>NC_090653.1:97192019-97504519 GCF_040937935.1 Hyperolius riggenbachi | reverse complement strand
ATTTCAGTATCACTTTAAGTCATGTGTACTGGATCGTGTGAATAAATGATTTACTTTCAGACAATCTGAATTTGGTCATACAGTATACACAATGTTCATTTGGTTATTTGCAATGTGTTTTACGCTGTTTTAAGCACTTCACCTCCAAGGGTTTTTAAAAAATAATGAAAATTTATTTCATTTTTCTATGGGAAGGTGTATAATAGGGTACTTGGATGTGGTTTTACTTTTTGTCCACAAGATGGTGATACAGAGTTAGTGTGTTCTAAAAATAGAAGCCGGAACCAAGTGTTTACGCGTGTTTATATTTGTTTATATACAGGAACTTAGATACTCGCGCTGAAGGAGGTGAAGTGGTTAAACTACTTTCACCAATTTATACAATACTGTAACATGTAACAAACAGTATGACTGTAATAATAACATAAACAGTACCGCATATTTTGTACATGAAGAAAACTTTGATTATTTGTGAGAAGTTAAGTTTGTAATTAGAGTCCGCAGTAAGTGAACTTGTCAAATGCATTTCACTCTAGCAGAGTTCTTCTTCCAGTTATTTCACAATAATGCAATGTAATTGGCCATTTGTCCTTTGCACATTCATATTCTTGAGAGATTGTTAGGACAAAAATGCTAGATTCTTACCTCGGTAGAGGGAAGCCTCTGGATCCTTCAGAAGCTTCCCATGTCTGCCCCCAAACCATCCAACTGATGAATGCTGGGACCTCTTGGAAGTTTGCGGTCCTGTTCCTGTCTGTGAATGAGCGGGAACAATTGGCTCCATGCTGCGGCATAGGCGCAAGACATCCCGGGCCTGTGCAGTAAATCTGCACTCGTTCAGTGATGGGAGGGCAGCCACGTGCACTGTTCTACAAAGCCCATGTTCACTGGTTATGGGGCTCCAACTGCTAGAGAGGGATGGAGGAAGCTTCTGGACCATCTATAGGCTTCCCTCTTAAAGAGGATGGGCTTGATTCACAAAAGGGTGCTAACATAGTTAGCATGCCTAAAAGCTTTGGCCGTACTAACTAAGGTGCTAAGTAGTTAGCACATGCAAACTACTTAGCACCGTAGTTAGCACATGCAAACTACTTAGCACCGTAGTTAGCACATGAAAACTACTACTTAGCACCATGATAACTAGGGTGCTAAGTAGTTTGCATGTGCTAACTATGGTGCTAAATACTTTGCATGTACTATCTACGGTGCTAAGTAGTTTGCATGTACTAACTACGGTGCTAAGTAGTTTGCATGGGCTAACTACTTAGCACCCTAGTTAGCATGTACAAAGCATGTTAGCACATGCAAAGTGGCTTTTCACTGCAGTGCTAACACTTAGCACCCTTTTGTGAATCAAGCCTGAACTTTAGTGAAAAGAGGGGGGGGGGGAATAATCAATTTATTGCAATTTAAGTGAGAAGTTAAAAAATAGAAAAATAAATGATTGATATTCGCATTGTAATTGTTATTTGATCCACAATGAGCCAGTACGTCATCATCTTTACTACTGGCAGGCATGAAAAAAACTAGACAGCACTATCTGCCATTATTTATAACCACACCCACTAACTTTGCAATAGGCTAAAAGGTTGTTTTTTTGTTTTTGTTTTGTCATAGACATACATATGCATACTGGTTGCATACTGGATAACAGCTGTTATCCCCTGCATCCCCCCCCCCAGGGTTCTATTCAAGAAAAGATAAAGATTTCTTGTGGGAAAGGGGTATCAGTTACTGATTGGGATGAACTTAAGTTCAATTCTTGGTTACATTTCCTCTTTAAAGTGAAACTAAACATTTAAAAAAACAAAGAGTTGCACTTACCTGGGGCTTCTGCCAGCCCCTTGCAGCTGTCCTGTCCCACGCCTGTACTCAACGATCCTCTGTTCGCCCACCATGGTGCAGTTTAGTTTCCACCAACTTGTAAGTCGACGGCAACTGCACCTGCACGGTCCTGGCCACGTGTATCATTCTTCGCATTCCCGTCCGCAATAGCGCCCTGTGCACCAAAAATTGCATAGTTGACTCAGAGTCATGCTTTAATCTCTAAAGGGCAGAAATCACATTACATTACTAAATTGGTAGAATAAAGTGTTTTAAACTGTCCAGCATGTGTACATGTCCATCTGGTAGTGTAAGGGTTAAGCCAGCTTCACACTGACAGATGAAATGCCACTTTTAACGCAACGTAAACAGCCGCACAGACCTTTAGTGATTATGTCAGGTGAGCATATCTTTGTTTTAACTAGTTGACACCTCCTAAATGTTAGTCCTCTTGGCAGCAATCTTTGTGTAGTGGTGTGTAGTGGCGACCGTGCTTGTGTGCAGGTTCGTGGGAGTGCAGGCGATCGTCGTTTTCCAGCCTCTATGGTCAGGCTGAGGTAGTTCAATTGCAGTTAAGTGACCAAAAAAACAATGATTTTGCACTGAGGCATTATATAGGTGGCAGTAGTGGAGACTAGATGCCAGTAGTGGTGGTGAAGGATTATTAGGTTATGGTCAGTGCACTACTAGGACCAGCAGACCTGTCTCCAACAGCTAACTTGTGCACTGGACACAGAACAGCAATACAATAGCAAGAAAAATAATGAACCAGCCCTAAGAAGGGCTTAGCTGTTCAGGACACTGTGGTAGCAGCACAAATTTGCACTGAGGACACAGAATACAGGCCTACCTAACACTCTCCCTGTCAGCAGCACACTCTCCTTGATCTGCCTAGCACAGAAGCCAAATACAGACTGCAAACATGGCTGCTGTGCTGGTATTATAGTTATTATAGGTGTGGGTGGGGGGGGGGGTCCAAGTGTGAGAGATAGCTGATTGGCTGCCATGTGTCTGCTGACTCTAGGGTGAAGGGTCAATTTTTGGCTCCATTATAATGTATAGAGAGTGGGTCGAACATGGCAAGTGTTTGCCTGCGGATGTGAATGGGAACACCCCTTGTTCATCGCAAACTATTTGCCAGGCAAACAGTTCGGGCCACTACTGTGAATAAGTAGAACTGGTGTGTTACATAATTGCAGTGCACCAAATCACCAATACAGGGAGGCACTTGACTGATTGTCCCATTTCTGTAGAATACAAGGAGGAGCCTTGCTTTCAGCAGTATTGTAGCAGCTCAGTGCAAAGCACATACTGCTCAAATAAAGCGCAAAATACAGATATTTTGCAACTTTGAACTATGCTATTAGGGGACATAAGGGAAGTAGGCAAAAAAGAGATGAACTCTGCAGAGGGCTTTCATATTTCAATGGACTGAAAAATACATTAACAAATAACATCAATTTTGTTCCTACAATAAATGGTGAGATTTTTCTCCTATGTGATCAATGGTTGTGTCTCATTGCAAACAATAGGAGATATTGATTTTAGCTGCTTTGTATTGTGTGGCCTGTGTACTGCTGGCCTTGGTTTGTTTTGTTTTCAATAGAGATGTGAGGAAGTTGGCATGTAAAACTGTGCCATAGCAATAGGTTGTGTAACCACAGCAAGCCAGCCCAAGCATTCAGCTTTGTCACAGTCTAGGAAAGTACTTGGATTGGTGTCAAAAACAAGCTGAAACTGACTCATTTTTTAATGGCTGTGTTCATTCACTGACAAGAAAAATATCCAAGCTTCCTGCAATAAAGTGTGCTTGAATCACAGCTCCAGGGGCATAACTAGAATTAATAGTGCCCCCCTGCAAAAATGATAGCTTGAGGCCCCCTTGGGAATGATATTTGTGAGCTAGCGGAAGGTTTTTTTTGCTAATTGGCTGCACTTGTGGTTGGGTAGTAATAGGAAGAGGGGCCCCGAAGCCTCTGGGCCCTGCTGCGATGGCAGCGGTGGTAGGGGTGATTGCCATGCACATACACAGCTCCTTTCAAGCAGCTTTCCTTACAGAGACACATGCTTTCTGTCTTCCTGCCCTCATGCCACAAAGCAATGTGACCTATTTGAAAGCCCAGGAGTTATTCTGTTTGTGCCGGAAATCGGATTGCCACAGTAATTATACTACGGAGCCTTTTGATTGGCCTAAAATTTCAGAGTTTTCCGATTTTTGCTGTAAATTACCGCATTCTCTGATTGGTCCAATATTAGGCTTCTTGTGCACTACATGTGATTCCGAATTGTTTATACGATCCGATTTTTTATTCCGATTAAAAACCGTTGCAGTATCGGAATCGGAATAAAAAAAACCCGGAATCAAATGTAGTGCGCGAGAGGCCTAACTGAGTTTTCCCAATCTTCAGAATTTTTCACAGTAAAATGGAAAATCAGAAATACTCAATTTTCGTGGTAAATTACCGCATTTTCTGATTGGTTCCATACTACCAAGTATTTTTGATTTTCCGAATTTTTGCGGGAAAACTGAAAATTGACGGCATTCTCTGATTGGTCCCATACTATAGTATTTCCGATTTTCTGCTTTACCGTTAGAAAATTTTGAAAATCAGAAATTGCATTATTGTCAGAATACCGCGGTAAAAGAAATTGGCATTTGCAGATATGGGAATCGGAAATGGACATTTCCGATCATCCCGAGTAAAGAGAAAGGGGTGCAATAGAAGCGCAGTGCGCCATCATGGAAGCACAAAATTACATCTTGCGGTGCCTTCTGTAATGTAGCATATTTGTTTGTAGCATACTTTTCCTCCTGCTGGTTAATGTTCAAATGTGTTTAACCTTTTGGGGACCGGCAGCCTAACCCCCCTTAAGGACCAGGGTATTTTACCTGGGAGGGTGCGTTAGGCAGCCGGATCCCCAGTTTAGATAGCTAGGCATTTGTGTCCACTGGTTGGCCATGTGTCCCCAATACAGTCAGAAGCCTTTACTCACCTCCTTGGGTCCTGCGTTGAGCAGCTCTAACCCCCTCCGCTCTAGCCGGCATCTCTGCTCGCACTGACTCTCAGTTCCAGACATTAGAGTCAGAGCGAGCAGAGATGCCGGCCAGAGCGGAGGGGAGTGACGATCGTCAGGGGAACGCCAGGAAGGTGAGTGCATCCTCTTCTTCCCCGCCTACCGCAGCTTTTCTGTAGTGATCAATCGCGATGGTTCCTGATCACTGAGGGGAGATGTCAGCTGTCATGAGACAGCTTAATCTCCCCTCTCGGGTGTGCATGATCGCGGCGGGATGCTGAATCTTCATCCAGTCAGAGCGGCAGCACCACCTGCTGGAAGTAGATTCAAACTACGTCAGTCCGCATTTGATTAATGAAACAACAGCTAAAAAAGGCAAAATATATTTCTAGCTTTGCATGGAATCAACAGGCTTACAAACTCTATAATGTATTAATTGCCCATATCACCTCACTTTTTGCCTTGGTGACACCCAGAAGGATAAGGATATTGTTGTCAGCGATATTTGCTGTAATTTCTCTTTGGAGTATATTTTCCATACATTGATGTTAGAATCCATTGGTAAGATTTAGAGACTGAGTCAGCCGCCCCTAGTGCTCTTTTGCATATGAATACTTGGAGAACATGAACTAAGAAGCATACTGGTGGATAGAGCCCCCCCCCTCCCCAGCCAGTCCACACCTGCACACTCCCTCAATAGGTAGCGTCCAGTTGCCTTTCATCAAACAGTGTAATATTTATTGATACCACATGGAAGCAGTGTCAATGGCCTCGATTCATAGAGCACAGTGTGAGAAATGTAAAGTGCTCGGTAAATCACTGCATTCGGTATTCTAGACTTTTGTGTGCTAATTCATAAAAATGTTCATAGGTGCAGTAGAAGTTCAGTAATTTACCGTGTTCAGTATTCTAAACTCCGTGCAGAGACATTGTTAAATTAGTTGAAGGCATCCTGATATCCCTTTAGATGTACATGTTTTGCTTTACTATTTGTTATACTTTCTCTGCTAGCTTTGAATCTGTCTATTAGTCTTTCTTAACATTTTATTTATTTGCCACAGCTTAGATAAACTTCCAGGAGAGTTTGCACATGCCCTGCTTAGATTATTTTTTCACTAGCTACTCTGCATTTTCAAACAGGAACAGAAGAGGTTAAACTGGCGAAGGGAGGCAGAGGAAACTTCTTTTGTTCCGTTCTCTCTGCTCACTGACTGGGGGGTAGGAAAGTTGGACCCGCTGGAGAAGGCTTGGCTTCCTATCAAAATGCATCATCCCAACTTGCAGGAGACAGGGGCTGTATTGGCTTCTGCTCCCATCAGTCATAGCTTTTCCCTCTCTGCTTGTCTGAGTCATGCTGGCTTCCCACAGTATTGCACAGTCTCCACTCTCATTTCGCCGCACCAAAGGTGTCGGTAAAATTTCAGGCTTTTACCGCATGATCTATTCTTTATGAATTGACATTTACTGACATTTGCTGACATTGAGGTATTTACCACATATGTCGGTAATTTACCTTACTGCTCAGTAACTTCAGCTTTTCATGCGGTAACAGCCTCAGTGCTCGGTCAGCTGTTTTCAGCATTACCGAATGTGGTAATGCTTCATGAATCGAGGCCAATGTGTACTTAACCTATTTTGGTTCCTGGACGTAGAAACTACGTCCAGGGGCCATGCACGCTACCGCGCGCTCCCGTAGCCGACCACGCATGTGCACGTGCGCTCCCAGCCCGCGGTTCGTTAGCCAGGCAATCAGTGAATTGGGCTATGGTGCCTGATCACTGATTCCTCTCCCCCGCTGAAAAGCGACAGCTTCTCTCGGAAGCTTCGCTTTTTCTGGCTGTAACGTACCCCATACGTCGCTCTAAGCGTGTGTTACGCTTAGAGTGACGTCATGTAAACAAACTCATGGCCGCCATCTTGTGGCCAAAAAGTAAAACTACAACTAAAAGTAAAAAAAATTAAATTCAAACACACATTTACATTATAAATCACATGTTTACATCCCACCCTCCCAAAACTACCCAAATAAAATGTTTAATATAAAAAAAAAAAACATTAGAATAAAAAAAACAACATGTAAATATTTACATAAGGGTCTAAACTTTTTAAATATCAATGTAAAGATGAAATACTTCTATATTTTTTTATTTTAAACTTGTAAATAGTGATAGATGCAAAACGGAAAAAATGCACCTTTATTTCCAAATAAAATATTGTCACCATACATCGTGATAGGGACATAATTTTAATGGTGTAATAACCGGGACATATGGGCAAATGCAATACATGAGTTTTAATTATGGAGGCATGTATTATTTTAAAACTATAATGGCTGAAAATTGAGAAATAATGCATTTTTTCCGTTTTTTTCTTATTCTTCCTGTTAAAATACATTTACAGTAAAGTGGCTCTTAGCAAAATGTACCCCCAAAGAAAGCCTAATTGGTGGCGGAAAAAACAAGATATAGATCAGTTCATTGTGATAAGTAGTGATAAAGTTATAGGCTAATGAATGGGAGGTGAACATTTCTCAAGTGAAAACGACGGAACGCGAATGGGTTAAACACCAGAAGATGACAAAGCAATTTTGTTTCCATCAAAAACACCGCTTTTTCATGATTACTGATATTTTAGTCTTTATTATGGTTTTAATAATTGAAGAGATTAAGGTTCAATTAACAAAAGTGAACAAGGAACTTGATAAACTAGAATGCAACTTTAAAGATAAGCTTGAGAACAATGAGGGCTCATTTAAGAAAGAGATTGGTAAGATAGACACTGAAACATTAATATTTTCAGATACGGTGAAGGCAATAGAAATTTAAGGCAGTGTGCCAGAATTATGCTAAAGGGAGAGTATTCTCATGGGTAAGTGGCTTAATGAATAGAGGAAGATTTCCCTGTCATCATGCTAAAGTCACTAAACCTCACAACAATCTGACAAATCCTAGAGATGGTCAGGGGCGTTGCTAGCCCCAATGATCAGTGGCACGTGCCTCAGATTTTTTCTGGGATCCCCTTTATGTCCCCCAGGCAGAATCAGGCAACGGCAGGCCGCTTGGTCTCCAGATTCTGCAGACATCTCTTCTGAGCTTCTCCCCTTAGTGTCTGAGAAGGAATCAGAAGCTTGAGCTCCTAGCGTCTGATTCTTGGATGGTAGGGGAAGAATCACCAGCTACAGAGGATGTTGGAGAGAGGATGGAGGAGATAAGTAGTTCCTCCTGCTTTGCTACTCTGCTGGGGAAAGGGGGGAGTTGGGGGGGGAGGAACAGTGAGGACACACAACAATGCATGCTCCCTAGGCTCCACAGCTCTAGCATTCCCCATAGTGGCACCACAGCACCCAGCATGGCATCACACAGCATCCTGCATGCCCCAGCATGTTTTTTTTTTTTTTTATTAATGGAGAGGTGGGCTTCATCCAACATTTTGCTGGGCAGGCCTACTAAGACCGCTGTTAAGTTCATGTACATTTGGCTCTACCCATGACCACACCCACATTCTGGTGTGTGACTACACCCATTTTTCAGCTGGAGTGCCCAAAGGTGCCCCGGATCTCTTTGGATCCTAGCAACGCCCCTGGCGATGGTGAACCAATTACTGAAAATCCCTCATCGGCTAGAGATCAGGGTCCTAGCCAAACAACAGGCCGAGTATCTGTCCATGTAACCAGAGCCAAAACATTCACGGAGGGGTTGTGAGGAGAGGGGACATTACACAATCCATGCAAGCCAGGAGGGAGTCCAAGAAAAACCCATGTTTAATCTTTCAAGGGACTATCATTTTATCTTACTTGAAGCTTTGGTCCCTTTAATTTTTTTAATGGATTTATTCAAGAGAATATTGAAGCTTAACCAAACTTTTTAAGAATACCAACTCATGCGATCTTACAGGAATTCCTAGACTTGTGAAGAAGAGCAACTTTTTACCTCCCAGATAATATTTTGGCATTTGCTACATTCATTTGCATTGTTAGAAATGAAACAAATAGGAGATTGACACATTGGCAGCATATATGGCCTAATCTCACTAATCTCTTTTACTGAATGAGGACTATACTATAACTATAATAGCGAAGAAGGAAAATCCAGTTTCCTTCCAAAAAAGGTTGTTTCAAATGTGCACATTGAAATATTTGCAATTCTATTATTCAGGGGCCCAAATCTTTGCAGCCAAATACTGGCAAAAGATTTCTTATCGGGCTATTTTTCATGTACAACCTATTTTTGTGTGTACATGTTGAAGTATCCCTGAACCTTTGTTGTCAATATCACAGGACCTTTCAAACTATGGTTCCAGAAACACAAGGAATTGCTTTGGATTTGAATAAATCTGTGGCAGTACAGTTTGCCAAGTCCTTCAGTTACGCGGAATGGTGATCAAGCTCATTGCTCGTCTTAGAGGGGTGGTAATCATGAGAAATTTCTCTTGCTAAAAGAGGCTTTTTAAATACATAAGCTGAGGACAGTACCCTTTTGGATGAAAAGTACATAACTCAGTGTTTTATTAAAGATTGAGTTATATGTGGCATTTTAGATACCCAAGGTCCCCATTTGTTATTTATGATTTTTTTATATGACTATATGATTACGTATGCTGCAATACTGTAAAGTATTATTGTTATTATTATTATTATTATTATTATTATTATTATATGTAAGTCCTATGGGTTGATCCAGCAGCAATCATGAAACTTTTGCTTGTATTTTGCTTTATTTTACTATTTATGATAATTTTGCCTTTTGTCTTTTATTACACACTTTGGGGGTTACTTGTGGTCATGTTCCCTGTTACTTTAGTTCCCTGTTTTTTCTCTCTTAAAGTAGAGCTCTAAAGAGTTAGTGCTAACATACATATCAATATATACAAACCCTTAAAAGTTGAAATCATGTCAGCTAAAATCTTTGGAACTTGTAGTGCTGTTGACTTTTTTTTATGTCAATAAAAATAGAACTTTCACTTATGTTAAAATAAATAATATTTTGGTGGATTACTTTGAAATGTTTAACTTTTGGGTCTAACACATCTGAAATGTATATTTCATTTCTCCTAGGTGTTGGCATCACTATGGTTCTCATCACAACATTAGTTTCTATATACTACAATGTCATCATTGCCTATAGCTTGTATTATATGTTTGCCTCCTTTCAAAGTGTCTTACCTTGGTCTGATTGCTTCAGCTGGGCAGATGCCAAATGCAGCAAAACTACTCGAGGTAGGACTTTTTTATACTGTATATAAATAGAAAGCACCTAATTTCTAATCTGTTTCTGTTTTGTTCTTAAAGAGACTCTGAAGTCTCCCTACAATGAGGTTTTTAGTTTAAAAACCTCATTAACATTATAGTCCGACTTAAAACACTGCAAAACCGCGGCTGAAAACCCCCTCGATCACCCCAAACTCACAGGGGGTACACGGAGGCAACTTCCGCATAGAGGCAGCGCAGCTCTGCCTCTATGCGTGTCAATCAGCGCTGATCGCCACCTCTCCCCCGCCCCTCTCAGTCTTCCTTCACTGAGAGGGGCGGGGGAGAGGCGGAGATACGCGCTGATTGACACGCATAGAGGCAGAGCTGCAGCCGAAAGCTCTGCCTCCATGAGCAGCAAAATCCACGACCAAGAAAGTCGTGGATTTTGCCTGCCCTGTACCCCTGTGAGTTTGGGGTGATCGAGGGGGGTTTTCAGCCACGGGGATGTGGTGTTTTAGGTCGGACTATAATGTTAATGAGGTTTTTAAAATAAAAACCTCATTTCAGGGAGTCTTCAGAGTCTCTTTAAAACTCTGTACGGCATTACTTTATACCTGCCACTGCAAGAAATTCTTAGCTAAGAGGTAAAAGTGATAATTTATATTGCAACAAATAATTGTATTTCTCCTTTGATAAGTGGGCATCAGGGGTATAGCGAGCCAATCATCTTTATGGATGACAAAAACATGTTTATGGATTTCATGGCCAAAAAAAAAAAGGCTTGAGTATAATAGTACAATATGCCTGCATGACAGACTGTCATCTAAGCTTATGATCATCCCTACAGTTAACATAGTTGGAGTTGTTAGGAAGCTCTGTATATAACAAATACATTTTATCATATCAATCACACTTATTTATTCTCTCATATTCAAAGCTTGTATACCTCTGCTTCTGTATGTATAGCCTGTAAGGCCATATCTGGAGTCAGGTTACCTAAAGAGGAACTTCAACCTAGGATGGAACTTCATCCCAATCAGTAGCTGATACCCTCTTTCCCACAAGAAATCTTTACCTTTTCTTGAATAATGAATTAGGGACATCTGTATGGCTGATATTGTGGTGAAACCCCTCCCACAGTGTCATGTCATGACCATGGTCCTTTGCAGTCTGTGAACCTCTTTTGCATTGTGGAAAATAACAGCTTTTTCCAGCTGCCAAGCCAGAAGTATCTCCCTCTGTGCATATAACTCACACTAAATGAACATCCTGTATACATCTTCTGGCAGAAATAAAGATGTCAACAACAATGATACATTTACAAATATAAATCAAAGAGAGGAAAGATTTTAAAATGGGCAAACACTAACTGCCGTATTTTTCGGACTACAAGACGCTCCTGACCATAAGACACACCTAGGTTTAGAGAACAAAGACCAGGGAAAAAAATATATACTAAACCTGGTGCATCGATGGTAAACGGGCATCTTGTGGATTACACCTCCTCTGTACCTCATGCCCCTTTGTACCCCTTGTATCTTTCTGTGTCCTTCTTTGTCCCCCTTGTGTCCTCCTTTATGCCCCTTTGTGTCCCCCTGGGTCCTCCAGTTGTGCCCCTGTGTCCTCCTCTGCCTGGGCACAGTACAGGGAGTCCCCAACATTGCGGTAGGTTTGAGTTTCAAATTGGCAGGTGTTCTCAAGTCAGGAAGTCCCTGCATTTGGCCTATAAGACGCAGTGACTTTTTCCCCACTTTTGGGGGAGAAAAAGGTGAGTCTTATAGTCCAAAATTACAATAAATAATTTATAAATAAATATTGTAAAAATAACCAATTTTATTCATTATGTTATTTTCACTACAGTTTCTGTAAGGCTTGGTGGTGTATTCTCCACAGTCAGCATGCAACGCATGAGCTGACGTGAAGGAGGTACACACACTAGCACAAGGAAACAGGCTATCCCTAGTATAGTGGAGGGGAGGACTGACTCCAATAGGAGATTGTGGTGCACAGAGCCACTGCAGATCCGACAGCCACAAACAATACTTTCGCTATAACGTCTCAGCGCAAAGTAGCGCTGAGCGCATAAACCAGAACTGAGGAGATCAGGACAGGTAGACAGAATGAACGATTGCTTAACTAGCCACTACTTAGTGACAGCAAGCGTCCACAATAAAACAGACTGGAATGAGGCAGCCAATGCGTTGCGGCGATGGCGTGCCTCACAAAGACAGGACAGGATAGTCAGGAAATAGCAGGATCAAGATAGATGAACGTAACACAGATAATTATACAATAAGTATGATTTCCTAGCGTATTACAATTACAGCTATCAATGAAACTATTTGTAACGTCTGACTAACATATGTATATATCGGCAATGAACCGATATATGACATAAGCAGGAACACTGACTTAGGACTGGAACGATACAGGGAACAGGACTCAGAAGGATTCGCTATCTCTTCGCAGAGATGAACGCAATCCACAAACGGTAACAGGACAGGATTCAGAAAGATTCGTTATCTCTTCGCAGAGATGAACGCAATCCACAAACGGTAACAGGACAGGATTCAGAAGGATTCGTTATCTCCTCGCAGAGATGAACGCAATCCACAAACAGGACCAGGAACAGGATAACTAGCTCAGCACGGGTGATCACGATACGCGCAACCACCAAAACGTGCTGGAACAGACTAACTGAACACAGGATATAAACAGTTCGTGTACGTATATATCAGCGACACTGATGTATCAACGTAACACGAATACAAGGAAAATAATAAACGTGCTGGTATGCATATATATGGGCAATGAACCAATATATGATGCAAAACCAGCAAAGTATCTTTAGAACAAGAAACACGGTCTGGGGCTGAAGCAACAGCAAGACAGGCTTAAACTGAAGCTATGAAAACCCGAGGAGTCCTGCAGGAAGCAGATCTTTATACTGAGGTCATCCAATGGGAGCAGACATGCAGATTCCCACACAGGTGAATGATAATCAGTCACAAGCTGACAGCAGGGAAAGACAGACAAAGCTATGCAGCTTGCATGGAAAGAGATCAGAACTGCCTGAGCTGCAGCACTACTACTTCCAGCAATACCTGCTGCAGCAGCGATCATGACAGTACCTCCCCCTTTAAAAGCGGATTCCAGACGCTTTTCAAAACTGAAATTCCCAACAAAACAGTCTGACTGATAATTCATGATGACCGGGACAGCCCGGCAAGACCAAATTCCAGAATCAGTCCCCACAAGACTGGACCCATCAGAACCATGATTTCCAGAAGAAAGCCCTCCGAAACTCCCTGAGCGATACCCACCGCCTTCCAGGAACCGTTCAAAAACGCCAAAGCCTTTGCAATGCCCACCGGGACTGTCTTTACCAACACAAAACCCACTGTTGAACCAGTCCAAGGCACCAGGACAAGTTTCCTCAGAGATCTCCCAGAACACTTCGAAGCTCCAAAGAGACCCCCATAGGTCAGAACGCCCCTTAGGCTCACATGGAGAACTATCAAGAACCCCTATGGAACCTAGGGCAATTCCCGAGTCAGGGCCACAGGGACAAACATCAAGATCAGGGCTTTCAGAGACCAGAACCATCTCTGGGCATGCAGGCAGACTGGCAACATCAGAACATGTTCCCACTAAGGAAGCATCAGAGCACGCTAACACCTTAGACACACTTGGGCATTCTGGCACACAAAGAACATCTGGGCACACTGGCACAAGAGAAACCTCTGGGCATGTCAAGGAACTGTGAGCCTCAGGGTCAGCCAAGACAGGACCAAAACCAGGACTGGCCAAAAAAAAATCATCATGACTAGACTTCGCAACTACTGGACTTTCACACAAGAATGCAGGATCAGACTTAGATGTCGCTGATTCCAGCAAAGTCAGTAACAAATCAGGTTCAGGGGCACTAACAAGACAGGACAAATCTTCTGATGTATGCACTGAACCAGATAGGGACTCCACAACTTCCTCTGGACTGGACAGAGAACCATCTAATACACTGGATTGGAGCTCATGAGGGGCTGCAGAACAAGTCAGTATTGCAGCAGCCCCCACTGGACCAGGCAAAACTGAGGGATTCCCTGGACAGGAAGGGGACTCTGGAACCTCTGCCACAGCGGCCAGAGAACCAGAATCTTTCAGGATACAGGGCTGGGTTTAAGGAACACTCATCAGACCGGACTGAATTTCTGAGATTTCTATTATTTTGACCAGAGAATCAGAATTATCCATGTTACTGGGCAAGGCTTCTGAAACATTCAGAGGACAGGGCTGGAGTTCCTCGGCTGTTACAACACTGGAGAGGGACTCAACAACATTGGTTAAATCAGACTGTGTACAGGGCAAGGTATCTAAGACACTTGCTGGCGAGGACAATATTTCAATGACTTCTGCTTCATCAGACAAAGATTCATCAAGTTTATTTAGAGTGGACTTTAATTCTAAGACAGCTGCTAAACAAGTGAATATTGCTGCAACACCCACTGAGGTAAGCAGTGCCTCAGAGTCTTCTGCTAGAGGGTTTGAAGTATCCAAAGTACTGGGTGAAGCATAGGACTCTGCGACTCCAGCTTCACTGGACAGGATCACTGAACAGTCCATATTGCAGGGCAAAACCATGGAAGCACCTGCTGGACAGCATAAGGATTCTGTGACCTGAGCTTCATTGGAGAGATCTACTGCACAATTCATGGTACAGGGCAAATTTACTGGAACATTTTCTGAACAAGGTACTAATTCTGCGATTTCAGGTTCACATAGCAGATGCTCTGAGCTATTCACAATACAGGGCAAATTTACTGGAACATTTTCTGAACAAGGTAATAATTCTGCGATTTCAGGTTCACATAGCAGATGCTCTGAGCTATTCACGATACAGGGCAAATTTACTGGAACATTTTCTGAACAAGGTAATAATTCTGCGATTTCAGGTTCACATAGCAGATGCTCTGAGCTATTCACGAAACTAGAGCGAGGTGTAGAAACAGGAAGATCAAGACACAATGTTTGCTCATCTGAATCACCATTCATTTGTAAAATTGGGAAATTCAGATGCTGGGGTTCTGAGGTTTCTAGACAGGATTGCTGGGACTCGGAAACTGATGTAGTGCATCTATTGGCATCTGCTGGATCAGACAGGAGTTGAACTTTATTAACACAGGTAATTTCTGCAGAAGTGTTTGCAGAGGCAGGCAAGATTTTTCTGGTGTCTGTTTCACTGAACAAAGACTCATGAGTACTGGCTAGGCTGGACTCAGAAGTCAGCAGGACCTCTGGATTCTCTGCTGAGAAATTTGTGCAGGGCAAGGTTAAGAAAGTATCAGTGGCTTCTGCTTTACTGGGAAGTAACACTGAGTTATCTATGGTACAGGGTGGAATTGCAGGAACTCCAATTTCACACAAAAAGAGCTCCGAATCACCTGCTGAATCAGCCAAAGGTGCTGAAGCAGGTGGGTCAGAACGCCAAATTTGCGAATTCGGAGTCACAAAAAAATCATCCAAAATCAGTTCCCACACATCAATCAAAGGAGCCACACAGTCATACCTACACACACCAGTCTCTATTAGGTTATAGGCTGACTTAATGCATGCATTCAATACCATTTCACTTTTTGCACTGTAAAATTGACAAAATGAACTTGAATCATTCTTCCATTCACAGACCAGGGCTTCCAGCTCTCCCCTCTCGAATGGAGGATCCCATGCATACTTAACAGCGAAACATTCCGGCTGATCACAGTTTGCAGATATGATTGTGGCAGGCACATGTATTGGGTTAATTAGCAGGTGATTGGCAGATTCCTTATTCTTAAGACTCTCCAATACCTGTAGCAAGTGTTGAACTGTACTGTATGCAAACTTCCCTTGGTTCACAAATAAGTTGATTTGTTCAATACTCTGTAATATCTCCTCATAATCATACTCAGATAATTCTTTTAAACAAAAATCTTTATTTTCCCTAGCCAGTGATGAAAGTTCATTAGTAGTTTCATAAGTCCATTTAACTCCCCTGACAGACAATTGCTTTTCATTATCTGTTAATGGCAGAATCTCATTACAGGTCTCAGTCGCTAAGGATAACGACTCTGCAGATCGGACACGTTTCTTAGAACGTTTGCGTTTTGCCTTAGACCCTGCTGCCTTTGGTGATTTATTCAAAGCTGCAGGAAAATGATCAGGAACACTCTCTGCTTGCTGATCATTTTTGCAAACAATTGAAGGAGCAGCTGATTGGCCTGCTGCCAGGAGTTCATTTAGAGGAAAAGGCAATGGATCTATGCGCAACCAGTTATGGATCACAAACGCTAGAAATTCCAGCGGTCTCTCTTTCAAATCGGAATGATTGAGAACATCAAATGCCCACTGAAACAATTCCCCTTTAAATAAAATATAACTTAGCTGGAGTGCCCAGGTTGAAACAGGAGTCGCTTGGAGATCAGGATTGGCCAGGAACCTGGCACATTCAAAGAAAAACTCATTTTCTGTTTCAGAGCTAAGTTCTTCAAATTTCTTAAAGGCACAGGAACAATAATTAACAGTGTCATACTTTCTGGGAATCCCCCCCCCACAATGGGGATTGGTAATGAGGTTTTCATAATGTAAGGCTTGGTGGTGTATTCTCCACAGTCAGCATGCAACGCATGAGCTGACGTGAAGGAGTTACACACACTAGCACAAGGAAACAGGCTATCCCTAGTATAGTGGAGGGGAGGACTGACTCCAATAGGAGATTGTGGTGCACAGAGCCACTGCAGATCCGACAGCCACAAACAATACTTTCGCTATAACGTCTCAGCGCAAAGTAGCGCTGAGCGCATAAACCAGAACTGAGGAGATCAGGACAGGTAGACAGAATGAACGCTTGCTTAACTAGCCACTACTTAGTGACAGCAAGCGTCCACAATAAAACAGACTGGAATGAGGCAGCCAATGCGTTGCAGCGATGGCGTGCCTCACAAAGACAGGACAGGATAGTCAGGAAATAGCAGGATCAAGATAGATGAACGTAACACAGATAATTATACAATAAGTATGATTTCCTAGCGTATTACAATTACAGCTATCAATGAAACTATTTGTAACGTCTGACTAACATATGTATATATCGGCAATGAACCGATATATGACATAAGCAGGAACACTGACTTAGGACTGGAACGATACAGGGAACAGGACTCAGAAGGATTCGCTATCTCTTCGCAGAGATGAACGCAATCCACAAACGGTAACAGGACAGGATTCAGAAAGATTTGTTATCTCTTCGCAGAGATGAACGCAATCCACAAACGGTAACAGGACAGGATTCAGAAGGATTCGTTATCTCCTCGCAGAGATGAACGCAATCCACAAACAGGACCAGGAACAGGATAACTAGCTCAGCACGGGTGATCACGATACGCGCAACCACCAAAACGTGCTGGAACAGACTAACTGAACACAGGATATAAACAGTTCGTGTACGTATATATCAGCGACACTGATGTATCAACGTAACACGAATACAAGGAAAATAATAAACGTGCTGGTATGCATATATATTGGCAATGAACCAATATATGATGCAAAGACCAGCAAAGTATCTTTAGAACAAGAAACACGATCGGGGGCTGAAGCAACAGCAAGACAGGCTTAAACTGAAGCTATGAAAACCCGAGGAGTCCTGCAGGAAGCAGATCTTTATACTGAGGTCATCCAATGGGAGCAGACATGCAGATTCCCACACAGGTGAATGATAATCAGTCACAAGCTGACAGCAGGGAAAGGCAGACAAAGCTATGCAGCTTGCATGGAAAGAGATCAGAACTGCCTGAGCTGCAGCACTACTACTTCCAGCAATACCTGCTGCAGCAGCGATCATGACAGTTCCTCTTTAAGTTACCTAGGTAGCCCAAGGACCTACAACTAAATAAATCAAGAGAATGAAAGGTCTCACTTACCCAGAAAGGTGAGACAAACTGGACTGATTTGGTTTGGAAAAGGGGGGGTTTAGAGGTAGTCTAGTTACCAAATATAAATATATCCCTAGGTCTCTACAAAAGACAGAAATACATGAACTATGCATGAAGGAAAGTACACTTACCATCTGTTTATTAGTGGGCTCATAAGATGTTTAAAAAATGTAACCAGTACAAAAGGGGAGTGGTCACTCAGAGGGACCAATCAGAATTTTTTATCTCGAATCTCGACATCTCACTTTTGCCCCTGTTTTCCAACTTTCCTTGCACTGGTTGTGATAAATCTTCACAGAATGTACATGATAATATGAAAACTGTTATATCATATAACCATTATATAACACCTTTACATGATGTGTACGGATTCTTACCAGTATAATCTTTTATATCATAGTCTTTTTGTGTCATAGTTAAAAAAATTTTACTTTGGACTGTGTTGCTCCAGTAATGATGTTGTTAAGAATAAACTGATCTCCATTAATCATAAACATCCATGATTTTGTATTTACCCAGGGTTCTGCAATGTTTCACTGGCTGATAATATCATCTCTGTGAATCTAACTTGGGTGGGACAAAACAACATGACCTGCTTGGCCAACACTACAGTCATGGAAGAAGTGGACTTTCCTAGCAAACAGTACTGGGAGTAAGTCAATGCTTCCAGCTCAGCTCAACCACAGTGAAAAGGTTTTTTCTTTTAGTTATGAGTAATACAGAAAAGTGTTAGCCCTCCTGGCGGTCTATTAAAAACCGCCAGGGGCAGCGCTGCCGTTTTTTGTTTTTTTTAAATCATGTAGCGAGCCTCCGGCGATAGGCGATCAGGAAATCCCGTTCAAAGAACGCGATTTCCTGGATGACGTCACTGACGTCATGGACGTCGTGACGTCTAAGGGAGACCCGATCCACCCCTTAGCGCTGCCTGGCGCTGATAGGCCAGGCAGCGCAGGGGTCTAGGGGAGGGGGCTCTGTGGCGGCGCGGATAGCTGCAAATCGGCACGGGGTGGCGGCGATCGGTGTGCAGATATAGTCAGTGGAAAAAACCCATGGTCTAATCATTGCTTACTGTATTTAAAGAGTACTAGAGAATGGTAAGACTGGAATCTGAGTTTAACTTATTCTGAAATTACCAAAGTTGCACATGAAGAAGTTAAACATTTTCTACTTTATGACAAGGAAGAGATCTGTGTTTAGTGATTTACCAAGGTCAACTTATTAATTTATGTGGGAAAACCAGTAGCTCCCAGAAGTCAGAATATAGGTCTGAAGACAACAATGTTGACATCAGTTTGTTAGGACGGTGACACAGGTGAATTTTCAGTTTCATATTTAGATGTTATAGCCAGCACAATCAGTTTCTTCACAATTTTTGATGGGTAGAATTTGGAAGTCAACCCAGGCTCAGTTAACCTAAACTGATAATTAACTGAACAGCATGTGTAGTACTAGTGGTACATAAAACATTAATAACTTAGATTAGAGTCTCCTATTTTAATTTTAAAAGCTTAATTTTTAAGATTGAATTCTAAACAGCAGTGATGACAGTCTAATGTAATGTAAAATCTGCTTCATTCAGCTGCAAAGAAAAAAAAATAGAAGTAATAACCCTTTGAACTTTTTTAACACTAAAATTCTATCACTGTTTTTCTCTTCCAAATAAAAGTGGTATGCCTTCTATATACATTTCAGGAGAACTCACCTGAATTCTACTATTGTTTGACTGGCTCATATGCATAGATAATAGCAGTATTGTATTTTTAACACTTACAATGCAATAAAAAATTGAAATTAAAAACAAAAAGTCTTAGTAGGCCTAGAACTACATGTTTCCATGTGTATCTCATCATGCCACATGGAATTTCAGATACGCTTTAACATGTTAGCTTGTTGCTTTGGTTTTATCAGGGGTACCGCAATCAAAGAGAGAAGTGCCACAAGTAGAAGGTGGACATGGCAGCCATGATACTGATCCAGCAGTACTTGATCATTTCCACAAGTACCTGTTCATGTCCACCAGTACCTGCTCACGTCTAATAGTGCCTAATCATTTCCACCAGTGCCTGCTCATTTCCACCAGTACCTGCTCATTTCCATCAGTACCTGCTCACGTCTAATAGTGCCTAATCATTTCCACCAGTGCCTGTTCATTTCCACCAGTACCTGCTCATTTCCATCAGTACCTGCTCATGTCCACCAGTACCTGCTCATGTCTATTAGTACCTAATCATTTCCACCAGTACCTGCTCATTTCCACCGCTACATGCTCATTTTCACCAGTACTCGCTTGTGTCCACCAGTACCTGCTCATGTCTAATAGTACCTAATTATTTCCACCAGTGCCTGCTCATTTCCACCAGTACCTGCTCATTTCCACTGCTACGTGCTCATTTCCACCAGTACCTGCTATGTCCATCAGTACCTGCTCATTTCCACCAGTACCTGATATGTCCATCAGTAACTGCTCATTTCCATCAGTACTTTCTGTTTTGGTAAAAAAAGGCTAATAGTTCATATTAACCAGTACCACCAGAAACAGGTGTAATAAAATGGCTATTTCAGTTTGTACATCTTCAGAGGGTATTCCAGGAACATGACGCCCTGAAACATGGATTTCAGTCTTATTTATCAGTTAGTTCAGTTATCTGCCAGAATAGTTGCTAAATAAAGCTGAAGGGAATTGTATACAGCTGTTATGGTCAATGAAATGCAAATCATTTTGACTTGCAAGCATCTTTATATTATCATTATTATTTAGTATTTATATAGCGCCGTCATCTTTCGCAGCGCTGTACATAGTATATACAGTATAGTCTTGTTACTTAACTGTCCCTCAAAGAGGCTCACAATCTAATGCCTACCATAGTCATATATCTATATGTATGTACAGTGTGTATTGTAGTCTAAGGCCAATTTAGGAGGAAGCCAGTTAACTTATCTGTATGTTTTTGGGATGTGGGAGGAAACCGGAGTACCCAGAGGAAACCCACACAGACATGGGGAGAACATACAAACTCCTTGCAGATGTTGACCAGGCTGGGGTTCGAATTGGGAACCCAGCGCTGCAAGGAAAGAGCGCTAACTGCTACGCCACCGTGCTGCCATATTGATATTGGACCAATCTTTTTTTAGTAGGAAGTTAATCTGATTAGTCTAATTTCAAGTAACATTATTTGTCTCTCATTGACCATCTCTGGTTGACAGCAGATAGTGTGGAACTATCATGATGTACCTAACATCCACCGAGTTACACAATTGGTTTCTATAATATGAATTTGCCTACCTAAAATAGAAAGGTATTTTTAAGTATTTAGCTTTATGTGAACAAGAAAGTTCTCCCATGATGCAACACTGCCGAATATGCAAATCATACCTTTTTGCGCCAGAAGTGCAAACACAATCTGTTATAACCACCACAACATGAAAAAAGTTAAACCAGACCTCCCTTGTCAGTATCAAAATTTACTTTATTGTGAACAAACTAATCAAGAGTGTGTATCAAAGCACTGTATAAAACCATTAAAAACACCATAGGAGCTTCAAAAATGTCTCAGCATGCCCACACTTTCAAAACCCACTTCATGCACCCATGCACGCCATTCATTCCATAGGAAATATATTCATTTTACAGAGCCATACTAATCCAAGAGGCTGTTTCAGAGTTCTGCTCCCCATCAGTGCAAGGCATGAATTAACATGACTCTTTGAGGTAGGACTTGTAGAACAGGTACTTTGGATACTGGTGGCTGGCTAGAAAAATGGGTGACGCATAGACCAGAATGATAATTGTGGTTTGTAGCAGTGCCCAGTGTATAATTTGGGAGCCAGACTTTGGTTTTGCAGAATCTGCAAATATTATTTGAAGAAGGTGGTGCAAATATCTGCAGAAGGATTGGCGGGGGCTAGGTTATTGTTAGCAGTAGTTAGAGGTTGGATCAGTGTGAGAAGAGGGTTAGGTGAAGTTATAGAAGAATATCGGGAAAAAGTAACATTATTCTACTGTCAGTATTAGCCAGTGCCTAGTAGTAGTATATAAGTAATTTTATCGATACTCTATTAGCAGCTTCACCTGGCACCCAAATTACCATGGCGCCTCTTTTAGCATACGGAGGACTATGGCAGTTGAGTATTACAGAGTATTCAGATAGTTCATAGTGACTTTGCAAATACCTTATATTTCAAGAAGGCTAATCCCTATTTAGCATAGATTTTTTGGTAAGAGGGTTGGTTGGTCCCATTCTGAGTTACCATGAGCTATCTGTCTTGCCTATCGAGTATTTTAAATATTCACTTGCAAGACAAAGGGCTTGATTCACAAAGCATTGATAACCTCATCACGGTCACGATAGCATTTTTGCACGCGCTATAACACGCGTAAAGGTTTTTGCACGCAAACCGAAATTTACGCACGAAATAGCAGCCGTTTTCACGCATAAACGCGATTTCACACACAAATTCACGTTTGCAAGCAAAAAACGTTACGCGCGTTATAGCGCTAGCCCGACCGTGATAAGAGATATCACGGCTATGTGAATCAAGCCCAAAGTTGTTTTTTGTTAACCTGTCAAATTGCAAAGTAATTAGGTGGAGGAATTCAATCACACTGTAGAAAGTCTTGTTAGTGCCGTATACCAGATATTTTATTTAGGAGACAAGCTCTGCATTGTTTCTTCAGGACAAGTTATGTCCATGACTTCTTCATGACTATCTTCTAGCATGACTTAAAGTGGTCTAACACCCAGCATTTCAACTTTGCTTTAAAAGATTGCTTACAGCTTAGAAACTATTATGCTAGTTTTTCAGTACTCTGCAATCGAAAAAAATACCAAAAAGTAGGTGAAAATGTGCTAACAAAATTATTGTGAGTATTTTCTTGCTTGCTGGTGGATTAAAAGGCAGGTGTGAAAATATCACCTAGGAAAAAATCACCTAGGAAAAAAACTCAAGAGAAAAGGTTAATTGCATATGGGCCCTAGTACTTAAAGCGGTCTAACACCCAGCATTTCAACTTTGCTTTAAAAGATTGCTTACAGCTTAGAAACTATTATGCCAGATTTTTTTTTAGCAGAAATTCACTGAATGGGTTAAACATGACAATTTAGTGTTGCATTTAGCTAGAAATCCGCATCCGTGCTGAGGTTTGGATACAAAAGTATCTATTGACAATGTAAATAAACAAACACCTCTCTGAGAGAGCACAGAGGGCTTCCCAGACAGGCTTTTCAGAGGTCTATTTGCATTCCAAACAAGGATACATTTGTATCTAAACCTCAGCACAGACACGGATTTCTAGCTAAATGCAACACTAAAATGTCATGTTTAACCCATTCAGTGAATTTCTGCTTAAAAAAAATCTGGCATAATAGTTTCTAAGCTGTAAGCAATCTTTTAAAGCAAAGTTGAAATGCTGGGTGTTAGACCACTTTAAGTACTAGGGCCCATATGCAATTAACCTTTTCTCTTGAGTTTTTTTCCTAGGTGATTTTTTCCTAGGTGATATTTTCACACCTGCCTTTTAATCCACCAGCAAGCAAGAAACTACTCACAATAATTTTGTTAGCACATTTTCACCTACTTTTTGGACAATTCACAAAAATGGAGAAGCACCCATGCAAGAAGACCTTTGTGTGCCTTAGCTCATGGTCACAGTACCTAGTGACCCAGTAACAAAAATTCCACGAAGCTGGCACCACCGAATGTAGTAAAAAGCTCTTTATTCAAACGTCATTAAAATGACATTCAGTCAATAATAAAAAATGTAGCAATGGCGACAGCCCGCTGTTTCGAACTTGACGTCCTTTGTCAAGCCATACTGCTATCACTAAACATAAAACACACCTCCTTTAAATAGTGGTCAGTTACACAATCAACCAATGAGTTTGAAATCGCAACAACCAATGAGAATGCCTGACAGGGGGTGAGGACCTGATGGGGAACTGCTCTAAATCATGTGATCCATGGTAGACCAATAGAAACACTGGTCGCGTGACCGAAATACGCATGCGGCCAAAAATACGCATAAAAATACGCATAAAAACTTCCGGAACGCAAAAATGACGTCAACGCGTGCCGTACGCGTAAAAATTTACGCATGCGTCACCGGATGCGTAAATTTACCAATATAGTATCATAGGCCTCTCCTCAGTGTGGCCGGCTAAAAAATATCCTAAAGCCTCTCAAAGAAAGCATGAGACTGATCATAATGAAAGCCCAGAGAAGGCCAAATCTAAAAGGAAACAGCTGGCACACACTGTGGAGAGCACCAAAGCAAGAGGATGGGGGGGGGAGGGAAAAAGGGGGAGGGAGGACAGGGGAACAGGGGGAAGGGGAAAGGGAGGGGCAGGGAGGGAGGGGAAGGGAAGAAGGAACCGGCCTCACCATGGATCATGAAAAAGCCAAAATGAATAAAAACACCAGGTAAAAATAACAACCCCTGATGGCATCGCCAATGGTTTACAAAGACAGAAACATGGGCCAACATTGAATCGAGATTATGATTTGAGTTTTTGTGTTTAATTTTGTGCTAACTTTCGATGCTTCAGTGGTGTTGGTTTTGATCTTGTTGGCCCATGTTTCTGTCTTTGTAAACCATTGGCGATGCCATCAGGGGTTGTTATTTTTACCTGGTGTTTTTATTCATTTTGGCTTTTTCATGATCCATGGTGAGGCCGGTTCCTTCTTCCCTTCCCCTCCCTCCCTGCCCCTCCCTTTCCCCTTCCCCCTGTTCCCCTGTCCTCCCTCCCCCTTTTTCCCTCCCCCCCCCCATCCTCTTGCTTTGGTGCTCTCCACAGTGTGTGCCAGCTGTTTCCTTTTAGATTTGGCCTTCTCTGGGCTTTCATTATGATCAGTCTAATGCTTTCTTTGAGAGGCTTTAGGATATTTTTTAGCCGGCCACACTGAGGAGAGGCCTATGATACTATATTGGTAAATTTACGCATCCGGTGACGCATGCGTAAATTTTTACGCGTACGGCACGCGTTGACGTCATTTTTGCGTTCCGGAAGTTTTTATGCGTATTTTTATGCGTATTTTTGGCCGCATGCGTATTTCGGTCACGCGACCAGCGTTTCTATTGGTCTACCATGGATCACATGATTTAGAGCAGTTCCCCATCAGGTCCTCACCCCCTGTCAGGCATTCTCATTGGTTGTTGCGATTTCAAACTCATTGGTTGATTGTGTAACTGACCACTATTTAAAGGAGGTGTGTTTTATGTTTAGTGATAGCAGTATGGCTTGACAAAGGACGTCAAGTTCGAAACAGCGGGCTGTCGCCATTGCTACATTTTTTATTATTGACTGAATGTCATTTTAATGACGTTTGAATAAAGAGCTTTTTACTACATTCGGTGGTGCCAGCTTCGTGGAATTTTTGTCACCTACTTTTTGGTATTTTTTTTCGATTGCAGAGTACTGAAAAGTTTATTTTAAGAAAATATGAAAACAATATCTCCTAGGAGAAAATGCAGGAGAAAAAGTTAATTGCACATGGGCCCAGGTGTCACGAAATGCACTCTGGGGCATTGGGCACACTGGACTGAAAGAGGGGCAAGGCTGGTCTATCTATCAACCTCCCTCCTTTTGTTTCCTATGCATGGGGGAGCATGGCCCTAGGCATGGGTTTGGCATTCCTACTGATGGAAGATAGAATTTTGCCCCATAATGCATTTTTTTAGGGGGGGGGGGGGCTCGCCTCTAAAACTGAGGACCCCGTCGATCTGGAAGGTAGGTGGGTCCACCTGTTTGGTAGGTGGCAGTGGTGGAAGAGAGGTGGGGAGTGCAGTCATTAGATTAATTCATTGTTGCCTTATACTGTCCTTTCTACGTTATTTGCTTACAGTAAAGTGGCGCTCCGCCGCTCTAGTGGTATGGATGAGACTGGTGAAGTGGTTTGGTACTTGGCTCTGTGTTTACTTCTAGCCTGGATTATCGTTGGAGCTGCGCTCTTCAAAGGAATTAAATCATCTGGAAAGGTACCGGAAGGATTCCTGCAATTATATTCAGCAGTGATAAGCACGATTTTCACATAATCATAATTTCATATGTGGCATATTACATAAGTAGATGTTTTCTGCCTACAAAATAACTGTTATATCCATTTCATTTTAGGTGGTATACTTCACAGCTGTGTTTCCTTACGTAGTGCTTATCATTCTGTTGGTTCGAGGAGCAACTCTAGATGGTGCATATGATGGAATTAACTATTACATTGGAACACAATCAAACATTACAAAACTAATGGATGCAGAGGTGAAACATTCTGTTTTCATATCAGTATATTGCATTCATTTATATATATATGCATTTACCATATACGGTTCATGCATTTTTAAGGACCACTTACAAAGGAGCAAATCATTACCAAACATTTACTACCAAACTCCTGGCTCTTGTGGTAGTCACAAAAAAAACATACAAAAGTGTATGTAAATGTAGTAGTACTATTTGGCCACAAGGAGGAGGACAGGGAACTTTTTTTTTTTTCAGAAAGACGGCGGTTTCTGAAAAGAAGCCATTGGTCTTTCTAGCGGGCACTTAGATCGATGAATGGGAATTATATTCCGATTCATTGATCGCTGGGCTAACGGGGGCACCACGTGCACGAGGTTGCACTCGCGCAACTGTGCACGGGAGTGCGCACCCGCACAGCAGCAGCTGCCTGGATGTGAGCTTCACGTCCAGGCGGCATAAATGGTTAAACAACACAAGTTGTCTGGCTGTGCCCCTGATCCTGTCTCTCTAATACTTTTAGCCATATACACTAAACAAGCATGCAGATCAGGTGCTCTGACTCTAGTCTGAATGGATTAGCCTCATGCTTATTTCAAGTGCGTGACTCAGACACTACTGATGCCAGAAGATCAACAGGACTGTACAGTAACTCATATTGTTTAAAAGGAAATAATTGTGGCAGCCTGGATATCATGCTCACTTCGAATGCACTTTACGCCATGCTCCTTCTTGTGTGAAATCCAAAAACCTGTATTAAATGACACCTATGCTGAGAAATGTAAACTTGCCTGGTGAGTGTACTGATTCTCAGGCTTTACTTCACTAAAAATGACTGACCTAGATTGAGAGGGCACTTCAGATGTTCTGACTCCATTGACCGCATGCTTGCTCCGGGCATGTAACTCAAAAACTACAAAAGATAATAACTACAACCAAGCAACTGGCATTTTGCAAAAGGAAATAAATATGGCGACCTCCCTTCTCCTCTCAGTTCAGATCTTCCTTAAAGTGTACCTGAACTTAGGAACACTTTTTCAAAGAAAAGCAACGGGTAAGTTTCCCAAACACGGACAATCCCACATGTATTTTTTGTTAGCACATCTGACACTTCTTCCATGAGACTGATGGAATTGTCTGTGAAGAGCTTAGAGCAATGTCTGAATACTTGACCTTGATATGACTCTTTAGTATAAACAAACTCCAGCCAGGTAGGGTTAGAGGGCTTAAAAGTCACGAACTAAAGAGAACTATTCCATTGTCTTGGTTTTTCCTTTATTTTTAGATTAAGCTAAGTCATGTGTTCAATAGATATTGATTAAATGCACTTTTGTTTACAGATAGTATCGGTGGCCAAACACCTTCTGAATTCATACAGTTTGTTGGCCAGGGCTGCTTTGTGCACAATTAGAGGGGCCTGATGCACTTAGCTCCTGTAAAGTTGCCATGCACAGGGAGTGCAAAGCAATTTTACTATTACTAGTGTAGGGAAGCACTGACCGTTAGCCCTTTGCACCATATGTGTTACAGCGGTAAGGCATGGGTTGCTATGGTAAAGTACATCACACTGTGCGTTACCATAGCAACAGGTACATTACCACGGTAATGCATGTGACACTAAGGGTTAATGGCCAGTGTTCCTCCTGTGCTAGTAATGGTAAAATTGCTTTGCACTCTGCGCATGACATCTTTTCCGGAGATTAGTGCATCAGGTCGTTAGTTAGGTACTGTGTGTAACTATGTATAACTTAATCTAAGTCAATAACTGGCTAATCTGACAGGTAACTGATTACTCCCAGATGGATGTACCACACTGCATGATCTCAATGAGATTTCAGGAAAAAATCTGACTCATAATGAATCTAACTCTTTGTTCTGCCAGATGCAGTACAGACTTTGTGGCCATCAATCCCCTATTGCTCCTTCTCCAGCTGGCAAGGATATGAATAAAGTTTCTGATGTCCAAATAAAACTGATTGATAAACTATGCAGAAATCAGAAGGACTCTGGTGTAATTGATCAAAGAGATTGAATCTGTCTAAAAAGTGATCACGCCCTAGCCTTCATAATAGCCGATCAATGAAATGCAAATAATTACGGGCTGCATGCACTTCTCATGTAACTTTCTAGCTGTAGTTTTTGACTGGCCTCTGTGACTAGTGATAAGCGCAAATTTCGTATAATCATGATTTTGCGTCGAAAATCATGATTAGGATGCAAAATAGTAATGCGAAATTTCAGGAAAATCATAATAATTTTGTTTGTGAACGTAATCCGGAACCGTAATTTCACAATTTCACTTAATTTTCGCATAATTTCACGCTGACTTTAGCGGTTAATAGCAAAGCCCCCATATATGCTTACATTTCTTTGTATGTTTAGGAGAGAGTTGTGGGAACAAAACCATTTTTCAAAAAGACCTTGTAGTTTTTGAGAAAGTTGATTTTAAAATACAAAGGAAAAATGTTTTTTAAACTCAGAAAAATTACAGTTTTAAAAACATTTTTTCTTTTTATTTTTAAAATAGTTTTTCTTGAAAACTACAAGGTCTTTTTGAAAAATGTTTTTGTCTTCTTCTCACTATTCTACTTCATGCTTTGTTACTGACTGCTAAAGTCAGCAAGAAAATGATGCCAAAATTACATGAAAATTGCACCAAATTATGAATCAACTATACAAAATCAATTGAATGTCCAAATAGTAAGGGCAGGGATAATATGTCAGCTGTGTATTTATCTGCCTGTATGGATTTCAGCTTGGAACGCTGTATGCTCATGAACTTTATAGACTTCACAGTTTGCATACTATGTTTAATATCCTTTTGTCACCTTGCAGGTTTGGAAAGATGCTGCCACTCAGATCTTTTTCTCACTCTCCACAGCATGGGGCGGACTTATAGCTCTATCTTCATACAACAAATTCTACAACAACTGTTACTCAGATGCCATTATTGTCTGTGTAACAAACTGTGCCACCAGCGTGTTTGCAGGATTTGCTATATTCTCCATTCTGGGACATATGGCTCATGTTTCTGAAAAGGCTGTGTCTGAAATAGCTGATTCAGGTATGTACAATTGTAAATAGTGGGTTAAAGGGAACCAAGCGCCACTTTTTTCCTGCAGGTTTCTAATAGCTATAGGAGCTGTGATGTTCCCCCTTCCTCTTCTAGCTGCATTTATTTATCCAGGGGCAGGTGTGAAGATATCATTTGTGACTTCTCCAAACTTTTTGAAGTACAGTGTCCCATCCCCCATGAAAGCTTTTGTTTGCTCTTGCCTAATGTGTGCAATAAAATAATTACATCAGTCCTTATCTACCTGAAAGTTCTGTGGTCAGGTAGGCCTTGGACGTAGGGTAATAAAAAGCTCTGCTAAACTTCTAAATTTAAAAATAAGAGGTAACATTTAGGTTTTTTTTAATAATGAGGCACATTGTTAGCATGCATTTTTAATGCGCTATTGAGATGCCCTGGTTGCTAAAAATTGCGCTCTGTTCACTTTAAAGGGGCGCTACAGCGAAATTTAGGCTATTGGGATTTCCCTAGTAGCATGTTTCTATTAGTAAGAGCAACACATTTTAGATAGTGCTGTTGTTTACAAAGGGCATCTGGATAATATTTATAGCTCACATACAGATCCTGGCATTGCAAAGGCAAGGGAAACAACGTACTCTGTATTCAGTTGGGCTGAATATCTTTCTCTTCTCTGTCAACTCAAAGCCCAGCTCTTTTAATGCAATCCTGTTCTCTTAATGCTGTGAAAGGTGTTAAGTAAACAGGCAGCCTGTTTATTTAACTAGGACATTCCACAACAAGGTTCTTGCTGCTGATTGAACTTGCATTAGGAGAACGGGGCTTTGAACTGACAGAGAGGAGAAAGATATTAGCTCTAATCACACAGCCTAGCTTCCCTTGCCTTGATGATGACAGGATCTGTATCTGAGCTATACATTACCCAGATGACCTTTGTAAACAAAAACACCATCTAATATGTGTTGCTCTTTCTAATAGAGACATGCTATTAGGGAAATCCCAATAGCCAAAATTTTGCCATGTGCCCCTTTAAGCTAAGTGGATCTTGGATAATTGGAAATAATGGAATCCGTGAATAATAAGCAGAAGCAGCCAGGAACTTTCTCAACCAGTTAGGGCCCTTTGCCACAAGGAAACGCAATAGCAATCACGGTCTCTTCCTAATTTCCACTACTGTGATTGAGCTACGAACGATCAAGCTTCTGTACAAAGTATAGGATCTCAATTGCTCCAAAAACTTGTCAGGACAACAAATGTGCTTGGGAGGTCCTTGCGCCACAGATAGAACAAAGCATTAGTTTAACTGTACCCTGCGTTTTGTGATCTGTTAGTGATCGGAATGAAAAGTTTAAATCTTTTATGTGTGTTTTTACTACAATCTGCCATGTTGTTAACATCAGAAAGGAATTCCATTGATCATTGGTTGCTAGAAGTTATTCTCTATTTTTCACCCTACTAGGATTGTCGGCAGTGGGAGGTAGTGTGTTCTTGTCTAACTCTGTGAAGCCCAATGCCTGTTTACCTAACTTACATGCAAGAGGAGCCAATAGACTGTCCAGAAGTTCAAACTTTGCTTGTAGGCAAAGAAGTTTGGCACAAAGTGCACTGGCAGGGATGCACTAGTGGCTGTGCAGTTGTGTGCTCTCTGTGTTCCAGCCAACAATAATCCAAATGAAAAGAGAGAGACAGAGCACCAATCCACCAAATCCACACTTTTACACACTAGTGACAGTACATATCCAGAGATGCAGGGGTTAAACACACCCCAGCCTGACAGCTGTTTTGCGGTCTCCACCGCTGCTTCAAAGGCCACAAAATGTAACAACGAGACGATACTCAAGTGCTGGTATATACAGTGGGATGCGAAAGTTTGGGCAACCTTGTTAATCGTCATGGTTTTCCTGTATAAATCGTTGGTTGTTATGATAAAAAATGTCAGTTAAACATATCATATAGGAGACACACAAAGTAAAATTTGAAAAGTGAAATTAAGCTTATTGGATTTAGAGAAAGTGTGCAATGATTGTTTAAATAAAATTAGGCAAGTGCATACATTTAGGCACTGTTGTCATTTTATTGATTCCAAAGCCTTTAGAACTAATTATTAGCACTCAAATTGGCTCAGTAAACTCAGTAACCCCTGATCTATATACACAGGTGAATCCAATTATGAGAAATAGTATTTAAGGGGGTCAATTGTAAGTTTCCCTCCTCTTTTAATTTTCTCTGAAGAGTAGTAACGTGGGGGTCTCAAAACAAATCTCAAGTGACCTGAAGACAAATATGGTTCACCATCATGGTTTAGGGGAAGGATACAGAAAGCTGTCTCAGAGATTTCAGCTGTCTGTTTCCATAGTTAGGAACATATTGAGGAAATGGAAGACCACAGGATCAGTTCAAGTTAGGGCTCGAAGTGGCAGACCAAGAAAAATCTCGGATAGTCAGAAGCGTCGAATGGTGAGAACAGTCAGAGTCCACCCACAGACCAGCACCAAGGACCTACAACATCATCTTGCTGCAGATGGAGTCACTGTGCATCGTTCAACCATTCGGGTCACTTTGCACAAGGAGATGCTGTCTGTGAGAGTGATGCATAGGAAGCCTTTTCTCTGCCCACAGCACAAACAGAGCCGCTTGAGGTATGCTAAAGCACATTTGGACGAGCCAGCTACATTTTGGAATACGGTGCTGTGGACTGATGAAACTAAAGTTTAGTTATTTGGGCATAACAAGGGGAGTTATGCAAGGAGGAAAACATTTCAAGAAAAACACCTGCTACCAACAGTAAAATATGGTGGTGGTTCCATCATGCTGTGGGGCTGTGTGGCCAGTGCAGGCACTGGGAATCTTGTCAAAGTTGAAGGATGCATGGATTCCACTCAGTATCAGCAGAAGCTGAGCCGGGGCTGGAGCTTTAAACAAGACAATAACCCTAAACACTGCTCAAAATCCACTAAGGCATTCATGTAGAGCAGGGGTCTCAAACTCAATTTACCTGGGGGGCCACAGGAGGCAAAGTCAGGATGAGGCTGGGCCGCATAAGGGATTTCACAAAAAGTCAATCAGCAGCTCCCGCCCACCATCAAAATCAAATTCACACTGAAGCAAACTATTTTGCCTATTTTACTTTATAGTTCGCTTCAGTGCTCCCAAGTAATCCGCTGCATCCCCGCCACTAAACGAGGGCTGCAGAGCCCCCAAATCGCCCGGAGGGCAATCCGCCAGCATTTCCTGGAAGGGGCAGAGCTTTCAGCTTCAGCTCTGACCCTCCTGACGTAAATCGCGGCACATCGCCACCTCTCCCCACCCCTCTCTGTGAAGGAAGAGTGAGAGGTGAGGGCAGAGGCGGCGATGCGCCACGATTGACGTCAGGAGGGGCAGAGCTGAAGCTGAAAGCTCTGCCCCTTCCAGGAAATGCCGGCGGATTGCCCCCCGGGCGATTTGGGGGCTCTGCAGCCCTTGTTTAGCGACGGGAATGCGGCGGATTACTTGGGAGCACTGAAGCGAACTATAAGGAAGCTTTTACCGGCGCGGGCCACAAAATATTGTATCGAGGGCCGTAAATGGCCCCCGGGCCGCAAGTTTGAGACCCCTGATGTAGAGGAACAAGTACAATGTTCTGGAATGGCCATCTCAGTCCCCAGACGTGAATATAATTGAAAATCTGAGGTGTGAGTTAAAGAGAGCTGTCCATGTTCGGAAGCCATAAAACCTGAATGAACTAGAAATGTTTTGTAAAGAGGAATGGTCCAAAATACCTTCAAACCAGAATCCAGACACTCATTGGAACATGAAGGAAGCACTTAGAGGCTGTAAAGGAGGATCTACTTAATATTGATTTAATTTCTTTTTTGTGGTGCCCAAATGTATGCACCTGCCTAATTTTGTTTAACCTCCTTGCCGGTTATCCCGAGCTCAGCTCGGGGTAACCTGCGCAGGAGGATTTCTCAGGCCCCGTTGGGCCGACTTGCAATTTTTTTTTTTGTTACATTCGAACATTCGATCGCCGCCGCTACGCCGCTGTTACATGCAGCTAGCACTTTGCTAGATGCTTGTAACATTCGATCGCCGCCGATACGCCGCGATCGGAGTGGGTGGGGGGGGGATGCCACCGCTCAGTGGCTATCATGTAGCGAGCCCTGGGCTCACTACATGATTTAAAAAAAAAAAAAAAAGTTCTGCGCTGCCTCCTTGCCGGCGGGAATTAGACCGGCAAGGAGGTTAAACAATTATTGCACACTTTCTGTAAATCCAATAAACTTCATTTCACTCAAATATCTCTGTGTGTGTCTCTTAAATGATATATTTAACTGACTTTTTTATTGTTACAACCAACGATTTATACTGGAAAATCATGATGATTAACAAGGTTGCCCAAAACTTTTGCATCCCACTGTATATTTACAGATGTATTACTTAGAGCTTTCATAGTTGACCGGAAACAGTTTGAACCACAGGCCATCCCCATGTGAGTGACTTCCGATTTCCCTCTTCCAGGGTCACTTGTGTGCCGCCTTCCAATCCTGCCGTGAACAGCTGAAACAGCTGTCAGGGCAGAGCCTGTTTAACCCCTGAATCTCTACATATGTGCTGCCACTAGTTTGAATAAAAATGCTTATTTGATGGACTGGTGCCCTGTGCCTCTCGTCTGAAACTTTGCTAGACTGGGAACAAAATTTGCCACTCCTAAAGAGACACTGAAGCGAAAAAAAATATATGATATAGTGAATTGGTTGTGTACTATGAATAATTACTAGAAGATTAGCAGCAAAGAAAATATTCTCATACTTTTATTTTCAGGTATATAGTGTTATTTCTAACTTTGCATCATTCTATAATATGTGCACATTACACAACACTCAGCATTCAAAATGAGTCTTTCAGAGCAGTCTGTGAAGTAATGACCTCTCCTCTAGCAGAGGAAAAGTAAATAGTCCAGGAACAGTTGAGATAATACAAGTCAGATAACAGCCCTCTCCACGACTAACTTAGTCGGAGAGCTTAATGGCTTGTTTGCATAGAGATAACAACTGGAGTTTCTCAACTCTTCCTGTACTGGAAACAATTAGACTGATGTATCTGATCTTAATGTTTTATTTCTTAGCTGTGCTACACATACAAATCATAATATCATCATTTTTTTCGCTTCAGTGTCTCTTTAATAACCACAGTGGTGCATTGCAGGTGTCGATCACTTTGTAACGTGGCTTGATAGATTAAAATATGCCATCTATGCGGCGTTCACAGTACTGTGAAAGCGGTGCGGCATAACGGCGTGGGGCATTGTAATGCACTGCATGTGGTGCGTAACCTCAAAACGCTCATGTTAACAGTATCAGTGAAGCATAGTTTTCATTGACTGTATGCTTAATTGTATGTACAGCCACTTCCACGGTTGCATCAATAAGAAGATGCCTGTAATAAAGACCTTCTTTTTGTATAAACATTGCTTCCTCTCCCCCCCTCCCCCTCCCCCCCCCCCCTTTCCACAGCCTCAGGCATAATATTGTGGACCTATAAGTGGTCAGGTAGCAATGCACTTACAGGTAAACTTCACACTGAAGTGCAAGCCCGCTGTAACCTCAAATATTCTTCTTCTTCATGTTTTGACTGATATAGGAGAGAATTAAACACCCTATTATCTTGTAGCAAGAAGGTGTTGCAATTATGTTCATTGAACATTCTACTTTTTTATTTTATAATTTAGGCTTTGGTTTGGCCTTTATTGCCTATCCAGAAGCTTTAACCAAGCTACCGGTTTCTCCATTATGGTCCTTCCTGTTCTTCTTCATGCTTCTCACCTTGGGACTGGACTCTCAGTTTGCAATGATTGGTAAGTTTAATTCTGAAATGACAGAAAAAGTGACAAGCAAAGGGTATGACTCCTGGGCCATATGCAATTCATTATTTCTCCTGAGTTTTCTCCTAGGTGATATCTTCCCACTTTGTCAATAAAGTACTTTTTAAGCCACCAGCAAGCAAGAAAATACTCCAAATAATTTTGACATTACTTTTTCGCCCACTTTTTGGGCTTTTCAATTGCAAAGTGCTGAAAATGCATTTTAAATACAAAATGAAAAAAATATCTCCTAGGAGAAAACTCAGGAGAAAAAGTTAATTGCATATGGGCCCAGGGCTGATATTCAATTAACTTTTTCTCCTGAGTTATCTCCTAGGAGATGATTTTCATCTTCTCTTTAAACTAACTTTTCAGCATTTTACAATTGAAAAAGTACCCAAAAGTTTGTGAAAAAGTACCATTACATTTATTTAAAGTATTTTTTGATTGCCAGTGGCGTAAATTGCTTTTTATGACAATTGTGAAAATATCACCTAAGAGAAAACTTGTCCGAAAACTTGAAAGGGACACTTAAGTCAAACAAAAAAAATGAGTTTTACTCACCTGGGGCTTCCAATAGCCCCCTGTAGCTGTCCGGTGCCCATCGCCGTCTCCCTCCGATCCTCCTGGCCCCGCCGGCAGCCACTTCCTGTTTCAGTGACAGGAGCTGACAGGCTGGGGACGTGAGTGATTCTTCGGGTTCCTGGCCACAATAGCACCATCTATGCTACTGTAGCATATATCATATACATATAGCAGCATAGAGGGTGCTAATGTGTCTGGGAACGCGAAGAATCACTCGCGTCCCCAGCCTGTCAGCTCCTGTCACCGAAACAGGAAGTGGCTGCTGGCAGGGCCAGGAGAATCGGAGGGAGACGGCGAGGGCAATGGACAGCTGCAGGGGGCTATTGGAAGCCCTAGGTGAGTAAAACTCATTTTTTTTTTGTTTGACTTAAGTGTCCCTTTCATTGCATATGGGCCCAGGTGTTTTATTTTTGCAAAAACCCTGCATTTTCTTATGCTTCTGTTTCTTTTTATAAAAGACTGAAAACAAATAATCAGCCTAATTTTTCTTTCTTATGCAGAAACTATAACAACATCTATACAAGATGCATTTCCTGAGCTGATGAGGAAAAGGCGAATCTATATCACCAGTGTTTGTTGTGCTGTCCTGTTTCTACTGGGATTGGTTTGTGTTACTCAGGTATTGCAACTGTAGCCTATCTGATCTTTTAATGGAACAATCAAAATAACCTACCTAGACAAATTTCATTTTTTATACCTGACCATTTCTGAACTTCTATAGGTGGGTTGAATGCCACACCTAAAATGGTGATGGCCTGGACTGGATTATTCCTGGCTAATTTTCATTTTACTGACCCTACTTATTTACTCTGAGTAGTAAGAACCATGCATGCATAGCCAGGTTTAGCTTAAACGTTTGTAGATTAATCTTTCTTGAGAAATAATTAAAATAGTTGGGCCATATTTAGCACACTTAAAGGACAACCATAACCTCCTAAAACAAAAAAGTTAGATACTCACCTAAGAGGAGGGAAAGCTCTGGATCCCTTCAAGCCTTCCCCTTCCCCATCTGCATCACCTCATTCCATTGTCAGGCCCCCCATTCCAGCGTCCAACTTTAATGTTGAAGAAGCCTTTGAGTTTCCATCATAGGCCATGAAAGTATGCAGGTCTCTGAGTACTTCTTAAGATGAGTGGCTCTGTACTGCACACACACACGAGCGTGGAATTACATTACAGAGGTGCTCATCTTCTGAAGTACTCGGATACAGTGACCTTTAACTAACATGTCACCTATGAAAGGAAAGTATTTCTCTTAGGTGATATTTTTAAAGATTGTTTTATTATCATTTTCATAAAACGTAGAGTAAGAGTTAGACAAAAGACAAGTAAGTAGAAAATATTCTACATAGGATGAGACAAAAACAAGTCAATAACAGATACAGTAGCTGGTGGCTAACCAGTGCTGCCCGAGAATGATTTGAGCATATCAATCTATAAAAATGAACCAGTAACCTCATGCCAGAGGAACCACTTGGAAATTAAATTGATCAATGATCAACAAAACCTTTGTAAATAAAACCATAAACAACCTCTCCTGATAGTACAGGTCATGAGTCATTCATCCAAAAAATGCACCTTAGCATGAAGCTGCGGAATAAGAGGTTGTCCCCAAGCCCAAAAAGGGATTGTACACCAAGGCCCTTGTGGCAGAGTAGGCTAAGGACGGATATACCCCTTGTCGAGGGAGCTGTTCATCTAGAAAATGAGAAGAGTAAACAATACGCAGTGAAAAGAGAGAAAAACTAACAAACAGATAGACAGACACCTTATCAATAAAATGCCTTTAAAACCACCAGAAAGCAAGAAAATAGAATAATGTTGACAGTACTTATTGCTACTTTTTTATTTGCAGAGCCCTGAAAAGTTATTTTAACAAAAATAGGAAAAATTATCTCTTAGGAGAAAATGTGGGAGAAAAAAGTGGATGGAATTAAAGAGACACTGAAGCAAAAAAAGATTATATAATGATTTGTATCATGTGTAGTACAGCTAAGAAATGAAACATTAGGGACAGAAACATAAGTCTAATATTGTTTCCAGAACAGGAAGATTTAAGAAACTGCAGTTGTTATCTATGCAGTGAATGGGATGGTGCACACCAGAGTGGTTTGTTTTTTCCACAAACGCAATCTCGGGGCTGCAGCATTTTTTCGATTTCTGAGGTATTTCTGCCTCGATGTTAAAGTATAGGAAAGTGGAAAACAGCTCTGAAAAATGCTAGATCAGAACGGTTTTCCAGGCGTTTTTGTTACAGAAGTTGTTTAGTAACATCTTTACTGTAACAATATATGACATCTTCTACACAAAAAAGCTCCAAAAAACGCTAGGCATGTTTAGAAAACCTCTCGCTCTGAAGTCTGCTTCAAAAACCTCTAGCGTTTTGCGGATCTGCTAGAGGTTTTTGGTGTGCACTGGGCCAAATAGATTTCACACTAATGTGGGTGTGAGAAGGACTATATTAGAGACAGGATCACGCGATGTGCAGTGTGTTTTTTTGTTTTAGGTCATCAAAAGAGAGCGCAGTGGATTGATTTACTCATTTGGGCCAAATAGATTGCATATTAATTTGATCAAATATAATATCTAATAAAAATGTGTTACATTTTGTTTGCACAATCAATATAATTATCAAATATTGATTGTGCATGCTGGTTCTTTATCCAGTCAATACCGGTAGGTTGGTTGGCATGAGTGGGAACAATACATGATGTTTGCATAGCTTTGTACTACATCACACAGTACAAAGTTAGCAGCTGCAGTGGTAGAATGGATATTAGACAAGATTTCTAATGGTGGACCATGTAAACAATGGCGGAGTGTGTAAACAATCAATATTTAGACGACAATGATGATTTGCCTTCTCTACCACAAATTATAAAGTATAGCCCTTATTTAATTATCCAAATTATTCAATACAAATTTTATTTAGCACCCAGTCCTATGTGCTGTACAAAATTCCAAAACCTTTTTATAAAACTCATTGTGATCCTCTTTCTTATGGTAGCATCAGAGTTTTTTACCCTGCACTGTTAATTTTTGGGCACCTCCTGCATTTGTATTTAGTCTACCCCAATTACCCCTACATTGTTAGGATACTCACCCCACAACCTGACTGTGGGGTGAACCTTTTTTGGAGCAGCGACTGAAACACCTTTTCTAAAAGTGGACACGGTACCTCCCCACATGTCCATTCGAATGGTTGCCTCTGGGAAGCAACCCAAGCATTGTGAGTATATATCTACCCTTTATCCTTTACCCAATACCTGGCAATATTACTCCATAGGGGGCTCCTGGTGTCCGTGTGTCCTTTTTGGATCTACTAGTAGTGATCACCCTTATTCAATTAACATTTTAACTGTGTTTTCTCCAAGGAGACAATTTTTCATGTTAAATTTTTCTGCAAAATAGGTTTTCAGCACGACAATTGAAATAGGACTAAACGGTGGGCAACGCAATAATATCAAACTGATTTTTTGTACTTTCTTGTGTTCTGGGGGAAAGACGTGTTTTACTGATAATATGTGAACACATATCCTATGAGAAAACTCAAGGGAAGAAAATAATTGAATAGAGGCCCTTAGGCTAACATTAGCTTCAAACACAAGTGGGCCATATGCAATTTACTTTTTATCCTGAGTTTTCTGCTAAGAGATCATTCTCATCTTCTCCTTAACCAGTTTGCTACTGCTCCACGCCGACTGGTGTGAGCAGCGTAAAAGCCCCAGGACCACACCACGCTGATTGGGTGGGGATAGCAGGGGATCATGCGCGCACCCCGCTGGAATGGCGGAGCGCCGTCTATTTACTATGTACATCGCTGCGATCTACGGCAGTGCTGTACTGGGGACAGCCAGGTTACATGGCTGTCCCCCTGGGCTGCCCAAAAGTGATCCGCTGACATAGACTGAAGCCTATGACAGCCCATTATGCTGATTGGCTGGCTGGGGGAGGGAGGGTTGAAAAAAAAGAAGAAGAAATGTATTAGTAAAAAAATAAAGAAATTAAAATATATATATATATATATATATATATATATATATATATATATATATATATATATATATATATATATATATACACATTGGGGGAGCGATCAGACCCCACCAAAGAAAGCTCTGTTGGTGGGGAGAAAAGGGGGGGGGGATCACTTGTGTGCTGAGTTGTGCGGCCCTGCAGCAAGGCCTTAAAGCTGCAGTGGCCTATTTAGTAAAAAATGGCCTGGTCATTGGGGGGGTTTAACACCGCGGTCCATAAGTGGTTAAAATAACTTTTCAACATTTTACAATTAAAAAAAATACCGGAAAGTAGGTGAAACAGTACTATGACAATTATTTTGACGATTTTCTCATTTGCTGGGGATTTAAAAGGCATTTTATGACAAGGTGTCGTTATATCATCTAGGTGAAAACTCAGGAGAAAAAGGGAATTGCATATGGGCCAGTAAATTTGTCTCTGTCCAAGAACCACCACTTTCTATACTAAGATACTGAAAATTTGCATTATTTTGTTAAATCAGTGCATATTTGAAATTTACTTTCTATATTGTGCCTTAGCTCTCTTACATGCTGTCATAGTTATGGCTATTGTTTTCTGCAGGCAGGGATTTACTGGGTAAACTTGATTGACTATTTCTGCAGCGGATGGGCCCTCCTGTTTGCGGCAGTGCTTGAGCTGGCCGGCATTGCCTGGATTTATGGTAACATCAGTGTTTTAAATATTTAATTGTTGTGTTCAGTACTAAAGTAAATTTCTTTGATTCAGGTCCATTTTACATATTAATATATTTATTTAATAATCAAAACTTTTAAATATTTAATACTTACCATTTGGCGTACACTAGGGCATTTCACTGAAGATCAGATGGGTTTCTGCGGGGCGGCTGGCGGTGCCTCATTTAGCCGATGCTAAAACGCTTTTCTGCTACCGAGAAAAGGGCTCAGCATCGGTGCTCAGTGTTTTGCCATGGTGTCACATCTTGAGTCCCTAAGGGGACGTGGAACTGCTTGAATGCAGCCTTCTACGACACTACTTGTAGCATCCAAGACGAGATGAGACTAAAGGATCTACCATGGCGTTTACATGAACAACACAAAAAGCTATCACTGTCGTTTGAATGGAACTGTGGTTGATCCCTTTCAAACGTTGCTTTTGTTGCCACTGAAAATACCGTATATACTGCCTGTCTGAACAAGCCTTAATCCTCTGGTGGCCTATAGGTCTGATGAGTAAAGTCTGCTACCATTGAGGCCAGTTCAGCTTTAAATAAACTCTATTTTACTAAACAATGCATAAATTACTGAACTCGCTGAGTAGCAGTGACCTATCAGGTGTCAGTGAGAGTCCTTCCTTAAACAACGAAGGACGGATGCCCTCTGACACCTGAGAGGTCACTGCAACTCAGCGAGTATAGATATGACAATATACGGAAGAGGTCAGCGCCATATAAATACTAAATAATAATAATAATTTATGTAACAGAATGAAACTCCTGATGATTATAGTTTTATTTAGAAAAAAGCTCAGATCTAGAAAAAAGTGGTACTCTATCACCGCCTGCTGATGCAGGCGAGTAGTGCCTGAGATCCCTTTTACACTTATGTCTGAGGATTAAAAAAAGAAAAAAAATATGTACTTACCCGGGGTTTCCTCCAGCCCCAGGCAGCAGTCCTGTGCCCTCGCCGCAGCTCTGGCATCTACTGTGTGATTGCGCTCACAGGGTGTGGAGTGTTCTGCACAGGTGTACGGCACATGCGCAGAACGCTCCATACCACGTGAGTGCAGTCACCAGCAGCGCTTGCGCAGGTGCAGTAAATTCCCTCTAATGGAGGGATCCTTGGACATCGGAGCTGTGGCAAGGGCTCAGGACAGCTGCCAGGGGCTGGAGGAAGCCCCGGGTAAGTATATATTTTTTTTTTCTTTTAATACTCAGACATTCCCTTTAATAAGTTGCAGTTAGTTGTAACTGAAAGGACAACTGATGTGCAGTCCAGTGTCCATGTATCCCTATGGCCTCTTTCACACTCTCTGCTGAAAAAAAACAATGCACTGCACTGCTATGGAGAGAAAAAAAACGCATTAAAATGCAACACATAGCAACGCATTAAAACGCATTAAGTGTAAAAGGGTCCTAATGGGTATTTTATAACATTGATTAAAAGTCAGTTGAAGCAAAGTGGAAGTGAACATGCATTGTTTGGAATGCATGTTCAGTTCCATAATGGTGTGAAGTTATCTTTATTAAGAAAAATATATCATTATGTGAAAATATCTTCTTTTCTTGTCGTTTCTAATCTCCACCCCTCTTCACTGCTGGCTGTTGCAGAGGTGTGTAGCATTATGAAAGGCCCCCCACTGCTCTCATTCCTCTAACCTCATACCATGGGGCACTAACATTGTTACAGCATGCCAGCTGAGCACAGCAAAGAAGACCAACATCCAATCCACAAAACATGGTGTGAGAGAAGGGGGTGGCGGCTAGGAATGCTGAGTACAGCTGATCCTGTCCAATGTTACTGAATATACAGCAACACTGGAACAGTTTACACTTTAAATACAAAACAATGTGGAACATAAAGGGTTACCTAGGTTTTAAGGTGAAAGAACAATCAAATGATCAAAAAAATGTGCTGAACATTTTCCAATAAAAAAGTTAAAAATGAAAGAAAATGTTGAAGAGCTCATTTATATTGCAGGAGGCAGGTAGCATCCTGGCACTATCATTTCCTGCCATGTCATTCATAGCTCCACACTGTCCCATTTTCGAGGGACAGTCCCTCTTTGGGAACCAAATCCGCCTGTCCTTTCCTCCTCATTTGTTCCTCTTTCAGCACTGCTGTACAGGTCTGTGTAAATACATGTATTTTTATACAGAGAAATGTGTTTAACTGACTCTAACGACATTCCCATCATTTAACCTCCTTGGCGGTAACCCCGAGCAAGGGTCGGGGCTGAAAACCGCAGGTCAGAGCGGTAATCCCGACCTCTGCTCAGGGTAGCCGCTGGAGGCTCTATGCAGAGCAATGCGCGCAGCGGGAGCGTTTCTACATACCTCCCAGGGATCCCGACGTCGGACGCCATTCTTCTTCTGTCCTCCGGGGCTCTGCTTCCTCCTTCTTATCTGAAAATGTTGGAAGTATGTGCAATGTTAATTGTAACTATGGTGCACTGTGGTACTTTGATTCAGCGCAGGTAAACTGATAGTAGGAAGGACAGTGTTAGATGTTGCATTGTTAGATGAGTACTAGGAAGGTTATTGTAAGAGAAGGGATTAGGACGTGTTTGATGTGAGCAGTAACTTATTAGTAATATAATATGGGTTACATAAAATTAGCAATATTAATACTATTGGCTGCTTGCTTCAAACTCATCTATTGTAAACAGGGGCATAGCAATAGTCATAGCAGCCATAGCAGCCCTGGAGCAGTGGGGGCCCAGGTACTAAATGTATTTACTATTAAAGGGGCAGTTTTTATGTTTTTTTATGGTTTTTATTAATCACATATCAGTTATTTAATAAGGAGAGCATACGTTTCTCCATAGACCTTGTGTTAAAAAAAGTAGATGATAACACTAATTCTGCTTTTTAAGACAGCTGAGCTACGTCATTAGCATGCTAAGCAATGGACTTCACTGATAGTTGTGAGGAAACGCGGAAAAGCCGCCGCGTGTTCTAACGGCAGGGCGGCTGAGTCCGCGTCTAGCACAGCGGCTGGCATGCGGAGACGTGCGCCTGGCACCACGAGGGAACGTGGAAAAGCCGCCGCTCATACTGACAGCAAGGCGGCTGTTTCCGCGTCCAACGCGGCGGTTTGTACGCAGCAGCGTGCGTTTGGTGTGGCTGGTTCTGTTAGTTCACATGGGCAGATGGAGAGCTACGCGCGTGCGGCCCAGATGTCAGGACCTTTATACCAGCAGGGGAAGTGTCAGCTGATCAGGAGGATCAGCTGATTCCTGCTGGACTCATGATTGGCTGAGTGGCTTGGGCGGGGCGGCAGACTCCAGCAGCTATTTATACAGCTTGCTTGCCAGTTGCTGGTGGTCTGCCATTGCAAACACTTACGTGGAAGCATTCAGACCATAGTCAGATCCCACAGTGTGTTAGAACCAGGACGGACCTGGGAATTCACACTGAGCTAGAATACTCTCGCTTGTTAATGTTATGTTATAGACTAGTTCCAGGGCATAGAGACCAAGGACCTCACGCCTAAGACTAGGGAACTGTATTATCATTTGTGTTATGCTCCAGACTAGTTCCAGGGAGTAGAGACCAAGGCCCTCACGCCTAAGATTAGGGAACTGTATTATCATTTGTGTTATACTTCAGACTAGTTCCAGGGTGTCAAGACTACGGTCCTCACACCAGACTAGGGACTCTGTGTTATCATTGTGTTATGCATCAGACTAGTTCCAGGGTGTAGAGACCAAGGACCTCACACCAAGACTAGGAATTGTTTGATATCTGTTATTACCTTGGGAACTATCTCTCTTTCTTAAGAGATAGTCTCCCGACATGCTTGTGACATCCACCCTTCAGGTGTCACTCCTGCGCAGGTTCCTCCTACCTTCAGCCTGACTCCACCCCTTGGAGAATCTCAGGCTGTTGGAAGGTTCCTGTGTCAGCATAAGCAGTATTCCAGGCTGCTTCTCATCACCTGCTCAGCAGGTGCCTTACTCAAAGTATTACTGTTACACCAAACACTCATATACCTACAGGTGTCCAGAGGTTAGACATACCTGGATTATTAGTGATTCTGCAGATCATTCATAATCCGGTGTATATCTGCATTATTGGTGAGTCTGCAGCACACCAATAATCAGATTCTCTCTGCGTGCTGACACCGATCATTACAATAGTATCTGCTTTATCTATTTACTTAGCTAGTTACATGTGAGAACAGCACGGCTTTCTGTAGTGAGTCAGACAGCCGTTATAAATCAGCTGGAATGTCTGCTACTATCAGTGAAGTCCATCGCTTAGCATGCTAATGATGCAGCTCAGCGGTCTTAAAAAGCAGAATTAGTGTTATCATCTATTTTTTTAACACAAGGTCTATGAAGAAATGTATACTCTCCATATTACATAACTGATATGGGGTTAATGCAGGGGCGCCTCTAGCCACTGGCATTCCAGGCAACTGCCTGAAGCGCCCCCACAATGCACAGGGCGCGCTCTGTGTCATTAAAATTACCCGCTACATGGCCCCTTTAAAGCTGCGGGCAAGTTATCTCTCTGCCGCCACTGTGCTAGGAAGAGAGCAGGGGAGGGGGTGTGCCGTTCAACAGAAGGAGGAGAGCCAATGTGGGAAGCATGTTTAGCTAAAGGAGCCCCGCCCCCCTCGCAGCGTGACTCCAGCGTGACGAAGGAGAGGAAGAGACTGTCACTGCTGAATCCCCTACCATAGGCTTCCCCGGTCATGCTGCGACTCACATTGAGGGAAGGGGAGGAGATATTGGCCTGGTTCCAGGGCTTTCGGTTGTATGCAGGTGAAACCCCGGCCGCGGGAAGCTCCGCCCCCACCGAATTGAAGCTCCGCCCCCACCGAATTGAAGCTCCGCCCCCACCCAACCATGAATTCTAGTTGTGGCTGTAATGAATGAAAGACTGGGACTCTGTGAGCAGGACAGGTAAGATGGTGCCTCCACTCCATCAGCAGGACCATGACTTCTCCTCACCACCAGAACCACCCCAGGCCAGCATCACCCAGTGACCTCTCCTGACCCCCCCCCCCCCCCCCCACGTGACTTCTTCTGAGCCCCAACAGCACCCAGTGACCTCTCCTGACTCCTGCCCTGCCCCCCCCCCAGCAGCACCCAATGATGACCTCTCCTGATCCCCCCCAGCAGCACCCAGTGACCTCTCCTGATCACCCCAACCCCAGCAGCACCCAGTGTTCTCTTTCCAACCACCACCAGCACCCTGTGACCTCTCCTGATCACCCCTCCCCTTCCCCAGTAGCACCCAGTAACCTTATCTGACCCCCTCAGCAGCATTCAGTGACCCCCAGCAGCACTCAATGACCTCTCCTGACCCCCAATCAACACCCAGTGTCCTCCCCTGACCTCCAGCAGCACCCAGTTACCTCTCCTGACCCCAACCCCAGCAGCACCCAGTGACCTCTCCTGATCACCCTCCCCTTCCCCAGTAGCACCCAGTAACCTCATCTGACCCCCTCAGCAGCATTTAGTGACCCCCAGCAGCACTCAGTGACCTCTCCTGACCCCCAATCAACTCCCAGTGTCCTCTCCTGACCCCCAGCAGCACCCAGTTACCTCTCCTGACCCCAACCCCAGCAGCACCCAGTGTTCTCTTCCCAACCACCAGCAGCACCCAGTGACCTCTCTTGAGCCCCCCAGCAGCACCCAATGAACTTTCCTGCCCATTCTCCCCCAAACAGCACCCAGTGACCTCTCCGCAATGTCCTACCATATTATTATTATGTATTTATATAGCACTGAAATCTTCTGCAGCATTTGATCTATGGGGGACATATCTGCATTTGATCTGTGAGGGACGTGTTATGTGCATTTCAATCTATGGGGGACACATCTGGATTTGGTCTGTGGGGGATGTGTTATGTGCATTTGATCTATGGGGGACATATCTGTATTTGATCGGTGGGGGACGAGTTATGTGCATTTGATCTATGGGAATCATATCTGGATTTAGTCTGTGCGTGACGTGTTATGTGCATTTCGATCTATGGGGGACATATCTGGATTTGGTCTGTGGGGGGTGTGTTATGTGCATTTGATCTATGGGGGGCATATCTGCATTTGATCTATGGGGGATGACGTGTTATGTGCATTTGATCTGTGGGGGACGTGTTATCTGCATTTGATTTGTAGATACCTGACATTGTTATTTGTGCTATTATATATCTGAACGTGTTCTGAAGTGGCCATGCTATCTGCTGATTTTATCTTAGGGAACGGTGGCAGCATGAATCATATGGCAAACGCTTTATATCAAAAAGGATGCATTATAGTTGGTAATATATAATAAACATAATTGCCCCGTTTATAACTTTTTTTTTACAAATTGCATGAAATACCGGAAGGGGGGAGCAATGTGGGGGGGGGGGGGGCACAAACTTTCTCGCCTGGAGTGACAAAATGGCCAGGGGCGCCCCTGGGTTAATGGCAAATAATAATTTTCACTAAACTGCCTCTTTAACTTTCTTGTGTTCCTCCACCTTCTATCAGTGCCTATGGACTATATGCATAATTGCACAAGAGTGTAAATTGCCAACTAACTGATATCCATAGGGTAGGGGCAGGTGGCATAGCTAAAGAGTGCCTACATCTGAGCACTTGAAAGTTTTGCTATGGTGCCCATAATCTCTAGCTACGCCACTGATTGTAAATGTACGCAAGAATATTGTTTTAAGGTAACTCAATGAACCTTAAACTTCTGGTGAATTTGGGGGTTAAAACGCAAGGTGTTGTGTCATGTTCAGTTCTGAGTGACATTTAGTGACCCATTCATGAATCACTGATAATGGACTGCTGCATTATACCTTGCCTAACACCACAGTGTGTCTCAAAAAGAAAACATTGATATATTTATGAAAGATCAAAGTATTTTTAGGGTAGAGCAAAATTTAAAAGGACCCTTGCTCAAAACTTACAGAAAGTAAGATCCCTTTAAATTTTGCTCTGTGAGTTGCTGCCTAGCCTCGTGAGCTCCTCAGCTGTCAATCATCAGCCCGATTGTGTGGACTGCCATTCTTTTGCTGTTTTTTTAGGATGGAAGAATACTTTTGGGATCTGCAATGAGATAACTCTTATTACTGCCAACTCCCAATTTGCTGGTGATGATCAAATCACCAATAAGGGCCACGTAATGCCTACAGAGCATTTTTATCAGAGTAGAGATGGCAGTTTACGTCAGCATTTTTTTTAGGACACCTGCATACCTAAATAGCTATTTTTATTGGAAAAACCTGGAATATGAAAAGATTTTTGAGATCAATAAATAATTTCTACTTATAAAGTTGAATACGTTGGTTTCACACTCTATGAATATTCCCAGTTAATGCAACCCTCTAGAAATCAATGTTTAAATCCTGTGACTGTAAATTCTCTTTTCTGGCATTGTCAAACTGGAAATGTCTACTTGTAGGTGGCAATCGGTTCATCCAGGACATTGAAATGATGATTGGAAAGAAGAGCTGGTGCTTCTGGCTATGGTGGAGAGCATGCTGGTACTTTATATCACCATTGTTATTATCTGTAAGTAACAAATCATTGAAGTGTGTTTCATTAAGTGCTCAATAATGTTCTTAACAAAACTTTGCAGGTTTGGGGCTACCATGTGGGCAAGCTGGGCAATTTTCCCAGGCGCCTGAGCCGGCTGCCCCCTCCTCCACCACCACCACCACCAGGACATCAACCAACTGAACTATGGTCCACTGGTCTCCTGCATAGTCTTCAGCAGAGTAGATACTCACCTGTCCCAACTGGCATGGTCCTCCAATCCTTCCATGAGTTTCCATCTTCATCCTTGCAGGGACGGATCTAGGGGGGAGCAGGAGGGGCTCTTGCCCCAGGCGCAGTTTGTTGAATTTTCAAAAAGGCAGCAAAATTTGGATGGGGAATTGCAATTTAGGTGCCAAAACCTGACCTTTAGGTGCCAAAACCTGACCTTTAGGCGCCGTTTTGGTGCCAAAACCTGACCTTCAGGCGCCAAAATGTTACCTTGCCACAGGCGCAACTTTGTCTAGCTCCATCCCTGCATCCTTGTAGGGGCGCCTCTCTTTTGTGAACTGACAAATGTTAAGGTGCCACACACCATATAATTTTCATTCAATCTGGCTGTACAATCAATCCCCAAGTGCTGTTATACTACATGGATGTTGATAAGATTGTATAAAAATTGTACAATAAGATTGCATGAAAATTGTATGGTGTGTTGTGGCCACCTTTACAAAGGGCCTCAGGTCTGTCCAGGCTGTTGGGGGGGAGGGGGGCATGTTGCTCATTGTTACTAGAACCAGCCCTGAAAATATGAGAAATAAAAAACAGGTGAAATGGTTTAAAGAATTCTGCACCCATTGGTACAATTGTGTTTACACCGACTATATATGTCACAATCAATGGACTCTTATTAAAAAGCATATGTAAACTGTAAAATGTATCTGGCTCATTTCGGTCTATGCCAGAGTGGTACCATTATTTTACAGATACACACTCTGGTTCGGTTACCTGCCATTCATCAGCCATATGACAGCACAGTCAACTTTCTGGAAAAGACACAATGATCAGATTTTCTGTAGCAGTGCCCGGTTGGTCTCAGTTAGTCCCCTATATTTTCCTAGTAGTTTTGGCGCACCCCGAATTGCTTGGGTATTCTGTTGTATTGGTCCAAGCTCCTATTCCATAGAGCCATATCAATCCCTGCCATGCACTGATGAGGGCCAACAGTCCGAAACAGGCTGTCTGCATGTGGGGTTGATGTGGCTCTGTAAATTGTATAAGCTATGGGCTTGCAGCAGTGGTTATAAATGTACGTCTGGCTTCAGAGGTATCAAGAGATAATTTGCATATTCAGTAGCGGTGCATTGCAAGAGACTGCAGTCGCTCACTTAAGCTGATTTATTGAAAATACCTTCTGTTTTAACAAGGAAAACTACACTAAGCGCTACCTGCTATAATTGACAACAACATCGAAAAAAAATGTACTTTATAGTGCATTTTACACTAGTACATACAACCCCGGATTTCCATCACAGGAGCCTATAGGCACAGATGTCCTGGCACCTTAGACTTCACTCTCCATGAACCTACAAACCCCCAGTGAACGGCATCGCCGCAAGTGTGCTGGATGGCCCAGCTGTCACTTCTCCCTTACTTCCCCAGCCCGTCATAGGTAGCTAAAGGTCGCCCTTAGCATTAGGTAGCCAGAGGTACCTCAGTATTAAGTAGCTAGAGGTTTCTCCGACTGAAGGGAGATCTCATTATTGGAATGCCAAGAGCTGTGTGAATAACCTCTCATTTACGCTCTGCTCGGTCCTCTGCATAGGTAAGGCAGGAGGGAGGCCCTTGAGGAGGGGAGTGAGCTGCCTTTCCATCATCAGGCGCCTGTAGGCACATGTCTACAGTGCCTTGTGGTAAATCTGGCCCTGAGGACAAATGTACATTTTATATATATGTTACGGCCAGAACCCAAAGTTTGGCCACTTCTAGTTCTGGCCGGCTACTTCAGGTTCTGGACGGCCAATGTGCGAAGTGGCCGCTGCGCTGCGGCCAATGTGAGAAATGGAATCATTCCTGTAACGTTAATGTATCTTCTGGCCGCAGCGCAGCGGCCAAATGTATCACAACTTAGTTAATTTAATGCAATTAAGCCGGCGGCAATGTAACAATTCAAGCCGCCGGCTTTTGCTCTGCCTCTCTCTCCTTCTCTTATGGGCAGCCGGCGGGGACACGCGTGTCCCTGAGAGTCGTTCGTCGCGCCAGGAAAGCAGAGCGGGGAGGCTGCAGACATTGCTTCTGCCAGCACCCGCTCTGCAAGAACGGCAGGATTACCTGCCACGACGAACGACTCCGGGGGAACACGCGTGTCCCCACCGGCTGCCCATAGAAGAGCGAGAGAGAGGAGGGAGGGAGGAGAGAGAGGCAGAGAAAAAGCCGGCGGCTTGATCTGTTACATTGCCGCCGGCTTAATTGCATTAAATTAACTAAGTTGTGATACATTTGGCCGCTGCGCTGCGGCCAGAAGATACATTAATGTTACAGGCATAATTCCATTTCTCACATTGGCCGCAGTGCAGAAGTGGCCAAACTTCGGGTTCTGGCCATAACATATACATGTACATGTATTTTAAATGTTACCACTTTTCACAGCAGTGATCCTTTAAGCATTATTTAAAGTGTTTACTGTAATTTACACCCAGTAGCAGGAGCTTAGAGGGTCAGGAATGCACACAGTGTGTAGACTCAGAAAATGATTAGGTACTCACAGGTACAAAACCTACATGCTCACTGCACTGAATGTGGCAGCCTGACTTCTTTATATAATATGGAGGGATGAGGTGTTTTGAAACCCTAAGAAAAAAAAGACACAGAGACAAAGGGAGCCTAGAAAGCGTAGTTTGTTCTTAATCAAATGGATGTAAAATTGTCAAGAGTGCTACTCACAAAGGTGGGTTGCAGCAGGGGCAACCAACCACTTAGGAGGTGGAGACAATGAACCCGACTCCACTCAGTGTGTCCAGACAAGGCTGGAGGAAGCTGCTATCCTTGGTAAGAGGAACTGGTTGTCATAGTGATGTGGACCACATGACACCAGTTGTTTACCCTACAACTTCTATTGGGAGGGGTTACTGTCTTTATATAATAGTTAAGCCCCATCTATACCATACAATTTTTTGTCCGATTCAATTCAATTTGATTCATTGATTTGATTCAATCCGACATGTCCAATCGGGATTCAATTTGATTCAATTTGCCATTGCAAAACAATGGCAAATTGAATCGAATCGAATCCCAATTGGACATGTCGGATTGAATCGAATCAATGAATTGAATTGAATCAAATCGGGCAATAAAAATTGGATGGTGTAGATGGGGCTTAAGACAGGAGAGGCACTGGTATTTCCTCCAGTGGCAGTCACAGACCTACTATACAATATAGCTCCTTTGGAGGTTTTGCATCTGTGATGCATCTATTATGTGATATTACTACATTTTGTACTGATACAGTACACTGTAAAAGAGAGGGGGTAGCTAAATGGGTTAGTGTAAACACTTTAAGCACAAGTATCCATGACAATCCATGAGGAAAAAAAATTAGGAATGATGTTTCAAGTGCGTCAAGAACCCAGGTCCCCGTCAAAGTATTGCTATGGGAAGCATTGTGTAGTGCCTTAGTATGCAATGACTTAGGCCCATTTTACACCTGCATTAGAAAACGGTCCATTCCCAGATCAGAACGGAATAGATACTGTACAAAAAGAACGGATGCAAACAGATCCAATGTTAACCCATGGAACCGTACACATGCGTACGTCTGAACGGATCCGTTCCGCTGCAGCACCTATTTTTGAGAAACGGAAGCTGAAGCCCTGCTTTGGGGGCAATTAGAGAAAGGAACGTTTCTTCGCACTAGTGAAAAAACGGACCGCCAAGGGGCAAAATCCTTGGGGGGGGGGGGGGGGGATGTGAGGACACTGCACTGGGGGTGTCAGTCTGAGGGTGTTGGTCTGGGGGGATGTGGGGACGCTCCACTTGGGGTGGGGGTCTGCGGGGACGCAAGTGTAGGCGGCCGGGTGAGGGAAGGTTTCTTACCCAGGATTCCCACTCCAAGAGAAGAGATTTGGCACCGTCTTCAAATGTATTTCAAGCTCTTTATTATTTAAAGCATCAAAGACATAAAAAGGGCAAGTCTGTCTGGCGTTTCGAGAGGAACCTCCTCTCTTTCTCAAGCCGACAAGCCCTCTCATTTGAAGACGGTGCTGGGTCTCTTCTCTTGGAGTGTCTACTTGCTGTTCCTGGAGGCAGAGGGACAACAACCAACTGGATGGTTGGGTGCTGCCTTTTACCACTTCTCTACTTACCCAAGATTCTGTCTTCCTGTTGCGTCCCACATCGCATTAAGTGACTACCATGGTTCCTCCTTCCGGGTTGGAAGAGAAAGCATGGTAGTCACGTGATGCAACCAGGGATGCAATTGCAGGAAGACGGAAGACTGGGTAAGTGAATCCTCCCTCACTGCCCGCTTTACCGGATCCGTTTGGCTTGAAAATGCCAGTGTGAAACTGCCTTATGCTTTTCATGAATTGAATCCTGTGTGCCACATGCTAAATTGTTCACATAGGATTTCTTGTTTATTTTTGCAGGCTATTCTGTTGTGGTCGCTCATTACTTTTGAATCTCCCTCATATGGCTCCGTCAAATATCCTGAGTGGGGGACAGCGCTGGGCTGGTGTATGATCATATTTTGCCTTATATGGATTCCTATCGTAGCTGTTATAAAAGTTATTAAAGCCAAGGGAAACATCAAAAAAGTAAGTCGTTTAGCACTGGGACATATCTGCCTTAGCAGGACAGGAAAAATAAGATCTTGCACATCTATTTGAAGCCAAATATAATGCACCTCTGTTACATTCACACTAATAGCTGGGGAACATTGCACATTGTACAGGGAGTGCAGAATTATTAGGCAAGTTGTATTTTTAAGGAATAATTTTATTATTGAACAACAACCATTTTCTCGATGAACCCAAAAAACTCATTAATATCAAAGCTGAATATTTTTGAAAGTAGTTTTTAGTTTGTTTTTAGTTTTAGCTATTTTAGGGGGATATCTGTGTGTGCAGGTGACTATTACTGTGCATAATTATTAGGCAACTTAACAAAAAACAAATATATACCCATTTCAATTATTTATTTTTACCAGTAAAACCAATATAACATCTCAACATTCACAAATATACATTTCTGACATTCAAAAACAAAACAAAAACAAATCAGTGACCAATATAGCCACCTTTCTTTGCAAGGACACTCAAAAGCCTGCCATCCATGGATTCTGTCAGTGTTTTGATCTGTTCACCATCAACATTGCGTGCAGCAGCAACCACAGCCTCCCAGACACTGTTCAGAGAGGTGTACTGTTTTCCCTCCTTATAAATCTCACATTTTATGATGGACCACAGGTTCTCAATGGGGTTCAGATCAGGTGAACAAGGAGGCCATGTCATTAGTTTTTCTTCTTTTATACCCTTTCTTGCCAGCCACGCTGTGGAGTACTTGGACGCGTGTGGTGGAGCATTGTCCTGCATGAAAATCATGTTTTTCTTGAAGGATGCAGACTTCTTCCTGTACCACTGCTTGAAGAAGGTGTCTTCCAGAAACTGGCAGTAGGACTGGGAGTTGAGCTTGACTCCATCCTCAACCCGAAAGGCCCCACAAGCTCATCTTTGATGATACCAGCCCAAACCAGTACTCCACCTCCACCTTGCTGGCGTCTGAGTCGGACTGGAGCTCTCTGCCCTTTACAAATCCAGCCACGGGCCCATCCATCTGGCCCGTCAACACTCACTCTCATTTCATCAGTCCATAAAACCTTAGAAAAATCAGTCTTGAGATATTTCTTGGCCCAGTCTTGACGTTTCAGCTTGTGTGTCTTGTTCAGTGGTGGTCGTCTTTCTGCCTTTCTTACCTTGGCCATGTCTCTGAGTATTGCACACCTTGTGCTTTTGGGCACTCCAGTGATGTTGCAGCTCTGAAATATTGGCAAACTGGTGGCAAGTGGCATGCTTGACTTTTCTCAGTTCATGGGCAGTTATTTTGTTCCTTGGTTTTTCCACACGCTTCTTGCGACCCTGTTGACTATTTTGAATGAAACGCTTGATTGTTCGATGATCACGCTTCAGAAGCTTTGCAATTTTAAGAGTGCTGCATCCCTCTGCAAGATATCTCACTATTTTTGACTTTTCTGAGCCTGTCAAGTCCTTCTTTTGACCCATTTTGCCAAAGGAAAGGAAGTTGCCTAATAATTATGCACACCTGATATAGGGTGTTGATGTCATTAGACCACACCCCTTCTCATTACAGAGATGCACATCACCTAATATGCTTAATTGGTAATTGGCTTTCGAGCCTATACAGCTTGGAGTAAGACAGCATGCATAAAGAGGATGATGTGGTCAAAATACTCATTTGCCTAATAATTCTGCACTCCCTGTATTCCCCAACCATGGAAGAGCAACTGCAGACAGAAATATAACTAAAAACAGTTTAAAATAAGAGGAGGTGGTGGACTTACCTCCCACTGAAGACTCAAAATGTCTCAATTCAGACAAGGATTTTACTTGTAGACAAGAAAAAGGAGAGACGTGCACCTTCCATCTCCCTCCATGGCCATGCATACATGCCACCAGGCCCAGTCCGCCCATGATGCCAAGTATGGCAACTTGCCCAGGCGGCAGAAGTCTGGGGACAGCACCAGGCAGGAACAGGAAGTGAAGAGAGTGCCTGGCCAACCTATACTGGGGGCAACTGTACCTGGCTACCAATACTAGCAGCACCTGACTACTTTCCTATACTGAGGGTGTTTTTGGGAGTTTGCCGCAGCTATAAAGTGCGGTGCAAATTGTCGGGTGCTGTGTGATCATTCTAATTGGGGGGGGCATCTTCACAAGTTTGCCTCAGGCAGCTGAAAGTCTAGAATCGGCCCTGCATGCCGCACTTTTGTGCCCGCTACCCAGCTCCACTCACATAGCTGCACTGAATGCATCCACTTGGCAAACATCAGTGGCGATCCATGTTATGTTTCTATGCCGCATTGAATGGAAATTAAAGCTTCGCGCATATGGAAGGTACACGTGTCTGCTTTTTCTTGTCCACAAGTACAGTCATTTGGTTTCTACCTTCTCGTAATCGACTGACTGAGCACCCTTGAAGCATAGTCGATGCAGGATGCTGCAGCAGTGGTGAGAAACAGCTTTACTCACACTTTTTTTCACTGTACTTCTGAAATCAGTGAGGAGTGCTGACCTCTTATATACCGACTGTTGTGGACAGACAAGGATTTTATTGAAAACCCCAAAATTAATTGTGATGCATTTCACAGGCAATTGGCCCACTTCCTCAGGCAGTGTAGGGAGCAACTTTGCTGTACTCTTAGCAAGTAAGGCACTTCTGAGTGCAGAACAGTTGCTCCCTAAACTGCCTGACAAAGTGGGGTAATTGCCTACAAAACATGTCACTATTAATTGTGGATTTTTCAATAAAGTCTTTGTGATGCTGGGGGGCCATACTTTCTGACCACCCAGCGCAACAATGCTAAGCAGCTGGTCAATGGAGGAGGCTACACAGGCTGCCCAGAGCTACTGCTGCTCTGGGCTTCTGATATCGCTACAAATTAAACACAATGGCAGCGCAGTGCGATGTTGCGCTGCCTTAGCGATAGCAAGCATTCAGACAGGTACAAGACAGGACTATAGATTGGAGCGTAACTAGTAGCAACTGCAGCTCACAGTCACGTCCACAGAAGCAGAGTAAGCAGGCTAACAACAGTCACCAGCAAGCATCCACCCAGGCAAGACAACAGAATAGAACGTAACTAATAGCAACTGCAGCCTATAGTTATGATCCCAGAAACTAGAGTAGCAGGAATACCACCAGTCACCAATGTGGCAATAGCAGAATCTAAGCTATCAGGATAGTGGACTTCACTGACCCACCGCGGGACACTCACTAAACAGGACTGTGTACAGGGTAAGGTATCTAAAACATTTGCTGACGAGGACAATGCCTCAATGGCTTCTGATTTACTGGACAGCGATTCATCAAGTTTTACTAGAGTGGACTGTAATTCTAAGGCAGCTGCTAAACAGGTGAATATTAATGCAACACCAACTGAAGTAAGCAGAGCCTCTGAGTCCTCTGCTAGGGATCTTAAAGCATCCAAAGTACTGGGTAAAGCATAAGACTTTGCAACCTCAGCTTCACTGGGCAGGATCACTGAACAGTCCATATTGCAGGGCAGAACCATGGAAGCACCTGCTGGACAGCATAATGATTCTGTGACCTGAGCTTTATTGGACAGAACTACTGAGTAATTCATGGTACAGGGCGAATTTACTGGAACATTTTCTGGATAAGGCAATGATTCTGTGATTTCAGGTTCACCTAACAGATGCTCTGAACCATTCGCGAAACTAGAGCAAGGTGTGGAAACAGAAGTATCAGAACACAGAGTTTGCAAATCTGAACCACAGTTCTTCAACTGTGAAGTTGGAAAATTCAGATTCTGGGGTTCTAAGGTTACTAAACATGATTGCTGAGACTCAGAAACTGATGTAGTGCATCTATTGGTGTCTGCTGGATCATATGGTTTGCAGGATGCTGAAAACAAATCAGTAGGAATTTGTATTTTTTCACAAAACGTTTTGCGATCAATTTAACAAATTCCAGCGGGTCATCAAAAACCTCCTCGTTTTCATCAGCAACTTCCTCAGCCCACGTTCTCATCTTGCTATCAAGCAGGTATAAGATAATAAAGCTGGACTGCTGAAATGTTGTAGCTGATCTGAAGAAAGAACATGAATTCCAAATTTTGCAATGCTGCAAGAAATTCAAAAAAGACTTATTGCCACCATTATAACGGGTTAGAGAAGCAAGGCGTGCATCCGGAGCAAGGCTAGCAGGTGATGTCGTTGCTAGGGGCAACGGAGAGAACAAATTGACATTGGTTACTGAGTGTTGCTCACACTGACTCCCAGAGCGATCATTCAAGATCTCATTCCATGCATCAATTTACGGAATCACAAAGTCATGCACACACAGATTCATTTCAATCAAAGAAAAAGCAGACTCAATGCATGCTTGCAAAATTATGTTACTCTTAGCAGTGTAAAATTCATAGAAATATTTTCGATCATTCTCCAATTCGTAAATCAAAGCTTCAATTTCCCATTTTTCAAACGGAGGATCCCATTCATTCTTGTCAGGAACTAAACAATTATTCTGGGCATAATTTACAGTTGGACCAGTCTGCAGGAAGGTAGCTGGAGTGGACTTGGCTTGGTTTACTCCTGACAGAGAATCAACTCGATTAACTGGATCATTACTTGGGTATTTCCTATTCTTAAGAATCTCCAGGACTTGTAACAAGTGTTGAACTGCAGAATATGCACATTTTCCTTGCTGCACAAACAATTTGATTTGCTCAATATTCTGTAATATTTCCTCATAAGAATATTCAGACAATTCTTTTAAACAAAAATCTTTATTCTCCCTGGCTAGCAAGCAAAGTTCATTGATAGTTGCATAGGTCCATTTGACTCCCATGAATGAAAATTGAATTTCATTATCTGCTAATGACAGAGTCTGACTATGGGTCTGATGCGCAGTTGCTATGGACGACACTGCTGGTTGTGAACATTTTCTGAAATGTTTACGTTTAGTTTTATGCAAGACTTTAGACTTTGCTGCATTCAGATTGCTTTTAAATGCTGCTGAAGAGACATCTGATTGACTAGCAATCAGGAGTTCATTAAGAGAATATGGTAATTGTAACGATTTGTGTCAGCAAAAGGCAGAATTCTGATTATTAGGTGATCTGCAGAATCACCTATAATGCTGGTATATCAGAAGTTACCGTGACAACAAATACAAAAGGTGTAACAGGTGTAACGTGCTTGGTGCAACAGTAATGCAGATAGCTCACCAGAGGAGCTGGTGAGTACTATCAGTAAAGTAAGCCTCACCAGAGGAGCTGGTGAGCACTTATCAGTGCAGGAGCTATTACCAGAGAAGCTGGTGAATGATAACAAATGCAATAGTTCTCACCAGAGGAGCTGGTGTATGATAACAATGTAATAATTCTCACCAGAGGTGTTGGTGGAGACTATCAAAACAGAAGTCCTCACCAGAGGAGCTGGTGGGCACTAATAGTAATAACCTCACCAGTGACAAGGGCTCACTGGTGAGTAGAGTAGTCAGACAGATCGGTTTGGCAACAGACAGGAAGATACAGTACAGAATCGTCAGGCAAGAGGATCAAGGTAATACAGGCAGAGTTAGCAACAGGATCAGATGGCTATAGTACAAAGGCGTTCAGTGAAAGGGAAGTCAGAAGAGAGAGCCAGAGTCATACACAGGTATCAAGCAATAAATATCAAATAACAATAATAATCCTAGTCTGTGTGAAATTCCCGGTTTCCTCCCGGATCAAAGCACACCGGATCTAAGGGTCTGAGTGCTAACACGTAGCATTCACAACAGCAGACACTTTGCAAGTGAAACCACGCCGCTTAAGAAGCAGACGAGACCCTTCGGCCACGCCTCCGCTCATCAGCCAATCGGAGACGCCGAAAGTCTCGGCTGACGTCAGCCGACCAGCTGGTCAGCTGACGCGCCTCATTCCCGCATAAATAATCACAACTATGTGCGCGCGCGCGCGCGACAAAGCTACTCTGTGAGCCACTGAGAGTCCCATCCTCGGCGTGCTAGACGCCAGAGGGAAGGTAGACCTGCCTGACAGTCGAACCGAAGCAGCTGCGGAGGCATCCAGACTGCCCGCCGCTGCTTCTCCAGGGATTGTTACAGTAATGGAGATATTCTTAACCAGTTATGGCTCACAAAAGCTATGAATTCTAAAGGCTTTTCTCTCAGAGTAGTGTGATTCAAAACATCAACTGCCCAATCAAAAAGCTTGCCCTTGAACAGAGTGCAAACTATCTGATCAGCCCAGGTAGAGACAGGTGTAGCTTGGAAGTCTGGGTTTGACAAACATTCATGCAAAAATGTGTTTGCTGTTTTAGGACCAAGCTTTTAAAATATTTTAAAAAACAAAGAACCATAATACACTGTGTCAGAGCCCTCCTCCATGTGTGTTTGTGTGTGGCCCGTCATAATGTGATGCTGGGGGGCCATACTTTCTTATCACCTAGCGCAACAAGGCTGAGCAGCTGGCCAATGGAAGATGCTACACAGGCTGCCCAGAGCAATTGCAGCTCTGGGCTTCCGATATCGCTACAAATTAAACACAATGGCAGCGCAGTGCGATTTTCCGCTGCCTTAGCGATAGCAAGCATTCAGACAGGTACAAGACAGGACTATAGATTGGAGCGTAACTAGTAGCAACCGCAGCTCACAGTCACGTCCACAGAAGCAGAGCAAGCAGGCTAACAACAGTCACCAGCAAGCATCCACCCAGGCAAGACTACAGAATAGAACATAACTAATAGCAACTGCAGCCTATAGTTATGTTCCCAGAAACTAGAGTAGCAGGAATACCACCAGTCACCAACGTGGCGATGGCAGAATCCAAGCTATCAGGATAGTGGACTTCACTGACCCACCACGGATTTAGCGAACATCCATCAGGCAAGGGAACAAGGCAATAAACAATAATACAGGAAAAATTACAAACGGCTCAACTAACGGATAAATATATATTAGCAAGTCTGTATATATATTTATCAAGAAACTAGCTAAAGGACAAATAATAAGGTCACATAGAACTACAATAACAGATCTATAACAGAGTGTAAAGGTGCCCAGCAGATCAGTGTACTGACCGCTATGACGGGTGGGGTCTAAAATGGGAGGCAGACTTTTAAACTGGCATCAGCCAATGGATGCAAGTATGCAAATTTCCACACAGCTGAATGGTAATCATTCAATCCTGAGCTGGCTTGATTACCATTTGCTAACTGGCTGTGAATGCAAAGGACTACCATAAGAAATACATGCAGTATTATGTAACAACATGCATGCAGGAAATCCATGGGTATCTGCCGATTGTGTGCCCCTCTGAAGGTTAGTTACAAGACAATATACTCTGTACAGCGCTAAGTAATATGTCAATACTTAAATAAATAAATACATAGCAGCTTTAAACTAAATAAATACAATAGTCAGGCTGTACAGCATCACAAGTTTTTTTTTTTTTTTTTTTTTTTTAAATTAATAATTGGATTTAGTAGGGAAGGATTAGAAACGCTGTTACAATTTTATTAGTTTAATTGTAAGTAAAATGGTTTATTTTACTTTGGTTAGGACATCATTTTTATTAGTTGTAGTTAGTAGTCAAAACCATCTTGCCTATTTCCCTACTGTGTGCACTGTCACCAGTGTCTGTCCCAGTGACATGGGGCCTGATGCAGGGAGTGCACAGCAATTTTACCATCACTAGGGCAGATGGAGCACTGGCCATTGATCTTTAGTGCCACGCGTGCTACCTCAGTAATTCATGTTGCTATGGTAATGCGCGTTATCTTAGCAATGCATGTGTTGGCCCAGGTAACGTGCATAGGGAGTTTACTACATCAGGCCCATAGTCACCGAGAACAGGAAGCAAGCAGAAATCTCCATATCTGGTGCACAGACAGCAATGAAAACCTAGAAGATGCTGTAATCCTTCCTTTTTTCATGCAGAATGAACTACACATATCTGTTTGGACGTATGCTTTGGCTTTAACTCCCTGTATATATCTTTTCTTTCTAAAGGTGTGCAGACCTGCTGATAACTGGGGACCAGCACTAGCCCAGCACCGCGGAGAGCGATATAAACATATGCCAGACAGTAGAGCAGAGAAGAATACTGTAGAGATCCCATCAGTGAGTGCCATGATGGGATATGACAATGATGCCTACCTCTGACCTCTTCGTTGTATGGACTCTCAACAAGAGAACCACAGCCAAGAGTTCCTATTTTTTATACAAGTGACTTTCACAATCAGCAAGCTATTTAATGTTGTGTGTACTGAAGACTGCAATGCAAATGTCTGTATTATGTATTTTTGTCAAACACATATCAACTCAGGTGAAATTAAAATTTGAATTAAAGTTCTGTTAAAATTGGTGTGACTCAGTTAAAATTTGAGAATAAGTGCACTTATAAATATATGAAACAATGCATAAATGATTTTGCCCCCTCTTATTTTAGCCGTCTTTCAGCACTTTGTCCCTCTTATTATGTAATTATATATATTTCTCTACAAAAAAAATGTCTTTGATTTACTCAAAACTTCATTTACATCCTTTACATTGATATATTACCAATTTTAAAATGTTAATATGAAGGAACATGAACCAGCATAGAAAGGAACAGTGTGGTTTGAATTATAAAGCAACATATTTTTCTTATGAAATCTTTATGGTATGCATGACTAGGGTTGTGATGGGGCGTGATCAGGGGTGTGGCAGGGGTGTGGCATGGGCGTGTCACTCTTTCTCATCTCAAAAAGTTGGGAGGTATGTAATAATACTGTTTATTTTTGTACAATATTCGTTTGCACATTATTTAGTCAGTGTTTGCCATGTAAAAATCTTTCGTCACCCTGATTTACATTCTGAAACTTATCACAGGTGGAAACATTTTTAGTCCTGTCAGGTGCAGGCAGCTGTGCGGAATGTTTGTTTCTGAAATACAAAATATACCCGGTCTCCCAGAATGCTCTGGGAGGAGAACTCCACATAGCTAAACAGCCTGGGCTAAGCATCCCTGGGGACATGATTGTTTAAAGCAGAAAATACACGGGCACAACAAACATAGATTTTAAAAAAAAAATGTTTTTTAGGTTTTTTTCTACTTTATTTGCTGCTATAGGCAGTAGTGCTGCCCATAGCTTTTTTTTTTTTTTCACTCTTAGAATTTTTTATATTGGATCCAATACAGATGTTTGTATTGAATCCAATACAGAAAATTAAAATTTGCCACCTGAAGTGATGAAGCTGCGTGTGCCCAACACCAAAAGGCGCACACAGTTTTATCAGAGGCACACACCAGGGGACTTGATCACCGGGAGGAGGGAAGCAGATGAAGGAAGCAGAATAGGAGATTGCCACTGGGGGTCGACGCAGAGAAGAGGGGAATATGCTAGCAGGAAAGCTGCACGGTGCCGGCGAGGGATCCTGCATGCCAGGGACGCCGCAGGTGAGTAATAGTAATTATTACCGGACAAGCCTGACTCGTCCTTAATAATTCCATCTATTTTTTTTTGGGGGGGGGGATGAGCCAGGCTCGTCCTTAACGCTAAGAAAGTTAAGGCAGGCGCATAGCAATAGCCCCACAACTGAGCGAGGAGGGGGAGTGAGGTTGGCGGCCAGAGGCGGCATACTGCTTCTGACCTCTAAACACAGAGCTTTTCTAACTTGCTTTTACATATCTCCATATCCCTTAAAGCGGACCTGAACTCAGAACACCCTCTCTGCTCTAAAAGATAAGCAACAGCATAATAACCTTTAAACAAAAAAACATTTCTTTGTTACAGCTGATACAAATCCTGTAATGAATCTGCACTGTTTCTACTTCCTACTTTCATGGAAGCAGTCATATTATTAACTTCCTGTGCTTTCAAATGGCCTTATCTGCCATCTCTGTCAAAGGCAGTCATGTGACACGCGAGGGAGATCAAATTACAGCTTGTGATTAGACACAAATGAGGGGGGAATTAAACAGGCTAAACTCTCTAAATACATACAGGGTGCATTTCTCTATGTATTTCTTTAGTCCTGTGCAAGAGTTCAGGTCCACTTAAACATTCAGTACAATATTGTTTCTAACTTCCACTGCTTCATCTTTTCCTAAAGAGGGAGCTGTTACACCACATTACAATGACAAATCTCTTAGAACCTTCACCTGCAAAACTACATGAGATATTCAAATCTGTATAAATAATTTTCTTTAGCTCTACTGGTACAACCAGGCTAACAGAACAATATTTTACTCAGATGCGATCATTAGATCAGATATGCGGAAACGTAAGTAATCGGAAGGTAATTGTTTGATTATTGCCATCGATTAGGGCACTTTCTCGCTTCAGATACTTAGATACGATCGTAAAATTCAACATTCTGATTAACAAAGTTCTGTATTCCAAGTGAATATAGAATAGTTTAACAACTATTTACTTTATACTGTATGGTGTTCTGTACAATTCGATCATAAATCTAATCACAGCTAAGAAAAATATTCTACCATTAATGTACACCTTAAAGGGTCACTTAGGGCTAAAAAATGAGTTTTACTCACCTGGGGCTTCTACCAGCCCCCTGTAGCTGTCCAGTGCCCACACAGTCTCGCTCAGATCCTCCTGTCCCCGCCGGCAGCAACTCCTGTTTTCGCCGACAGGCCCGACAGGCCTGGGAACCCTAGTGATTCTTTGCATTCCTGGCCACAATAGAGCCCTCTATACTGCTATTGCGGACAGGAACCAAAAACGGAAGTAGCTGTCGGCGGGGACAGGAGGATCCGAGAGAGACTGGGTGGGCACGGGACAGCTGCAGGCGGCTGGTAGAAGCCCCAGGTGAGTAAAACTTATTTTTTTTAGTCTTAAGTGTCCCTTTAAACCCTTAAGATTCAGATTTTTGTCAAAATAACATTTTTTTAAGGGCATTACATTTTGCTAAGAATTATTTTTTTCTAAATGCATTTTCACAGGAATATTAAAGAGACTCTGTAACATCAAAAAGATCCCCTGGGGGGTACTCACCTCGGGTGGGGGAATCCTCGGGATCCTAATGAGGCTTCCCACGCCATCCTCTGTCCCACGGGGGTCTCGCTGCAGCCCTCCGAACAGCCGGCGACAGACCCGACTGTCAGTTCAATATTTACCTTTGCAGGCTCCAGCGGGGGCGTTGTGGCTGCTCTCGGTTCCGAACTACACGAAAATACCCGATCTCAGTCGGGTCCGCTCTACTGCGCAGGCGCAGGACACTTGCGCCTGCGCAGTAGAGCAGACCCGACGGCGATCGGGTATTTCCGCCTACTTCGTAGCCGACAGCCGTCAGAGCGCCTGCACAGGAGCCAGGAAGGGAAATATTGACGTCATCTTTCTCGGAGGGCTGCAGCAAGACCCCTGAGGGACGGAGGACGGCGTGGGAAGCCTCATTAGGATCTGGAGGCTTTCCCCACCCAAGGTGAGTACCCCCCAGGGGATCTTTTGACGTTACAGATCCTCTTTAAGAAAAAAAATGGATATAATTCATTATTTCTCAGTTTTAGACCATTATAACTTTAAAATAATACATGCTACAGGCGCATGCGCGGCGATTCCAAGATGGCCGCTTTATGCTCCGAGCTCCAGCCCACGCCTCTGCTACTACAGGCCGCACTCAGCCACCACTCCGCTCTAGAAACGCGGCCACTACGGGTCTAGCTCCCGGACACCCACAGGCACAGATGGCCGGAAAAAATAACCCTAAAGCTCCCCCACAAGCCGGCTCCATGGACCGTTTTGTCCACCCTCCGCCTTCTCAAGATGGCGCCGACCGCGCTCCGGATTCAGCAGCACATCCCTCCTATCCTCCGCAGCAAGCCCCACAGCAAACCTTCCACATAACAGAGGAAAGCTCTGCTTCTCCAGACCTCACCCCACTTACCTCAGCAACGCTGGAAATAGCTTTGGAGAGACACTATAGAGCCCTCCAGGAATCGCTCCAACAAGTAATACTTACAGCGGTGAGGGACCTTAAGGGGGATATAATTACACTGGCAGACCGCACCACCTCTCTGGAGGTGAAAATGGACGCTATGTCTCTTAAACAACAGGATATGGAAGATGAACAGCGCTTAATCCAATCTGACCTTAGGGCAATAAGATCTTCTCAGGAGGACTTTGAGAACAGAGAGAGGCGGCAAAATATCCGCATTAAAGGTATGTCCATGTCTGTGACTTCTGATAAACTTCTCCCACACCTCCTAGAGCTATACAAATCAGTAGTTCCTGACCTTCCTGATGAAATGTGGAGGATGGATAGAGCCCACCGCTCATTAGGTGAGAGGAGACCCACGGCACAGCGCCCTAAAGATGTTATAATCAGGCTGCATTACTATGAAGCTAAGGAGGCACTCCTAAGAGCCATCCGTAACACATCCACAATCTCCTTTAAAGGCGACGAACTTTCTATATATAATGACCTCTCTCTTATTACCCTGACCAAGAGAAGAGCTTTCAGACCAATCACCCAACTTTTGAGGGATGCTAAGATCCAATACCAATGGGGATTCCCTTTCCGTCTAATGGTCAGCAGGAATGGTGCGCGCTTCTCAGTCTCAGACCTAGATGATGCACCCATGTTCCTTAAGCAACTAGGCCTCCGCCTTCCTCATCCACCTAACTTACAACAAGATCTTTCTCTCTCACCGACATCGCCACCAAGAAAGATCTGCCACATGAATGACAGATCCAGAGGTCCTCTCCGCAGTCTTACTTACCCGGAGACATCTGAAGACATGGAAGCTCTCCCCACCTGACTAACAGAACTTTGATATGGTCCTTACCTGATCCGGACGCATACCACGTCCAAACGCAGATATTATTCTCATTATTATTATCCTTTTTCCTTACATCCTGGTTTAATATGTTATTCTAATTTACAATGACATACTACATCTGTGCCTTATTGTTATTGTTATTGATAATGTTTAGTATATGACCCTTCTAACTGTTTTTGGCTATGTAGCAGAGGAGATCTGGGCGACCCTCTTGGCTCACCCACATGTACCTCAGGAGAGCTGCCACACTATCCCACAAAATTTTTCAGGGACTGTGTCTTTTTTGGCAGCTCATATCTTCGCAACTCTTTATAGTTGCTCCATCATTGTGCCACGAACTTTACAGTGGCAGTCTTTCTAAGAATGTTTATCAACCACTGTCTCATATAACTTATACTATATGGTTCCTCACTTTCTCCCCACCTGTTTTCCTATCCTTTCCTTTCAGACCACATCGAATACTCTCGGACCTAATCTACACATACACCTATACTATGACCAATGATTAATCCTTGTACACTAAACACTAAGGGCCTGAATATTCCACAGAAAAGGTCATCCTTAATACGGGACCTCAGAAAACTTAATGTAGATTTGGCTTTCCTGCAGGAGACCCATCTAACCTCTAGTGACTCCATACGACTCACTAACAAACACTATCCAATTGCACACTTAGCTTCAGGACCTAAAAAACGTGCTGGTCTAGCTATTTTGTGTCAAAAAGACCTCCCGCTTCAGATTGACAAAACTATAAGCGACCCACAAGGTCACTTCTTGATCCTGGTTGGGTCCCTAGCGGGAAAGCCAGTCACAGTGGCCAATGTATATGTACCTAATTCAAAACAAATCACATTCCTTACTACATTTTTTGTTAAACTTACTAAAGTACTAAAGGGTACCCTTCTCCTGGGTGGTGACTTCAACTTGGCTTTCTCAACCTCAAAAGACAGAAGTAACTCCCCCACCCTCTCCTCCCAAGCCTCCCATGATAGAAATTCACGCAAATGTAGAATACTCCTAAGGAAATACAAACTTTTTGATCTATGGCGTATAGCTAATCCTACAATGGTAGAATACACCTTTTTCTCCCCCCCACATGCATCACATTCTAGGATCGACTACTTTTTTGCTAATGCCCCAGTTCTTCCCATCCTCATCTCCTCCAATATAATACCAATGGCCTGGTCTGATCACCATGCTGTCATTGTTGAATTAGATTGGCTCTCCACACCTCACAAGCCCTTACATTGGAGGCTTAATGAGTCGCTTTTTAGAGACAAAATATTACTATCTAAGTGTGCGGACGAATTGCAACACTTTTTTTCCACAAATTTGGACTCAGTTTCCTCTTTTGGCTTGCTTTGGGAATCCCATAAGGCCTTCATAAGAGGCTTCTTCATTGCCGAGAGTTCAAAACGCAAACGTTTTTCCTCCCATAAGCTGACTCAACTTAACTCCTCCCTCGCTAAGGCTTTCTCCACTTATAAAAGCTCTCCCACCCAAGCTCACTTTTCCACCATTCAACGAATTAAACTAGATATCAAATCCCTCCAGACCTCCCAATTAGAAAAAAGCTTAAAGTGGACGAGGCAATTATTTTTTGAAAGAGGGAATAAGCCTCACACCATTCTTGCCCGCAAATTAAACCCTAGGAGCTCTTATCAATCTGTCCATTCCTTAAAAGACCCCCAAGGCATCTTACATCATGACCCTTCAAAGATCGCTCAAATCTTTACATCTTTTTATGAACAATTATATAATTTACCAGATCCCTCTTCCTCTCCTGATTATGACTCAAAAGTACTATCATTCCTAACTCCACTTGATCTCCCGAAACTCACAGATCAGGAACGTTCTGCCCTCAACTCCCCAATAACTATAGATGAGATTACAGAAGTACTCAAAACTCTTCCCTCCTCTAAGTCCCCAGGCCCTGATGGCCTCCCTTACTCATATTATAAAAATTTTAGCTCCATCCTTGTCCCACACCTTGTATACCTAGCTAATAAAATTATGAACGAGGACTTACCCCCTAAATCTATACTTACCTCAATACTTACAGTCATCGCAAAGGAAGGGAAGGATCCCCACTTACCCCAAAGCTACCGCCCCATCTCTCTCCTCAACTCCGACCTTAAGATAATCACAAAAACTCTAGCCAACCGGCTTAACCCTATCCTCACTAGAATCATTGACAATGACCAAGTTGGCTTTATCATGGGGAGGCAAGCAGGAGACAACACCCGTCGAGCTATAAACCTCATATCTATAATGAACAAATCAAATCTCCCTTCTCTGCTCCTTAGTCTGGATGCAGAAAAGGCTTTTGATAGGCTTTATTGGCCCTTTCTATTTCATGTCCTGAACCATCAGGGTTTCTCAGGTCCTTTCCTCTCCATGATAAAATTTATTTATTCATTCCCCTCAGCCTCAATAAAACTCCCCTTCGCCCCTTCTTCCTCATTCCAAATCCACAACGGTACTAGACAGGGTTGCCCACTTTCCCCCCTCCTATTTGCTTTAAGTATAGAGCCATTGGCCACAGCCATCAGAAAAAATACTAACATTAAAGGAATCTCCCTTGGAAAACATGAATACAAGATCTCACTATTCGCTGATGACATACTCCTAACACTTTCTAGCCCTCTCACAACTCTCCCAGTACTACATGACACTTTAAAAATCTTTGAAACCCTCTCAGGATTCAAACTCAACCAAGATAAGACCGAGGCTCTCCCCATTAAAATCCCCTCTCAACTCCTGGCATCTCTACAATCCTTCTTTCCCTACAGGTGGCAAACCCGTTCTTTGAAATACTTAGGAATTTACCTTACCCCTACATACAAATCACTCTACATGTCTAACTTTCCCTCCCTAATTCAAAAAATACTACAAGACTTACACAAATGGACAGCCTATAAGATCTCCTGGTTAGGCTGTATCTACGCCCTTAAGATGAATATTCTCCCCCGTCTCCTATATCTGTTCGAGACCCTCCCTGTTCTAGTACTCGCCTCACAATTGTCTGCCCTACAATCAGCCTTCTTTAAATTTATTTGGAATCATAGATCCCCAAGAGTCCTAAAATCCATCCTACTCTCACCTAGAGACCAGGGCGGTCTAGGAGTCCCTCACCTCCGACTATACTATCAGGCAGCACACCTAAGGCAATTACCAGAATGGTCCAATTTAAAAGTATTTACTAAATGGGGTCTCATAGAGGCGACTAGCATCCTTCCTATATCACTTGCATCACTTTTGTGGACACACCCCTTTCCAAAAATCAATGATCAAAACTTACTCCCCTCCATCAAATTTACCCTACAAATTTGGAGGTCCTCTGTCCACATTGCGAAGCTGAGGTCAACACCCTCCCCTCTTTGCCCAATCTTGGGAAACCCTCATTTCCCACCTGGTCTCTCTAAGCCTTTTATGACTAAATGGTATGGTATGGGATACTTCAATCTCAATGACTGGCTTAACCCCCTCACAGGGAAACTATATCATAAATCTCACTTAGAAGAAAAAATTCCCTTCGCACCTCAAACGATTTTGCAATATAATCAAACCATTTTCTACAATCTCTCATAAGAAACTCAAGCCCCACAAAATCCGCATTTGAGAGGATCTGTAGTCAAACTGGACATCAAAAGGGTCTGATATCCCAAATTTATACCATCTTACATACAAGGTCTGGTACACGGACCCCAGACCACCCCTATATGCACAAATGGGCAAATATAATACTATCCCCTATCACAATGGAAGACTGGTCCGAAATATGGGACAACGCTAAGCACTCTTCACAATGTATCCAAATCCGAGAAAATATATATAAGATCATTTTTCATTGGTATCTTACACCCGATAAATTAGCAAAGATCTACCCAGGCTCATCAGACCTTTGTTGGAGAGGATGTAACAATAAAGGGACTATTGACCACATCTTTTGGTCTTGCCCCCTAATAGTACCTTTCTGGTCCAAAGTACAGGACCTTATCAAATCAACAACAGATCTTATGGTTCCTCTTGATCTCCTCTTTATGATCTTGGGTAGACCTTTGAAAAAAACCAATAAATACACCAATCGCCTCATTACCCACATTCTAACTGCTGCTAGACTAGCCATAGCCTCCAACTGGAAAAAAACTAGCCCCTCCAGATATTTCAGAGGTCATACACAAAACAGATTGGACTAAAAATATGGAACAACTTACAGCTTCCCTTAGAGACACCGAGTTAAATTTTCATAAAATATGGGACGCTTGGCCCTATGCTTCGCCTACATATCACCCCCCCCTGAATAGATTACACACTACCCCTCCTATACCCTCTTACCCTCACCACACAATTGTTCCCCCTATCCTCAGTGATTTGATATCACCACTCCTCTCTCAGGTCTCAAACCATTCCAGGCCCTTAATATCATCTTACCCTTCTAACACTCAACAGGGTTCAGAGCTATACCGATGTGGTCCTATACCTATACTCCTCTATTTAGGAGATATCCTTACTTCCTTCTACTCTCCTTCCTAACCTATTCTCCCACTCTTTTCTAGCTTCCTCCTTGTGTATGTCCAATACTCCTTTTTTCTCTCTCTCCTCTCCAGTCTATAAGGGGCTCCCCCCTCCCTCTCTCCCAACAGGTAATCCGAGAACGCAGTCCCTGTTTTAAACTTGTTTGAAACTGCACCGATAAGAATGGGCTCAACCTGAACTCTAAACTACAACGAGGTTTCCCAAAAAGCTACCGGATATTGCTCTGATTTGGACTACACTCTACCTCTTATATACTATATGCCACGGTTATGTATCTACCTGTTTTCTTTCTAAAACCAAATGTTTGACTGTTATATCTGACATTATTGTTATACGACTTGTGAGAAATCATTATTTTCCAAAATAAAAACAAGTATAACAAAAAAAAAATAATACATGCTACCATAACTAAAACCTATGTATTTTATTTCCCCATTTGTCCCAGTTATTACACCATTTAAATTATGTCCCTATCACAATGTATGGCACCAATATTTTTGGGGGAAATAAAGGTGCATTTTTTTCAGTTTTGCGTCCATCACTATTTACAAGCTTATAATTTAAAAAATGTTCATAACATACCATCGTCACATGCATATTAAAAAAGTTCAGACCCTTAGGTAACTATTTATGTTTTTTTTTTTTTCATTAGAAATTTTATTTGGGTAATTTTTGATGTGGTAGGTAAACAGTTAATTTTAAATGTAATAATGTGTGTTTATTTCATTAAAAAAATGTATGTAGATGTAGTTTTACTATTTGGCCACAAGATGGCCACAGTCAAAAAAAAAATTTCTAGTCCTGGAAGTGAACGCTCTCGCTTTCAGGAAGCATAGGGAGGACGGGAAACTTTTTTTTAATCAGAAAGACAGCTGCTTCTTATCAGAAGCCGTCAGTCTTTCTACCGGGGACTCAGATCAATGAATGGGAACTATATAACCATTCATTGATCTCCGGACTAATGGGGGCAACACGGGAGCGCACAGCAGCACAACAGATGCCGCCTGGAAGTGACAATCACGTCCAGGCGGCTTAAATGGTTAAGTAAAGATTCAAAACAGTGTATTTGAAGGGATTTTAAAGTAAAAAAAATGATTTTAACTTACCCATGGCTTCTTGCAGCCCCCTGGACTTGTCCTGTGCCCCCGACATCCTTCTAATTCCCTCTGTCCAGCAACGGTGACCCCAGCAAAGCACCGCTAGTCACTGTCTACTGCACAGTACACGGAAATCATGGTGCGCACGGCTCGGGACCACGCATGTGCAGTAGCCTGGCCAGGTTTGTGGGCATCCCCACAGCTCACATCTCCCTCGAGATGTGATCTTAAAGGAAACCAGAGATGTAGAAGAAGAAAGACTTGATACTTACTCGGGGCCTCCTCCAGCCCCATAAGCATGTCTGAGTCCATCGCTGTGCTCCGGTGGTCTTTCGTTCAGCCGCAATTAGTCGTAGTAACTAGTTCTTAAGAAGAATCTATGTATGTTTAAAAAAAAATTTGCAAGGCCTATAGGATTTCATCAAAATTAGCCCATTGACAGGGTTAATCAAAAGGAGGGTTTTAGGCCGGGTTTAGAAAAAAAAAATCTATGATCATGTCGTAAAAAGTCAAGTAATTAATTCTTTCACACGTGCCAATACAAATCGACCAATGTATGACACATGAGACTTAAATTATCTGTCCATGTGAAAGGTACCACATACACTAAATGTGATGCCCCAAGATAAATAACTAGGCTGTGTTCCTTTTTTCTTTCTCTGCCTGAAAGAGTTAAATATCAGGTATGTAAGTGGCTGACTCAGACCTGAATCAGACAAGAAGTGACTACAGTGTGACCCTCACTGATAAGAAATTCCCCTTTTTATCTCTTTGTTGCTCTCAGAAGCCATTTTCTGCTAGGAAAGTGTTATACTGTATAGTTGGAATTTCTTATCAATGAGGGTCACACTGTAGTCACTTTCTGTCTGAATCAGGACTGAGTCAGCCACTTACATACTTGATATTTAACTCTTTCAGGCAGAGAAAGATAAAAAGAACACAGCATAGTTATTTGTGTGCTAGGCACTGTATATACACATGTCTATCTCATCATGTCACATGTTACTTCAGGTATCATTTAAGGAGAATAGTGGGTACACAGTACAAGACAAAAAAATAATTTTCCAAAAAGACCTTGTAGTTTTAGAGAAAATCGATTTAAAAAATTTAAAGAGAAAATGGTTTTTAAACTCAGAAAAATGAGTTTTGGTAGCAATAACATGTATGGGGGCTTTGGTATTAACCACTAAGTTCAGCACACAATTATGCAAAATTTGACGAAAATTATGCAAAAAATTATGCAAAATTATGAAATATTTCTATTACATACAAAGTTCATTACGATTTTCCCTGAAATTTCACATTACGATTACAATGTGCAGTTGCGCATTTCAATGCAAAATTTCGGCCCAGCACTAGGGTACAAAGCAACCATGTAAATGGCCCATTGACGAGGAACCCTGAACCACAAGACCTAATATAACCAAAGCTTTTTAACACAATACCATAAAGGATATACAAAAGGTTTGCAATCAGATATATAACATAATCTCTCCAGGAGAGATCGGGCTTGAATTTTTAGGATCGGCTATCACCCTTATACCTAAACCTGAAAGGGGTTCACTTTTCCCCTCTAATTATTGTCCCATCTCGCAGCTGAATAGCGATTATAAAATGTTTACCTACATCCTTGTGACCCATCTTAAGAAATATCTAAGTCCCTAGGTCCATAAAGACCAAGGGCCATATGCAATTCACTTTTTCACCTGAGTTTTCTCCTAGGAGATAATTTTTCATCTTCAATTTAAAATAACTTTCTAGCACTTTTCAATTAAAAAAGTACAATAAAGTAGGTGAAGAAGTACTCTCAAAATTATTTTGAGTATTTTCTTGCTTGCTGGTGGCTGTACAGGCATTTTAATGACACATTTAAAAATATCACCTAGGAGAAAACTCAGGTGAAAAAGTGAATTGCATAGGGCCCCAAGTGTGTTTTATACTCCTTCAGCAGACTTCTGACAATATTAGAAAACTTTTTGAATTTACTACACAATTGACATTGTAATAAGCCCTTGGCCCTTCTACTTCTTGACATTGAAAAGGCCTTTCACACTCAGAGTTGGTCTTATATGATTAAAACACTTCAGAAATTTGGTGTCACTGGTCATTTTCTTAAAACCACCAGGGTCTTAAATTCCTCTCCCATGGCCAAATTGCCCTCCACTCATTATGCTTCTATTAAAATTGCTTTGTTGCCCTTACTCTCCAGCTATCTTCGCTCTATGCATGGACACTATTGCTCTTAAAAGTAGGGAGGTGATTGATATTGCAGGCTATAGCATAGGCTGTTCTTCTTATAAGGTCTCGCTCTTTGCGGGTAATCTGGCCCTTACCCTCACCACCTCTCATAATTTAAGTGCCAACCCTATTAAGTTTGCTTTCCAAATTTGAGCAAGTTTCGGGATTATCTCTGAATTTGAATAAATTGTAGCTCCTTCCTTATGATGTCCCCATTCAAATAGTCTCTACCTAAGCAGCTAATTTTGGATTCAATATAAATATGTCAAATATTTAGGCATTAAACTTACCATGTTACCATGAAATGTTTGCTACAAATTACTCCCCTATCATCTCCTCCCTCCACAACCTCCTCTCCATGTGGGCCAACTCCCGTTCTACCTAAGCAGCAGTATACACATGGTCCGTATGACCTTGCTACCCAAGAAGATACTATATTCTTTCAGGGTTCTTTTCATATGAATTCCTAAGCCATGCTTGGTACCTTTGCAACTTGAGATTGTGCGTTTCATTTGGAAAAATAACCTTCCTTAGATATCCCGTAATAGTTTGGAGCTTCCCATACATTTAGAAGGCTCTGCTATTCCCGTTATGTATAATTATTACATCGCAGCTCAGCTGGCGCCCCCCCCCCCAACTCTGACCCGCGTTCCATACCCTGTATGCGTTGACCTAGAATTATCAGTATTATCTCCTTGCAGCCTTGAATCCCTGGTGTGCTCTAGCCTTTCTCAGGTTTCTAAAATAGCAAGTACTTCACATTATTCGGGCCAATACCATGCAAATGTGGAAGAGGTACAGGTTTCATCTTAAACTTCAGTCCACCCCTTCCCATGAACACTCTGATTTTGCACAATCCTGACTTTGCTCTACGGATCTGTCCTGGCTGGAGGGAATTAAGATGACTAGATTAACTAAATTTGTTCAGAATGGTAAATTGATATATCCTCTTACTCTGATCAACCAACATACCTTAAGCCCTTCTCTCCACCTTGTTGAAATTCCAGATTCACCACTTCTAGTCCTCTTTAGGCCCTATCCCATCTACTTTGAAAGATGGTGCCGGGACTCAATGCCCGATGGAGGAATTATATCATACCATAATGGTCTTATAGTGGCCTGCCCAGAGCAGTATATGTCTCTAGTTCTGGCCGAGAGGCAAGCAAATGTGGGCCTTTAAAGAGAACCCGAGGTGTGTTTAAAGAATGTTATCTGCATACAGAGGCTGGATCTGCCTATACAGCCCAGCCTCTGTTGCTATCCCAAACCCCACTAAGGTCCCCCTGCACTCTGCAATCCCTCATAAATCACAGCCGTGCTGTGAGGCTGTGTTTACATCTGTAGTGTCAGTCTCCGCTGCTCCCCCGCCTCCTGCATAGCTCCGGTCCCTGCCCCCATCCCTTCCCTCCAATCAGCAGGGAGGGAAGGGATGCAGGCGGGGACTGGAGTTCTGCAGGAGGCGGGGAGAGCAGCAGACTGACACTATAGAGATAAACACAGCCAGCTCTGACAAGCTGTTTGTCAGCAGCAGTGGCTGTGATTTATGAGGGATTGCAGAGTGCAGGGGGACCTTAGGGGGGTTTGGGATAGCAACAGAGGCTGGGCTGTATAGGCAGATCCAGCCTCTGTATGCAGATAATATTCTTCAAACCCACCTCGGGTTCTCTTTAAATCTCTCTGGTTAAATTGAGCCATTGTTTTGAGACTCTTATGAAAGGCAGTTACTACTATTCCTTCCTTGAGACTGACCTCAAAATTCTCCATCGGGCATATCTAACCCCTGTAAAAGTCTCTAACATCTACTCCCAAAGCTCAAATTTGGGTTTCGAAGATGTGGGGCAAAGGGAACTTTTTATCGCACTTGGGGGATTGTCCAGTGGTACCTTCTAGTTGGGGCCAGGTCAACAAATTGATCAATAAAGTAACTGGTAAGACGTGATAAACCTAGCTCAATAAGACATTCTACCCACCACCTTGTCAAACATATTGCTAACTTGGCCCGCCCCTACTTAGCATCCAAATGGAAATCCGTCATGGTTGAAATAAATTTGGTAGTTCCCGAGTTCACTGGGATGGATGTTGGCAATGGTGTAGAATCGCATGCTTCAGTTCTCTAAGATGTGGGATGCTTGGGTCAATCATGCAGATAATGTTAGGTTGTCCTACTTGGCTTTCTTTTGAGTCTCCCTGTACCTATATATTAAGATTATGTCTCTTCAGATTTCCTCCTTGCACTGGCTTCAATTTCTATGTAAATTTTTTTTACCATTTTAACAGTTGGGCAAGAAGAAGTGGAGTGCTCAAGTCATACACAGAGTCTGACGAGCTATACTGTCTGACAGCTGGAGTCCTAAAGTGGACCTGATATTCCTGTGAAAGTGTGAATGTGTGCTGTGTGTAAAACTATCTTATCAGATCAAAATGATTTTCTTTACAACCCTGGTACTAAAATGAAGCTTGTATGTCCCAGGGTTATCAGGAAATAGTACTGTCTCATCGATCACTAGTGTTGGGCGAACAGTGTTCGCCACTGTTCGGGTTCTGCAGAACATCACCCTGTTCGGGTGATGTTCGAGTTCGGCCGAACACCTGGTGGTGTTCGGCCAAACTGTTCGGGGTTCGCCCGAACTGCAGAATGCATGGCCGAACATGGCCGAACAGGGCCCCTGTTCGGCCGAACAGGGCCCTGTTCGGCCGAATACTGCCCCCCTATGCCCCCTATGGGGTCGCAGGCATAAGGGGGGAGCATGCCCCGATCGCGGGGGGGGTCGGAAATTCCCCCCACCCCCTCCGCTAGCGCTCCCCCCTCTGCCCGCTTCCCCATACAAAAAGTTTGAAACAAGTTCAATAGTACCTGGGCTGGTGGCACTGGCTGGCAGTGGAGTGAGGAGGAGTCCGAGTAGCAGAGTGACGTTGAGGCCGGGCAGCGGGCGGTTCAGCGCTAGTACCCTTGTGGTACTTCCGCCCTTTCTCTGACCTCACGTCCTCTGCATACGAGGGTACGCATCACGCGTACCCTCGTATGCGTCATCACGCAGAGGACGTGAGGTCAGAGAAAGGGCGGAAGTACCACAAGGGTACTAGCGCTGAACCGCCCGCTGCCCGGCCTCAACGTCACTCTGCTACTCGGACTCCTCCTCCTCCTCACTCCACTGCCAGCCAGTGCCACCAGCCCAGGTACTATTGAACTTGTTTCAAACTTTTTGTATGGAGAAGCGGGCAGAGGGGGGAGCGCTAGCGGAGGGGGTGGGGGGAATTTCCGACCCCCCCCGCGACCGGGGCATGCTCCCCCCTTATGCCTGCGACCCCATAGGGCCCCCAAAATGGGCATGTTCGGGGGTCCCATTGACTCCCATTGAGTTCGGCGTTCGGGCCGAACATGCCGAACATCTGGCCCATGTTCGGCCTGTTCGGCCCGAACCCGAACATCCAGGTGTTCGCCCAACACTATCGATCACCAGGAAGTAAGGAAGATGCAAGGATGCTCTGGAATTCAGGCTGTGTGTGCAGCAAAGCAGGGCGGCTTCAGACCTGGAGAATGGCCACTTATCTCTCCCCTAGTCCTTCTGTCCTTTTGCCCTTCTGCTTTTTCACCACTCAAGGCCATGGCTTTTGTGGCTTTTCCAAAAATACTTCCATTTTAGCACATTTTAGTTCAGCTTCAGTTGAATGATTTGGCACAGATTATCTGTGTGCTAAGAGGGTTAGATTATGCAGATCACTTTCATTTACTATCTCCTCTCCCTTCAAAAAAGACAATCCTTATTAAATCATCTCTCTCTCTCTCTCTCTCTCTCTCTCTCTCTCTGTATATATATATATATATATATATATATATATATCTATATATATAAAATCGGATGTGTGTGTGTGTGTGTGTGTGTGTGTGTGTGTGTGTGTGTGTGTGTGTGTGTGTATGTATGTGCCGCGATCACTCGAAAACGGCTTGACCGATTTGAACGAAACTTGGTACACAGATCCCTTACTACCTGGGATGATAGGTTCTGGGGGTCTCGCGGCCCCCCTGCACACCTGGGCGAAGCTACAAACAGCAAATCAGATTTCACCCATTCAAGTCAATGGAAAAAATGTAAAAGGCTGCCATTCTCACAGTAATCAAGCCACAGTCCCCACACTTGGCACAGGTGGTCACTTGGTGACCGAGGTTACAAATCCAGGAAAAGTGGGCGGAGCATAAAACAGCCAATCAAATTCCAGCCGTTCATTTTAAATGGGAAAATGTAAACTGCAGCCATTCTTAGAATGTTAATCGCAGGGTTCTCAAACTTGCCACAGTTGGTCACTGGGTGAATGCGATTAAGATTCAAGAAAATGGGTGGAGCTTACAACAGCCAATCAAAATTCACTTATTGATTTTCAAGGGGAATATTTAAACTGCTGCCATTCTTACACTGTTAATGGCAGAGGCTTCAAACTTGCTACAGTCGTCATTGGGTGACTGGGGTCCAAATTCACTAAAGGGGTGGGGCCACATACAGCCAATCAGACTACCTTGGTGGATAAACTGCTTCCAATCACACATTTTTTATGCCAGGAACCTGAAAGCTCACAAATGTGGTCATTGAGTGACTGTGTGCCAAGGTCACAAAAAGTAGGTGGAGCCAAAAACAGCTTTTACTGGGAAAATATAAACTGCAGCCATTCTTACATCGTTAATGGCAGGGTTCTCAAACTTTGCACAGTTGGTCATTGGGTAACTGAGATTAAGATTTTGGAAGGTGGGTGGAGCCTACAACAGCCAATAAAAATTCTCCTTTCAATTTTCAAAGGGAATGTTTAAGCTGCTACCATTCTCTTAGGGCCTGTACACACTGCTGCTCTTGCGCTGCGCTTTTCAAATCGCATTCGCTTTTTAATCGCAAGGTCTTTTGAAAAATAATGAAAATCGTGGAGACCTGTACACACTGGTGCGATGCGCTTTTCCTATTCTCATGAAGGCTTGCGATTTAAAAATCGCATGCGATTTTAAAAGCGCAGCAGTGTGTACAGGCCCTTATACTGTTAAAGGCAGATGCATCAAACCTGGTACAGTCAGTCACTGGGTGACTAGGGCCCAAACTCAGAAAGGTGGCGGAGCCACAAACAGCCAATAAGATTAGTTTATTTTTCAATGGGAATATACAAAGTATTGATACCAAGGACCCCAAAGCTGATAAACTTGATAATTGAGTGACTGTATGTCAAGGTTAGAAAAAGTGGGCGGTGCCAACAACTAAATTTTTAACATGGCAGGGTTCCCAAACTTTACACAATTGGCCACTGTGCGACTGGGATGAATATTCAGAAATGTGGGTGGAGCCTAAAACAGCCAATCAAAATTTACCTATTGATTTTTAAGGGGACTATTCACATTGCTACCATTCTTACACTGTTGATGGCAGAGGCCTCAAACCTGATACAGTCAGTCATTGGGTGACTGGGGTCCAAATTCACTAAAGGGGTAGAGCCACAAACAGCCAATCAGATTTGTTAGATTGATTTCAGCCATTCTGTTATTGGCAGGGTTCTCAAACGTGACACAGTTGGCCACTGGGTGACGGGGACTAATATTCAGGAAAGTGGGTGGAGCCTACAGCAGCCAATCAAAATTCACCTTTTGATTTTCAAGGGGAATATTGCAACTGCAGCCATTCTTACACTGTTAATGGCAGAGGCCTCAAACCTGCTACAGTCGGTCGTTAAGTGTCTGGGGTTCAAATTCAGTAAAGGGGCGGAGCCAAAAACTGCCAGATTTCTTTACTGGATAAACTGCTTCCATTACCACAATTTTGATGCCAGGAACCCAAAAGCTCACAAACTTGGTCATTGTGTAGTGACTGTGTGTCCAGGTTACAAAAAGTGGGTGGAGTTAAAACTGATTTTTCTGGGAAATTGTAAACTGCAGCCCTTCTTCACTGTTAATGGCAGGGTTCTCAAACTTAGCATAGCTGCTTACTGGGTGACTGGGATTAATGTTCAGAAAAGTGGGTGGAACCTAAAAATGCCAATCAAAAATCACATGTCGCTTTTCAAGGAGAATATTACAATTGCTGCCATTCTTGAACTGTTAATGGCACAAGCCTCAGACCTGGTACAGTTGGTCATTGGGTCACTGGGGATCAAATTCAGAAAAGGGGACAGAGCCACAAACAGTGAATCAGATTTGTTTCATTTCATGGGAAAATACAAATTATTGATGCCAAGGACCCCAAAGCTCACAAACTTGGTCATGGAGTGACTGTGTGTCCAGGTTACAAAAAGTGGGCGGAGCCAAAAACAAATTTCACTAGGAAAGTGTAAACTGCAGCCCTTCTTACACTGTTTATGGCAGGGTTCCCAAATTTTGCCCAGATGGTCACTGAGTGACTGAGATTAATATTCAGGGAAGTGGGTGGAGCCTATAATAGCCAATCAAAATTCACCTGTTGATTTTCAAGTGGATAATTTCAATTGCTGCCATTTTTCCACTGTTAATAGCAGATGCCTCAAACCTGCTACAATTGGTCATTGGGTGACTGGGGTTCAAATGCTGGAGAGGGGGTGAAGCCACAAACAGCCAATCTGATTTGTTTAATTTCTATTGGAATATACAAATTATTGATGCCAAGGACCCCAAAGCTCACAAACTTGGTCATTGAGTGTTTGTCCGTTAGGGTTAGAAAGTGGGCGGAGCTAACACCAGCCAAATACATACACGGGCAATGCCGGGTCATCAATGGGTGGAGACAAATAAAAATTTCGCTGGGAAAATGTAAACTGCAGCCATTCTTACACTGTTAATGGCAGGGTTTTTAAACTTTGCACAGTTGGTCACTGGGTGACTGGAATTAATCTTCAGAAAAGTGGGTGGAGCCTACAAAAGTGTATCAAACTTCACCTATTGCTTTTCAATGGGAATTATTTAATTGCTACCATTCTTGCACTGTTAATGGCACAAGCCTCAAACCTGGTACAGTTGGTTATTGGGTGACTGGGGTTCCAATTCAGAAAAGGGTGTGTAGCCACAAACAGCCAATCAGATTTTTTCATTTCAATGCAAATTATTGATACCAAAGACCGCAAAGCTCACAAACTTGGTCAGTGAGTAATTGTGTGTTAGGGCTAGAAAAATTATGCAGAGTCAACACCAGCCAAATACATACCCGGGCAACGCCGGGCAATCAGCTAGTATATATATATATATATATATATATATATATATATATATTTATTTATTTATTTTTTAAAGAGGCACTATGGCAAACATTTTTAAAATTTAAAATATGTGCAAACAGAGAGAAATAAGAAGTATGTTCTTTTCCAGAGTAAAATGAGCCATACATTACTTTTCTCCTATGTTGTGATCACTTACAGTAGGTAGTAGAAATCAGAAGCAATAGGTTTTGGACTAGTCCATCTCTTCATGAGGGGATCAGGGATTTATTTATTTTCAAAAGCAAATAGTGAATGGCAGTTGCTCTATCCAACTGCCAAAAAACTGTGTAGCGAGCAGGGAAGCTGGCCAGCATCATTGTTTAAATCCTTTTTAGGGAATATCTTAATAAAGAATAAAAGCCTTGCTGAGTATCCCCTATGAAGAGATGGACTAGTCCAAAAGCACTTCTGTCAGATTTCTACTATCTACTGTAAGTGACAGCAACATATGAGAAAAGTAATGTATGGCTCATTTTGCTCTGGAAAAAACGTACTTCTTATTTCTCTATGTTTACACATATTTTACATTTTACAATTTAGTGCCCCTTTAAGTATTTTAACAAGCTGTATTTTCTCTTGTATTTACTCTAATGGTTCCCTGGTAAAAGTTCTGGAGCTCTGCATATTTCTCTCTGAAATCTGTCTTGCAATGCTGTCAGTTGGTACTGAGGGTGACCTCCAACTGTGCTATTTGCAAAGCCAAAATCTCTACAAGTGTGTGAAGTCTTTGCTCCCAGTGAAGCTGCGTGTGTGAAAAGGGATGCAATAAATAGTTCTTATTGTATACAGGCTTATGAACCTGAGACAAATCAGAGCAGAGAAATATGGGAATGCTTAAAACTAGACCTATACCTTTTCCATGTTTTCCAGCATGCTTTCCAAACAAAGAGACTACTGATTTGACAAATATGGAAAGTGTTATAGTAACACAATCAGTTACTGTTGTGACCAGGAAGTATGGCAATACTAAACATCATTACTACTAACGTTAAAGGGGACCTGACCTCAGAACTTCCTCTCTGCTCTAAAAGATAAGGAACATCACAATAACCTTTAAAGAAATAATTTCTTTGTTACAGTTGATACAAATCTTGCAATAAATCTGCACTGTTTCTACTTCCTGCTTTCATGGAAGCAGACATATTATTAATGTCCTGTGTTTACCAATCAGATCTCTGCTGTGGCAGTCAGCTGACACAGCTGAGGGATCAAATTGCAACTTGTGATTAATATCAGATGAAGGGAGATTAGACAGTCTAAATTCTCTAAATAAACTCTGCATCTATATGTTTTCCTTCTGTCCTGTGCAAGAGTTCAGGTCCACTTTAAGGAGTGTTAAGGAGTGAAAAATGTTGGGTCAAGATCTCTGGCTCTGATTCTTCCCCCATTGTAAAATATTGGTAACTTTACCAATAATCTTCTATTACTCTCTATACCCCTAATTAACATGCTAACCCTTCCCTATCTATTCCTATCACTAACCTCCCCTCTCCTACAGGTGCGGGCCGAGGCAGAGAGGCTCCAGCCTCAGGGTGCAGTGTAGGAGGGGGCGCACAACTCACTCCACTATCATTCCTCTATTGGCCTCAATTCTGGTAGGGTTGTCAAACAAATTACCTCATGAGGTAATAACATTTAGCAATTCTGGTAGGTTTTAGTCATGTTTTACCTCATGAGGTAAATTATGAGGTAATTCATGAGGTAATTTACCGAAAATAGCTATTGGCCTTGATTCATAAAGCATTCCCGCATGCGGAAATGCTGAAAACGGCACACTTTACCGACCACACAGCAGAATCTTTATTCATAAAGGCTTTTTCCGCATGAAAAGCCGACTTTCGCGAGCAGAGTGATAAATCACCGCCTTGCGCGGTGATTATCATAGCAAAAGTAACAAGTAGTCAATTCATAAAGATTAGAGGTAGCGGTATGCGGACGGGTATTACCGCTACCTCTGATGTGGCGAGAAGCGTGCGGAATACATTGCAGTGAATGGGACAGACCTCCCAAGCAGCTGCAGAGAGAACACCGCACGGAGGGATTCCGCCTGCTTCTCCTGTTTCCGCATGTCTCCCGACAGCCTAACGCCTGCCTACAGCGGGATATCTCCGCATGCCTGTCACATCTAGCTACATTTTTATGAATTACCACCCTGAAGGCGGAAATACCGACAGCGGTGTTTCCCCGCTCGACTTTCCCCGCTCGACAGCACTTTTATGAATCGAGGCCATTGTAATGTAAATTAGGGGGCATGTTAGCACATAATTTAACTATCAGTTTAAGACCTGCCTGTCCCTGGAGGTTTAGTCAATTTGTATGCATTCTGCAGTTTTTAGTGGAGTTCCTATTGCAGTTTTAGGCCTCTTTCACAGTAGGACGTTGCGTTTTAATGCGATGCTAAAGTAGCAACGCAAATAACAACGCAACGCCCCAAAAAAGTCTCAAGACAACTTAATGCCCCGTTATCGTCGCATACAGTAGAGCATACAGATAATGAAAAGTATGCTTCCAAGTCATTACTGAGCATGTGCAAACAGTCCAACGCAGCTAATAACGTGTATAACGCACAGCATGCAGCACTTTCTAATAATGCTATACGTTACACACAAACGCAACGTGTGCACTGAATGTCGCACAGACTTAGTATTGCGGTGCGTTAGTCTGCATTGGAACATTTTCTATAGTGAGACTTTAACGTCGCACTGTGAAAGAGGCCTTAGTGTTGTTCCTATTCAGGCTGTGCAACAGTAAAGAATAGTAGAAATAAAACTCCAGTTATTTACTGGATTTTTTTTATAAGGGATGCTTATAAATATACTTGTCATCGGTTGCTACATAATCAAATACACCTTCCCCCTCAAAAAAAAAAAATCTTCCAAACTTATGGAAGACAATTCAAGAGTACTATCATGTATCTACTGCATGCTTACTGCTGAAATACCTCATGTTTTACCTCACTTTATGCATTTACCTCATGTTCGGAAATGGAGAAAAATCTTTCAGAATTGCTAAAAAAAAGAGGAAAATACCTCATGAGGTATTTTACCTACAAAAAATATTTACCTCACATAGCTATCAGAACTGAGGGGTTTGAAGCAGAGAGAAATAAGAAAAGGGAATGCATGGCAGTGACTGCAAGCCAGATAACTAGAGATTAAGGTGTCAGGGCCCTGGGGTGCCTCTTAGTCTAATAGCAGCGTGTGACGGCTGGGTGGGAGGGATGGAGGGGCGCACTTTGGTTTCGCAGCCTTGGGTGCATGAGGACCCTGTCCAGGCTCTGCTCTCCTACTCCTTATACAGTACTAACCCCCCTCCAACCCGATAATCAAAAAGACATGAGTTCATCTACAGTGTAGCCAAACTTCAGTGCACTACTGCTCCCAGTGAGCGGTTATATTACCCACACCGCCACCATTCCTGCAGAATTCCACTACATAGTAGTGAGACTCCACTGCCATGATTTCTGCTTGGGCACCTGATTTGATCATATCTAATGCACAGCAAAGTCTTCCCATTGCTAAGAGCTGTCTTATGACGACTCGAGCATTAGTTAGCTCAGATCTGAATCTGATCAGAGAGGCATTGATTCCTCCCATACACAGCACACAGATTTCATCATGAAATCTATGGAAAATATATTGAACTACAGCGTTGCATTGTTTGATACAGAGCCAAGGTATCGACCACCGATTTACCGCTTGCTCCCCGGCCGGCTGCTGTGTCTGATCAACCGAAAATTACAATCTGACAATATTTACTATTGACTTTTGATGAAAATTGATCGAATTGTGGCCCATTGCATCACACATAAAGTTAATGCGTGCATGGCAAGCTTTATCCTAGGATTTTTCTCAATGTGTAATTCTAACCTCCATCCCCACAAGCATTCTGAGAAACCAAGTATATTTTCTACTGGCGTTAGAAGGTACAGCTGTTTCCCGCAGGCGGTAGCTATGCTTAAAGGGACTCCGAGCAGTGCAGTAACTATGGAAAGATGCATACCATTATGAAGCTTTCTTTCTCCTCTTTCCAATGATATATAAACCGCCACCCTACGCCTTTTAGTTTCGTTATTTTCGCGATTTAAATCACGGCCACCATCTTGGATTCCTTATTCAGCATTGTATTATGCAGGACGACACTTTCCCCAGTGTCGGCAGCTCCATTCAGTGCAATGCAATGAAATACAAGGAACCCAGGGGGATATAATTACAAACATCATGATGGTAGGTGTGAGGATATAATTAATTAGTTGTGGGTATGCTTAAAGGCATACCTACAGGCACTGCATGGAGTCCCTTTAACCTCCTTGCCGGTTATCCCGAGCTGAGATCAGGATAACCTGTGCAGGAGGATTGCTCAGGCCCCGCTGAGCCGATTTTCACAATTTTTTTTATTGCACGCAGCTAGCACTTTGCTAGCTGCGTGCATAACTCGATCGCCGCCGATTCGCTACCCGTCACGCCGCGCCGCCCCCCCCCCAGACCCCTTGCGCAGCCTGGCCAATCAGTGCCAGGCAGCGCTGAGGGGTGGATCGGGACTCCCTCTGACGTCCCGACGTCCATGACGTCGGTGACGTCATCCCGCCCCATCGCCATAGCAACGGGGGAAGCTAGCAGGAAATCCCATTCTGAACGGGATTTCCTGCTTGCGCATATCGCCGGTGGCGATCGGAGTGTGTGGGGGGATGCCGCTGCTCAGCAGCTATCATGTAGCTAGCGCTAGGCTACCTACATGATTTAAAAAAAAAAAAAGTGCTGCGCTGCCCCCTTGCCGCAATAATTGGAACGGCAAGGGGGTTAAAGGAGTTATCAGGGAAAATAACCAAATTGAGCTTTACTCACCTGGCGCTTTCTCCAGCCCCTTGCAGCCAACTGTCCCACGCCGACCGCTCCGCTCCCCGCCGTTCTCCCGGTCTCCATGCTCGGTATTCAGGCCGACCGTGGGAATAGGCGCGGGAGCAATAGAAAGTGCACAGTGGCAAGGGACGAGTATCTACGTCCCTGCGAGGTTAAGTGGTGTTTTGCAGGGATGTAGATACTCGGTGGGGGAGGTAAAGTGGTTAATTTCCTAATGTAGATAAAAAAGGACTCTTGAAAACAAAAAGTGACTACAGATAAATATCTTCAATCAACATTTTATTGAAATTGGGGTTTTGCCTACAGTTCTAATTGGAATACAATGATGTCACACATAATATATAGGGACACATAGTTACAGGCTTTAGTGCTTCTCATGTGTTTATTACTTGGCCAGACATAGGATGTTTACCAGCACACACTAGTGATTGTTACTGTAATTGTGCAACACAAAAGAAACATAGTTAGTTTGTAGGTAAAAATAAATAAATACAAAATAGAGTCTTGCAGATTTGTGTAATGTAAAAAAAGGATGCAAATGAGAGAAGCACAGTTGATGTATTAGAGGAAATTAAGCTAAAAAGACATAAGGTAGATGACATACACACATAAAAGTATAAAAGACTCAAATCTTCACAGAACAAATCCTAAAGCTAGTACACATGCTAGATTGAAGTTGGATTGAAGTTCACAAAATCCTATCCATTATGAATCCGGCCAGTTTGCTTTAACGAGGACCTGTACTATAGCAAACACAATTGCCCCTATGGGGTACTTACCTCAGGAGGGATAGCTTCTGCATCCTAATGAGGCTTACCCCGTCCTCCTCCATTCCATTGCTGTCAGCCACCGAAAATCCCTCGATAAGGTTGTCGGCAGTGCTGGGCTCCAGGATCATAACAATCCTGGGTGAGCCTTGGGCACAGTATCTGCTTTCCTTTCAGCTCAGGCGGAAATAGCCGAGCCTGATTGGATGTGCTCTACTGTGATAGTGTGCAGATCTTTGGCAGCTGTCAGTGCTGAAACGGAGTGAAAGAGGAGGATGGGGAAGCCTCATTAGGATGCAGAGGCTTCCTCTGCCCAAGGTAAGTACCCCATAGGAGCACTTTTTTCCTACAGATCCTCTTTAAGCGATCTGAGCAGTTTAAATTGTCAAATCAACCTTCCCCTAAGGTAGGTTTGTAAACTGTGTGTGCTTTTGGGGACCGAGCAGGCATTTACCTACCTTGGGGGCTGCTTCGTAGGCCACCTTCTCTATTTGGATGCCTCCCTCTTCTCTCTCCATGGCGCAGAGCCACAGGTTCCTGTTGGTTATCCGTATGTCCCCGGTCCGCACAATACATGCAGGGGATGCACAATGCATGCAGGGGATGCACAATACATGCAGGGAATGCACAATACATGCAGGGGATGCACAATGCATGCAGGGGATGCACAATACATGCAGGGGTGCACAATACATGCAAGGGATGCGCAATACATGCAGGGGATGCACAATGCATGCAGGGGATGCGCAATGCATGCCGGTCTGCAAAGAGATGAACTTCACATCAATGTGAATTTCATTACGGCATGCATCAATGCATTACAGTTGCCGGGGGACATAGGACAAAACTGCTGGAACCTGCTGCTCTGAGGCATGGGGGAGAGAAGATGGAGGCATCCAAATACACAAAGGGGGCTATGGAGCTGGGGGTTATTTTGAATGAAAAGATACTATTGTGAAAATTCACACAAAAAATGTGTACTGTTGATACTGAAAAGATTGATCATGAGCACGTTTGCACATTTGCACATTTGCACATTAGTACTGTTATCATAAAGGTTAATATTATGCGTGTAAAGAGGATTGAACTTCATCCCAATCAGTAGTTTATACCCCTTTCCCTCTAGATACCTTTACCTTTTCTCTAATAGGGCATCAGGGGGCTCTGTATGGCTGATATTGTGGTGAAACCCCTCCCACAGTGTGATGTCATGACCATGGTCTTGACAGTTTGCCATCTGTGAACCTCGTTGCTTTGTGGGAAATAACAGCTGTTTCCAACTGCCAGGCAACCAGTATCTCCCTCTGTGCATATGTTTATCTATTAAAAAAAACAACGTTAGCCTATCACATTGTTAGGTGTTGTGGCTATAGATAATAGCAGTTGGTGCTGTCTGTATTTTTTTCATATCTGCCAGTGGGAAAGATGATTACATGCAAGCTAATAGTACATCAAACAACATGAACAAATTACATGGCAAATGTCAATCATTTCTTGATCTCCCTTATATTTTTTAATTTCTCACTGCAATGTATTGATTTACTCTGCCCCCTTTTTTTGCTACAGCTCCTTTTTAATGGAGGAGCGGGGAGGGTAGCCACATAGACTTTGACAATTTTTGCAATGGTGCCTATCTGTGTAACCGCACTAGATTGGGTTAGGTGAAACAGAGGTTATGCATTCCCAATCACCTGCACACACTCACAGGCCTCAATCTTTTTCTAAAGCATGACTATCATAAACTATATTATTTAAGGCCAGGTGCACACATAACATGAAAAGCTGCGTTTTATGTCATGTTTTATGTTAATGTTGTGTGCATTTTTGGTGCGTTTTTGCTGCATTTTTGGTGCATTTGCATCAGCTTTTTTTTACGCAGATGTGTTTTTCAAGTGTTCTGGGTGCATTTTAATGCGTTTGCAGTTCGCATATGAAAACGTGTATGTGGTTTGTATGCGTTTTTCATGCGTTTTCATTTTGTATTTTATGCAAATCACTAGGAAGACAACAGGAAGCGGAAATACATCACAAAACAATTTTTTTAAAGGGGCATTAAAGGCTTTTTACAGCGGCGCTAACACTTAGCGCCGCTTTGTGAATCAAGCCCGTGATCAGAGCGGTTTTCCAGGCGTTTTTGTTACAGAAAATATAACAATATATGAAATGTGCTACACAAAAACGCTCCAAAAAACACTAGGCATGTTTAGGAAATCTCTCTAAACATGCCTAGAATCACTCTGAAATCTGCTCCAAAAACCTCTAGTGTTTTGCGGATCTGCTAAAGGTTTTTGTTGTGCACTGGGCCTTATCTGTTTTTGCTAAATCACTTTCCCAACAATTTGCAGACAAGAAGAATATCAGTGCAGATGCTGAAAGGGGGTGCTGCAGCAATTCAAGTGCCAGGTGAAGCTGCTAGAAAAATACCAGTAAAATTACCAATATTCTACTATTGGGCACTGGCTAATACTGATAGTAGAATATTGGTAATTTTATTTTTATACCTATCTAATATTCACGGATCATACAAAAATGAAGGTCCCAAAGCCCAAATTATACATTGGGCCCCGCTATAGTCACAATCAACATTGCGGTGTTTGCGGCGCGCATATTACCTGCTTCAAATATCAGGTGATCAGTGTCAGTGTAACACTTTATAGAGCTGGAGGAATGTTTCAGGATGACAAAAAAAAATCTGAAAACCCTGAGGTCATTTTGCGGTTATTTAATATGTAAGACAATGTTCTCATAAAAATATAACTAGATTGTAAATGGTTCAATAAAAACCAGCTAATAGGAAAGGCCGATTAGAAAAATCTAGGTAATGACAAATATATTGCCTCACTTAGCATAATTATCTTTGATCAGCAGACAATAAACCTGGATGGAATCTTTGTATAGTTTAGGGGCCTAGTTCACACCAGCAGAGCTTAAAGAGGAACTCCAGTGAAAATAATGTAGTAAAAAAAGTGCTTCATTTTTTACCATAATTATGTATAAATGATTTAGTCAGTGTTTGCTCATTGTAAAATCTTTCCTCTCCCAGATTCACATTCTGACATTTATTACATGGTGACATTGTTACTGTGGGCAGGTTATTTAGCTGTTTCTAGCTGCTCTGTCTGTTACAGACAGCTAATAACAGCTATTTCCTGTCTCTGAACATTGTTACATTGTGGCAGTTTGCCAGCAGTACCGCGGTATTCAGAGCCTCTTGTGGGAGGGGTTTCAGCACAAAATCAGTCACACAGCGCCCCCTGATGGTCTGTTTGTGAAAATCATTGTATTTCTTATGTAAAATGGGGTATCAGCTACTGATTGAGATAAAGTTCAATTCTTGGTTGGAGTTTCTCTTTAAAGGGACTCAGAGCTGAACAAAGTAAAAAGATGTATACATACCTGGGGCTTCAGCCCCATGGGCACGGATCGCTCCCACACCGCCGTCCTCCGCTGCCCGCAGCTTCGGGAAACGGGTCCGCCTGTCACTTCCATCAGTCAGAGCCAGTCTACGCAGGAGTGCGCTGTTTGTGTATCTCTCCAGCAGCCGCTGTAGAGATACGTATAGAGAGAGCTGACTGACGGAAGTGACAGGACCCGGTTCCCGAAGCTGCGGGCAGCGGAAGACGGCGGCAAGGGTGTGATCCGAGCGGATGGGGCTGGAGGGAGCTCCAGGTATGTATAAATCTTTTTACATTGTTCAGCTCTGGTACACTTTAAATGGACCCTGAGCAGTGCTTAAAAAAGGAAATGCTATAGATGATGTTTATAAAATTACATCGCTCAAGAGAGATCCCACAGGTAGCATTACATTAGCAAGAGCTCTTCAAATCACAAGCGCTTAGAAAGAGCCCTTGCAGTGTGAATCAACCAGTGCGCTGTGCTTGAACAAGGATGGTAGTGTGGCCACATAGAATAAGAGTGTCCCAGTAAGGTGTGGGAGGATGGCAGAAGCCTCTGGATCATCCACAAGCTTCCCTCTACTGGGATAAGTATCAAACTTTGACCTTTTTTTCCCCACAGGTTTGCTTTGAAGAGAAAGCGTAACCAAGAATTGTACTTCATCCCAATCAGTTGCTGATACCACATTTTACATGAGAAATGTATTCCTTTTCACAAACGGATCATCAGGGGGCGCTGTATGACTGATATTGTGGTGAAACCCCTCCCACAGGAAACTGTGAGGACCATGGTCCTGGCATTTTCCTGTCTGTGAACCTCGTTGCATGTTGGGAAATAGCTGTTTACAGCTATTTCCAACTGTCAAAAAAGCAAGCAGCAGGTACTTCCACTGACATCACCTGCCAGCAGTAAAAATGTCACCATGTGATAAATGTCAGAATGTAAATCAGGGAGAGGAAAGCTTTTACAATGGGAAAACACTGACTAAATCATTTATACATAATTATTGTAAAAATGAAGCACTTTTTTTTTATTACATTATTTACACCGGAGTTCCTCATTCCTCCACAGTTGCAATGACGTTATATACATCTAAAAAACGCTATGCAATGTTATCATAGCAGACCCGTGTAAACCCACAGAGTTTCCAGGCGGTGGCCTGAAGTAAAATGCTGGGAAAAGGCGCGGTGAATACCTGTCAGTCCAGGGAAAAATATTTTCCCCATCCTGAGAGACACTGGTAAGGGTACGGAGAGAAAAAGATTTCTGCTCTCTTCACAACTGTTCTAAGGACTGCATCTGCACAGCCACTCATAAGGAATCATTCAGAGTTTGGATTTGTAGAATTTTCCTACTTAAGGCTCATATACACACGTCCAACTTAAGGCACAACCAACAGCACAACATTTCCAACCGTACAATAAGTTGTTTTTACAAGTACATACACACACATCAACCAAAAGACTTGTACACACGTTCCAATCTGCATGATAGTTGGGCAGATTGATCCACCGGTTGGATCTGGCAATCAACCTGTTATCAGTTGGTCGTCTGGTTGTTTGCGAGCTGTACACACACCCAGCTATCTTTCACCAGACCAAGTTTGAAAGATAGTTGGGCAGATTGTTGGGACGTGTGTGTATGAGCCTTTAGAGGGGCTTGTTTACAGCTGCCCTGCCCCCAGCCTCTCCAACCCCTCTAAAATGATGTGTACTGTAGTGATACTGGAAGAGTTTGGCTGAGAACTGCTCCATCAGTGGAGGACAGAGTGAGTGGAAAAAACAGTGGCTGGAAGCACACTTGTCTGACATACCATGGCCTCAATTCTGGTAGGGTTATCGAACAAATGTCCTCATGTGAGGTAATTTACCTCATGAGGTAATGACATTTAGCAATTCTGGTAGGTTTTAGTCATGTTTTACCTCATGAGGTAAATTATGAGGTAATTCATGAGGTAATTTACCAAAAATAGCTATTCTCATGGAAATTAGGGTGCATGTTAGCACATGATTTACCGATCAGTTTAAGACCTGCCTGTACCTGGAGGTAATGTCAATTTGCATGCATTTTGCTGTTTTTAGTGGAGTTCCTATTCAGGTTGTGTAATAGAAAAGAATCGTGGAAATAAAACTCCAAATATTTACTTTTTTTTTTTTATTTTTTTTTTTAATAAGGGATGTCTATAATTTTACTTTTCATAGGTTGATACATTATCAAATACACCTTCCTCCCTCAAAAAAAAAAATTCTTCCAAACTTATGGAAGTCAAATCCAAATCCTAACTTATGGAAGACAATTAAAGACTACTATTATTTATTTACTGCATGTTTACCACCTAAATACCTCATGTTTTTCCTCACTTTATGCATTTACCTCATGTTTTACCGCATGTTTTACCTCATGTTCTGAAATGGAGAAAAATCTTTCAGAATTGCTATATAAAGAGGTAAATACCTCATGAGGTATTTTACCTACAAAAAAATATTTACCTCACATAGCTACCAGAATTGAGGCCATGTGTGTCTGTATGTGTAAAAACACTCAGTTTTATCACAGAAGCTAATGTAATTGATAGAGAAAATACTCACAGTGCTTCACTGCTGTCAGTTTTTTTCTGCATTGGAAAAATGCATTCAAGTGTGCACTATAATACAATAGTGCTATCTGCTATGTCTTTATTCCACTCATATATATCCGTTCATCCAAGTCATCGACTCTGACCCTCTACTACCCTTCCTTCCTCCATTCTACTGCTCTGATCTTGTCTCACTTACACTACCATCATTGTACTTGCTTATCTCCAGAATGGGTTGTACCATCTCACTTTGTCAGCCCTTCAGTGTCATGATGTACCCAATCCAGTTCACATCTTTCCTAACAGGCGGTAACGTATTTGCATATTCCATAATGTTTTTTAAAAAGTATTCTGAAATGAAATGAAGATTTGCTTGATAATCTGATCCTGCAGTATGAAGGACATGATGCCTGAAATTGTTCTGTGAGACATGATGTCAGAACTTGTAGTGTGGGTGATGTTATATCTGCTGTTTTTATTTGAGATGCATGGTGGCAGCATGTAGCAGAGCCGGGACAAGGTGCTCCAGCACCCAAGGCTGAGGTGCGCCCCTCCATCCCTCCCACCCCAGCTGACACACACTGATTGCTATTAGACTAAGAGACATCCCAGGGCCCCCAACCCCCCCAACACCTTAATCTCTAGTTACCTGGCTTGCAGTCACTGCCATGTATACCTTTTTCTTATTTCTCTCTGCATCAAACACAATAGGGGACTGATAGCTGAGTGAGTTGTGTGCCCACTCCTACACTGCACCCTGAGGCTGGAGCCTCTCTCGCCTCTGCCTCAGCACAGCCCTGGCATGTAGTATATGGCATATGGTTAATAATAATAATAATAGCATATAGGATGTGCTCAATAGTGTCCATAATTTTTTTGTTTTGGGGGGAGGAGAGACACAAGATTTCTTGCCACGGGGGACAAAAAGGCTAGAAACGGCCTTGACTCATAGAGTATCTAGTCAAACAAATCAGGGACCCTCATTACAATTACTGACATTTTGGAAAACCAGAGTGCCTAAAATAAACTCATACAAATATGAAGAGAACATACAAACCTGCAGAACATGCAGATAGTGTCATGACTCCTGACCATTAAAAAGAAGCCTTGATGGCGTGCATGTTTGCAGTTAAGACCAAAGACCAAAAAGGATCCATTCCCACATATACAACCTCAGGCCTGGATTTACATCGCAGGAGCCTATAGGCACAGATGTCATGCCACCCTAGACTTCACCTTCCATGAACCTACAAACCCCTGCTGAACCGCACTGCAAGTGTGCTGGCTGGCCCTTGCCGATCATAGGAATTTACAGGTGTCCCTTAGCATTGGGTAGCCAGAGGTATCTTCAGTATTAAGTAGCTAGTGGAGCCCCGATTGAATGGAGATCGTCAGTGGAATGCCAAGAGCAGGGTGACTAAACTCTCTTTTACGCTCCGCACAAGACTAGCATAGGGAAGGAGGGAGGCGCTAGGGGAGGGGAGTGAGCCGCCCCTCCATCATCAGGTGCCTGTAGGCACATGTCTACAGTGCCTTATGGTAAATCTGGCCCTGTACAACCTACTAGATAAGACAACAGATGGGACCCCCCAAGGGGCTGCAGGGGATGGAAGACAGAGATGGGATTCCCATTGGGGCAGGTGTTCTAGAGGAGAGCCTTTCAAAACATCTGGAAAGTTCCAAATAATCACTCACAATTAATGCTGTATAAGTTAATGTTGGGATGGTACCTTCACCCCTTATGCTTAGCAAAAATAAAAAGTTCACTGGATCCCTTTTGTTGGAAGTGTAACTTATCAGTGGGTACCATTTCCCACGTGATTTTGGATTGCCCCTTTATTAAAGAATTCTGGCAGAATCTCTGAACTCTCCCTCAACCTGGACTTAAAACTGGCAGTGTTAGGAGTGGGAGAGGAGGAGAAAAGAGCCCCCCTTTTTTTGGTGGAGATAGGCTATCTAATTTCTAGGAGGATTACTTTTAGAAACTGGAAAGGAAATTACTGTCTATCCTTAAATGTCTGGATTAACAAAATGTTTAGGGTTTCTGAGTTGACCACAGATGAGGAAGAGAACCCTGCCTTGGCCAACTGGTCAATGGTAAAAATATCCTGTGATCACGTGCAGATGGAGGAAGGACTGGGACACTAGATCTAGTGCATAATAGAGAGATAATTGGACGATTATGTAAAAGGAGATTGCAGAATGGTATTCAGGGACCTAACAGCTGTAAAAAAAAGGCATGGGCGTATAGGATCACCCAGAGATAGCAGGGTCCATTACAATGGCTATGTTAGATGGTGGTAGGTGATTTTAGTGAAGTATGAGTGGCGTTAGGTGTGGAGGTTTGGGAGCAATCCCGACACAGGTTGGGAATTAGATTATGTGGGCAAGTGATGAAGGTATGGTAGGTTAGGAGAAGGTTGTATGGTGGTGAGAATGTTAACCATTAAGATAGATCCAAAACTACAAAACTAGAAGTATCTGGTTGGGAGGCACCCATTGTTGAACATGTTTAATGCTAGGAATACACGAGTCGACTCTCCTGCCTCGTCCCCGCTCACCCCCGCGGCCGCCCGGATCAATTCCCGCTCGTCCCCGCTGGCACTTCCTTATCAGCGGTTCGTTTTCTTCCATTAACCGCCCACAGGGATCGAGCACGGAATTGATCCGCCTCGTGATCGGACACGTCGGAAATTATCAATCGAGCCATCAGCGGCTCGATTGATAAGAAAGAAACGCACCATCTATTCCCAGCATAACACTACTAAAAAGGTATTTAACATCAGGATTTTATATACATTGTTTGTTTAATAAATTGTGTAATCTGTCTTGTTTTCCAACAACTGACGCAAATCTGAAACACAAGACAAGAGGGTTCCGATGAAGCCCATGAATCCTGTTGGGACTATCCATTGGGAGCTGATTTGGAAAATGAAAAAAAAAAAATCGCAATTGTGGTGTAAGCATACAGTACTTTAAAACTACCAATATACAGTATATATAGTTTGGACCATTAGCAAAATAACAAATACACCGCATTTCAAATTATTATGCTGATTGTATTTAAAGAGGAACTGTCGCAAAAATCGTAAAATTTAAAACGCATAAAAATAAGAAGTACATTTCTCCCAGAGTAAAATGAGCCATAAATTACTTTTCTCCTATGTTGCTGTCACTTACAGTACGTAGTAGCAATATGACATTACATACAGATTTTGGATTAGACCATCTTCTCATAGGGGGGTTCTCAGGGTTTTCTTTATTTTTAAAAGGAGCAAGGAGGCTGGCCAGCATCTTTGCATTAATCATTTTCAGGGAGTGTCTTTATAAAGAATAAAGGCCATGCTCAGAATCCCCCATGAAGAGATAGACTAACCCAAAACCTGTTGGTAATGTCAAATTTCTACTACCTACTGTAAGTGACAGCAACATAGGAGAAAAGTAATTTATGGTTCATTTTACTCTGGGAGAAATGTACTTCTTATTTGTATGTTTTTTAAATGTTAAAGAGGCCTAAACATACTGTCATTAAAGCGGAATATAACCCTGCATTTCAACTTTGCTCTAAAACATTCAACACATTCAACACTTAGATACATTTATGTAAACAAAATGTATCTATGTCAGCTTCGGATGCGTCTGCAGAAATCTCCAGGAACTTTAAAGCCCTGTGTAAAGGGGCCCATACACTCAGCCGATTTTCTGGCCGACCGATCGATCCCGATCGATCGATTGATCGTTTGCAAATCGGTTGGCCAATCGACCGATCGATGGCCGATTTCGATCGATTTCGATCGATTTCCATCGAACTGGCAGGGTGGAAAATTTAGGTCGATCTGATGAGATTGCTTATCACTTTGCATTGGCTTTAATGGAAATCTGATGGCAAAAAAATGCCATCAGATCGAATTTCAATAGATTTCAAACTGAAATCTATTGGAATTCTATCCTGGTAAAAAATGTTCTAAAAACACATCAGATGCATTTCTTATGTATCTGCTGCCAATCTGACGAGTGTATGGGCACCTTAACCCTTCCAATGCTGGTCTAGTAAAAAAAAAATGCTGGTTGCATATAATATACTGTAAATAATGTTTTAGAGCAAAGTTGAAATGCAGGGTTATATTCCGCTTTAAGTTACATTCGTTATGTTAATTAAAATAGATAGGTAATATAATCTCTTATCCACACTGTTTTAAAAGAACAGGCAAATGTTTGATTTCATGATGGCAGCCATCTTTTTGGTTGAAAGGAGGTGACAGGGAGCATGAGACACATTTCCAACTGTCCTGTGTCCTGAGCACCTCTCCCAGTTGCTAGGCAACGTGATTAACAACATAGGAAATCCCATCATGCTCTGCACAGCATCAGGGAAAAAAAGCCCGGGCTTTTTTTCTTTGATGGGTGGAGCTTAGTTAAAAATGCAGCCAAAAATGATGCATTGTAAGAAAAACTAAGTTCGGATGCTGTGAAACTGTTAAAGAAACACCAAGCCTTTTCAGTTCTGCTGAGTAGATTTTTAGTCCGGAGGTTCACTTTAAGATTTTTGTGACAGTTCCTCTTTAAGTGTCATAAAGATTAAATATTTTGTATTGTGTCTCAGGGCTCTTTTGTCTACCTGATTTAAAAATGATGCTGACTGCCACTTGCATCGGCTATTTAGGAAAATCACAGAAAAATATAATTTTCATAATATTCTCATAATAATCTAGAATGTGGCATAAATAACTATTTGTCAGTGAGGTCTGTAGTCTGTGTATGCCTGGGAACGGGAACATTTGACATAGAGTACCACACTGATATTAAACTAGAAATGTATATTCAAAAAACGGCCATATTAACCAATACAAAAAATAGAAAGAATGTATTCCTTTTATTAATTAACCATAAAAAGGTTGACTATGAAGCAATTTTTAAAAAAGAGAGCGAAAAGCAAGAAAACAAAAAAAGAGAAGAGTGTCAATAGCGGCGGCAACTTACCTTTGGCAGGCTCCCGCGCTGATCCTAGATCATTGCGCTGCCCCCCGCTAGCCTCCTCTGCCTCCCCCCTGCTTATCTGCCCCCCCGGGTGTAGGAATAAGTATCGGTAGCTTACCTCCACAGTGCGCCCGCAATGACTGCAGACATCCGTCTTCCAGGCACTTCTCGCTCTAGTAACCGGCTTGAACTGATGACGCGCAGTTCAAAACCGGTCACTAGAGCGAGAAGTGCCTGGAAGACGGATGTCTGCAGTCATCGCGGGCGCACTGCGGAGGTAAGCTACCGATACTTATTCCTACACCCGGGGGGGGGGGCAGATAAGCAGGGGGGAGGCAGAGGAGGCTAGCGGGGGGCAGCACAATGATCTAGGATCAGCGTGGGAGCCTGCCAAAGGTAAGTTGCCGCCGCTATTAACACTCCACCTGGGGGGCCAGGAGTCTCAGGCAGGCAGGGGGAAGGCAGGCACAGAAAGGCAGGGAATCCCCGACTTGGCGGCGGGTCGCGGTTCGTATCGGCGGGCGTTATTAAGTCGGGGATTCCCTGCCTTTGCCGTATAAGACGCAGGGACTTTTTCTCCTCATTTTTGGGGGAGAAAAAGTGCGTCTTATACGGCGACAAATACGGTAAGTGAAGAGAGTGGTCAGGATGAGGATGAGAACCTATTTGGGTTTAACATATAAAATAGGTCTGCTAGTGAACAAATCAATCAACAATTCACGTCTCGGTCTGCTGCGTTCCCCCCCTTTTCTATTTGCCCTAGTGTCCACACGTTTGTCTCTTTGGTGGAAGAGGACATTCGTATAAAAAAATATATCATCCAACCTCTCTGAGGAGGAAAATCAAGCGCTTATTGAGTTGCGTGAAAACAAAGATATAATTATTAAACCCACGGATAAGGAGGGAAACGTAGTAATCATGAGATCTAAACAGTATGTATACATGTGTCAGAAGCTTTGGAACAATAAGAAGTGGTACCGGAGGGTCTCTGCATCCAGGGTCATCACAAATCAGAGGAAGTTATTTGATCTTATTGAAACTGCTGTAAGAGATGGTTTTATCACGGCTGATGTTGGGTCCATTTTGAAAGTGGAAAATCCAACTATACCTACCTTCTATGCCCTACCAAAAGTGCATAAGAACTCACACAGACCCCCGGGACGACCTATCGTCTCTGGAAATGGGTCACTCCACTGAAAAAATAAGTGGTTATGTTGACAAACATTTGCAACCACATGTTCACCGTTTACCTTCTTTTGTACGGGACACTGTGCACCTTTTAACCATTCTTGAGGGTTTACAGTTACCCTCTGGTGCTTTGCTGGTGACCCTGGATGTAGAGGCTCTCTACTCTAGTATACCACAAGAAAGGGTATTGAAAGCAGTGGGAAAATTTCTATCTGAGATGGATGTGTGTGAGGGACCTCACCATCAATTCATCTTGGATCTTTTGATGTTTATTTTACAGAATAACGTATTCGTTTTTGATGACACCTACTACCTCCGGGTGCAGGGGGCGGCTATGGGGACAACCTGCGCCCTGTCCCTCGCCAACCTGTACCTGGGGGAGTGGGAACGACATCTGTTCGGAAGTGATGCCCTCGTCATGTACCTGTGCCACATTGTGTCTTGGCATAGGTACATAGACGACGTGCTCATGTTCTGGACGGGTGGCAAAGACCTATTAGATGAGTTCATAAACATTCTGAATTGTAATGACTGGAACCTCAAATTTACTGTTGATTGTCATTGCAATTCAATACCATTTTTAGATCTAATTGTCAAGGTCAGCGATGAGGGATTTTTGTCCACCCAGCTCTATCGCAAATCCACGGCATCAAATGCTTATCTACACACTAAGATTGCGCACCCGCTACATACGATACGCGGTATACCGATGAACCAGTACCTACGTGCACGACGAAATTGTACTGATGAAACAACCTTCGAAAAGGAGGCTAAACTTTTACGGTTCCGTTTTAGGGAACGCGGCTATAAGGATCCCTGGCTCAAACAAGCCTACAAACGTGCGAAAGTAGCGAATCGCACTGATTTACTGCCGAAAAAGAGGGAGTTGACTAAAAACTGTAAAGAAACACGATTGATCACTCGTTAGTGATCAAAACAAAAAGGTGGACAAGATCCTCCGTCGACACTGGCACATTTTGACAAATGATAATATCATAAGTGAATTTGTGTCCCCCAATCCACAAGTCACCTTTAGACGCAGTAAATAAATATGCTAACAACAAGCCATTTTTGGGGTAAGAAGGAACCTAATAAACATTGTAAAGTTACAGGCACATACTGTGATATTGCCCAATGGCCGGAGATGGCATTTGCAACATTTCGTGAACTGCAACACCAAGGGGGTAATTTATTTACTCTATTGTTGATGAGGGTGTTTCTTTATTAGGAAACATTGCGAGCCCTCAGGGAGAGGATTAAAGACCATGGAATTCGCTTTTTCACCTGGATTTTCTCCTAGGAGATAATTTTTCATCTTCGATTTAAAATAACTTTCAAGAACTTTTCAACTAAAACAGTACCAAAAAGTAGGTTAAAAGGTACTATCAAAATTATTTTGAGTATTTTCTTGTTTTCTGGTGGCTTAAAAAGCATTTTATTGACCAGTTTAAAAATATCACCTAGGAGAAAACTCCGGAGAAAAAGTGAATTGCATATGCATAGCCCCCAACCGTCCCATTTTTGGCGGGACAGTCCCGATTTGGGGGGGCTGTCCCACTATCCTGTTATGACCCCCCAGTGTCCCGGGCGGCTGGGGGGTTAGATGTGCAAAAGAAATGATCGAGGCCCCTGCCGGCGGATGTGGTGTGTGGGATGCGGGTCTGGGATAGTATTGTCCCCCCTCCCTCCGAATGTGCCCCCCAGTGTCCCCCTGTATGCAGAGATAAGAGCGCAGCAGAGCGGGCAGTCTTACCATTCCTTCTCGCGTACTGGCATCTCTTGCTTCCATCTACTTCCTGTGATGTCACAGGAAGCAGGAAGCGGAGAAGACCAGATGCCCGTACGCGAGAAGGAATGGTAAGACTGCCCGCTCTGCTGCGCTCTTATCTCTGCATACAGGAGGACACTGGGGGGCACATTCGGAGGGAGGGGGGGACAATACTATCCCAGACCCGCATCCCACACACCGCATCCGCTGGCTGGGGCCTCGATCATTTCTTTTATCTCCTCACCCATGGGCACCCTCTCCCCACCCACAATTATTTTTTTAATAAAGGATATATATATATATATATATATATATATATATATATATATATATATATATATAAATGATTAACTAGGGGTGTGTCAGGGGGTGTCGTTGGGGGTTTGTCGGGGGCGTGGCTTAAGTGTCCCGCTGTCTCATCTCAAAAAGTTGGGAGGTATGCATATGGGCCCATGTGGGGGACATTACAGGATGTAATTTCAAATCTCCCATCTCCAGACATATATATTGGAACATCGAGGGGATGCCCATTTTATTAGGTTCATAGGGCTAGATATGGTCTATCAACATTCCAGGGGGGGCAATATAGATAAATCTTTATTGCAACTTGAATCCCAGTGGATTTTCAACCTCAAGTCTACTAAACATAAGGGACTCAATGATAGTATCAATTACTGGGTATTTCTGCCCAGCTAGGTTCACTTACATAGGGTGAATTTATCTATCTGGGAATGTGTTATGTGTGCTCTGCTCTCCTGCCTCCTGATTGCTCTGCGCGCGTTATTCATACCCACTTTGGTTTCCATCAACTTCCTCTCTCCCTTCTGCGACAACGTTTTTTGACCTAATGCTATGCATCTGGGCTTGGTTTCATTGCCCAGATGATATTCATTTTGGTGGGTTGTTCATACAATCACAGTCATTTATATTTATGACGTTTTGATGAGATGGGAGGCACTTAGTGTGTCAATGTGGTCTCCGTTGCTGACTCTGGTCTCCCATTTTTGCGATCGGCGCTGGCCTCCTTGGCCAACATTGTACACAAGAATGGTGCAGACTGTAATTGCTTTAATTTATTTTTCTCTTTATTTAATTATGTGTGTTTATTATGCATTATTGTGGTTTTAGTTTTTGAAAAGCCATGCCCACCTCTCCTTGCCTCCGCCTCTCCCGTGCCTTCTGCTGGGCTAAGGTCACATGCGGCGTGCATCGGACACCTGTTGTTTCCAGGTTCGCCAAGGTGGAGCGCATTTGCCTCCATCTGGGACGTGTTCAGGGGGTGTGGCGGAGGCCGGGCAGGGAGAGATGTGTACGCGGCGAGATTTAAGGACGCCATCCCGGCGTGCTAGCACTTCTACACTTGCTGTCTAGCCTTTGAAAAGGCTGCTAGTGCGGCGAAACATGTCAGGCGGACTGACAGAATCTCATACTCCTCTTTGCAACCATCCCTGATCACCCTTTGGCTTATGGACTATATCTGGAGGGGACTGCAGCCCCATTACCATTGGTTGTCAGCGACTTGTTGGTTGCATTTATGGAGTTCTGAGCATGATTTTTACTATGGACGCTTTTAGGGGGGTTTATATAGTGTATGTGTTTATATGTTCTTCTAGATGAATTATCAATAAAGTTATTTATTTTCATGCACCAAAGAGCCAATTCTATTTTTTGTTGTTCCTTATCAATTATCATTGGCAAGGCGCATGAAAATATTGATCATTTGTACTCATATGGTCAGACTATTTCCCAATTGGCTGGAGCCCTTCTTATAAGAGTAATCCTTTTTGCGTGATTATTATAAGGCACTTGAAAATATTTATTTTTGGCATTAAAAGCAAACCTGTCAGTGTTTTCAGGTCTTAACCAGACTATGTTGTCTGAGCACATTAAGGCTAAGCTATTGGATAAAATGGAGCTCTTTTTTAATACCTGGTCGCCCTGGATCGACTGGCAAGATAACCAGGGCCTTTCCTACACTCTCCATTCGTTTTAAAACACGCCATTCTATATTCATATTCTTCTAAACTGTCTGTGGAACTAGATGGGCCCGTAGGCTGGCCTTTTCCCAATTTGCTTCTCATTGTGAATGCAACCTCCACCTGTATATGCAGCTGCGGTACACCAACTACCCTCCCTCCTCCCCTTCCTCACCTCTACCCTCCTCTTGCCCACTGATATGTGCCACCGGCATGATGTGGTATCCCCACCCGTGGCGCAGTCTTTTATCCTCACCCTCTACCCCCCTCCCCCACTTCCTGCTTTTTCCCTTTCTCCTCCCCACTACTCCTAAACAGAAAAAATATATGTGTGTATGTTAAAAGATGCACATCTCATCATTTTCTTTATATTATTTTGTGTTTTACTTCACAAATAGTTGAGATTGTTATTATCCAATGTTTACTTGACGTGTAATCTCGAGATATCTCCCCATGCGTGGGGCAATCGCTTTTTTTTCTTTCTTGGTTATATCCTGTCTTGTGAATATTTTCAATAAACACCCTTGAAACGAAAGCAAACCTGTCATTTTAATAAACAAACGAGTTAGATAATTATCTCAGTAGAGGGAAGACTCTGGATCCTCCAGAGGCTCCTCCCATTCTCCTTGTGCCCCCTGCTGGCTCCCATTCTCCTTGAGCCCCCCTGCTGGCTGTGAAGAAGAAGAACCCTCTTCTTCTTCACAGCCAGGGGCGTAACTAGACTTCATAGGGCCTTCCTGCAAAAATGATAGCATGGGACCCCTTTGGTCCCTGAACCCCAAGCAGGTCACTTGATTGGAAGCCGGTGAATGGCAGCAGAGAGTTTTCTGATGTGTAGCAGCGTCTGGAAGCAAGAAAAAAAATTACACACGCTCCTACACAGTTTTTGTGAGAAAACAGGGTGGTTTTTCTGATAATTTGCAGTTGGGGAGAAAGAGGAGAAGAGGACCCCAAAGCCTCTGGGACCCCCTGCGGTGGCAGGGGTTGTAGGAGTGATTGGTACGCCCATGTTCACAGCCATGCTCCTATTTGCTCCTATTTGTGAATGAGCACAGGCACACTGAAGGCATAGAGGAAAAAGCTGTGTATGAGCAGCTCTATGCTACTACAGGGGTTGGACAAAATAATGGAAACACCTAACATTTTGGCATCATAATCTTTGAACATGTTTTAACCTCTCCAGGACTGCCTAACGCCGATCGGCGTCAAGTCCTGGGACTGCAGTTTGCAGGAGATCGCGCGCAGGCTGCGCACGCATCTCCTGCTCGGGAGGTGGAGCTCCGCCCCACCTTCAGACTCCGAGTGGCGATTGCGCCGTCTTTACACATTGTACAGCGCTGCGATCAGCAGCAGCGCTGTACTGGGGACAGCCGTGTGACACGGCGGTCCCTCCTGACTGTCGGCGGTGATCAGCTGTCATAGGCTGAAGCCTATGACAGCTGATCACATGGATTGGCCAGCAGGGGGAGGGAGGGAGGGGGGAATACAAACAAATAAAGAAAAAATAGCAAAATGTATTAAAAAACAAACATTAAGTAAAAAATAAATAAACAAATAAACATCCGGGGGGTGATCTGACCCCACCAACAGAGAGCCCTGTTGGTGGGGAAAAAAGGGGGGTGGAATCACTTGTGTGCTGTGTTGTGCAGCCCTGCAGCTTGACCTTAAAGCTGCAGTGGCCATTTTCACAAAAATTAGCCTGGTTATTTTTTTTTTTATTATTATTTTTGTTATTTGATATGTTTAATTAAAATAATTTTGAGCGACCAAGTTCATCCTATGGTTCAAGAACTGTTTCCAGAGGGTAATGCCATATTTGAAGATGATAATGCCCAAATCCATACAGCTAGAATTGTTAAAGAATGGCACGAGGAACATTCTTATGAAGTTGAGCATCTCATCTGGCCACCACTATCCCCAGACCTCAACATTATTGAGCATTTATGGTCGTTATTAGAGATTCAAGTAAGAAGTCGATTTCCGCCACCATCATCTCTAAAAGAACTGGAGGGTGTTTTAACTGAAAAATGGGCTAAAATTCCTTTGGAAACAATTCACTATTTGTATGAATGAATACCTCAAAGAATTGAGGCTGTAATTGCTGCAAAAGGTGGACCTACACCATATTAAAATATATTCTGTTGATTTTCAAGGTGTTTCCATTATTTTGTCCAACCCCTGTAGATTGGTGCAGGCCATCTTGCGCCTGTGTAGTATGGCCACACGAACCTATTAGACAAGCCCTTGTGGAATAGATTTAGAGGGTCCCAGCACTGTAACAGAAAGCTTGATGGGGATGGGGAGGGTGGATAATCCAGAGGCTTTCTTCTACTGAAGTAAGTAACTTTTTCTCCAAATTTGCCTTCAGGTATATCTTAGACCAGCCTTTCTCAACCTTTTTACCCTGGAGGAACCCTGCAAATAACATTTGGATTTCAAGGAACCCCTGCAAACAATTATTTGATCTCGAGGAACCCCTGCATTTATTTTTCGAGAGGCATGGTCTTTAAAAGTAGGTGAGGCTGTTAATTTCACCTCCTATATTACACTGACACTTATTATACTGTGCTCATTATTATTCTGACCCCAGTTTAGTGGTTTTTTTTACAGTACCCCCTATTATAATGTGCTCTATTATACTTCTCTCGCCATAGGGTAAAATGCCAAGGAACCCCTGCAGAGTCCTCAAGGAACCCTGGTGTTCCAGGGAACCCTGGTTGAGAAAGACTGTCTTAGACAGTTACTGAAAAAAAAATAAGCTTGTACAGTATGTTTTGTTGCACAAACCTAATTACAGCTTCAATATGTGAGAGAAAGGGTTGAAAAGTACAGATCGCTAGCCAACCTAAATTAGGTGTAGCCACACCTTTTTAAAGTAGATCAATCACCCATATGCCACATTAACCCAAATATCACCACAGCAATTCCAGTACTCTGTGAGATTTTTTGGGCACTTGCACCAATGAACACTCTGCTGTATACATATATATATATATATGATGTATCTTTCCTTTAATTTAAAATCCTAACTCCAAAAACAGATCTAAATAAAATCATCTCATAGCTCAGTTGGCAGACATTAAAGGGAACCTGAACTGAGTAAAATTATTTAAAACTAGCCAACCCGCGTCGTAGCATACGCCGCATCTATCTATCTAATAGAGTACGTGCCTCAACCTTGAAGCAAGAAGAAGTAGGCTTTCCATGAGAAAATGTATGCGTGCTCAAACACCAAGTTTAACCCTAGCAAGTCTGGCTTTGCAAATCCGGCCTAATTGGCTATTCATGAGGCAATGCTCATGCAAATATGCTCTTGCTTTCGCATGCCAAACTATGCAGGGTCAAAAAAACAATACTGCAAAGTGCTCTCTCGCTGCCTGGGAACCACAGCGGCACCCCGGAGTGGGAGGCTGGGTGGCGCAGCCGCCCCCCCCTCCCCAAGCGTGGCCAGCGCTGGGGAGAGCCGTCCGCACCCACCTCCTAATATTAAAAACAGCCACTTACCTTAACGTCCATTGGGTTCTGCTACATGCGCATTAATTTTCTCATGGAAAGCATTTTGTGCAGTTTGTATCCTTTGGAGGCAGGTGGTGGATGGCTTGCTCCGGTGGTGTGAACCCTGGAGTGAGTGCGCCTGTCCCCCCCCCCCCTCTGGAGTGCTGTATGTGAGCCAGCCCTGAGCTCTAAAGCTCGGGGTGACCCATGCTTCTCTCCTTTCTCATGTGGTGCCCCCAAATTAATGCGCATGTAGCAGAACACAATGGACGTTAAGGTAAGTGCCTGTTTTTAATATTAGGAGGTGGGTGCAGACGGCTCTCCCCGGCGCTGGCCACACTTGGGGGGGGGGGGGTCGTCCACGCCACCCAGCCTCCCCCTCCGGGGTGCCGCTGTGGTTTCCAGGCAGTGAGAGAGCCTGGGACCCTGCGGTCCCCCCAGTTGTATAAAAAGGGGGCATTGGGAATCCTTCCCGTGGCGCTCCTGGAGGCCTGGAGCACACCAAAAACTGCTAGCAGATCCGCAAAATGCTAGCAGATTTTGAAACGCTTTTTCTTATTTTTCTGTAGCATTTCACCTAGCATTTTGCGGTTTTGTAAAGCGTTTTTGGTGTAGTAGATTTCATATATTGTCACAGTAAAGCTGTTACTGAACAGCTTCTGTAACAAAAACGCCTGCAAAACCGCTCTGAACTGCCGTTTTTCAGAGCGGTTTGCATTTTTCCTATACTTTACATTGGAGGCAGAAACGCCTCCGCAATCCAAAAAATGCCTCACCTCGGGAGTATGCGTTTCAGCAAACCGCCTCCCGCTCTGGTGTGCACCAGCCCATTGAAATACATTACCCAAGCGTATCCGCAGCCGCAAGTGGATCGCAAAACGCTGCCGAACCGCTCTGGTGTGCACTAAGCCGGATAGTGCTAATGTAGCATGTAGCAGGGTGACTGCTTTGTGGTATTGGTTTGTGCATGCATTTGCATGAGCATTGCCTCATGAATAGCCAATTAGGCCAGATTTGCAATGTCAGACTTGCTAGGGTAAGGCCTCTTTTCCATGGACTGTGAATAGGCAGTGAAATGGCTCTCAAACTCTCACCACTGCTTACTGCTGCCTGGTAACTGCTCACTGCTGCCTGGTAACTGCTTGCTGCTGCCTGGTAACTGCTTGCTGCTGCCTGGTAACTGCTTGCTGCTGCCTGGTAACTGCTTGCTGCTGCCTGGTATCTGCTCACTGCTGCCTGGTAACTGCTTGTTGCTGCCTGGTAACTGCTTGTTGCTGCCTGGTAACTGCTTGTTGCTGCCTGGTAACTGCTTGTTGCTGCCTGGTAACTGCTTGTTGCTGCCTGGTATCTGCTCACTGCTGCCTGGTAACTGCTTGCTGCTGCCTGGTAACTGCTTGTTGCTGCTTGGTATCTGCTCACTGCTGCCTGGTAACTGCTTGCTGCTGCCTGGTAACTGCTTGTTGCTGCCTGGTATCTGCTCACTGCTGACTGATAACTGCTTGCTGCTGCCTGGTAACTGCTTGTTGCTGCCTGGTATCTGCTCACTGCTGCCTGGTAACTGCTTGCTGAGCACACAGCTCAACAGTCCGTGGAAAAGAGGCCTTAAACTTGGTGTTTGAGCACGCATACATTTTCAAATGCGAAGTACTTCTTCTTCTTGTTTGAAGGTTGAGGCACTTAGTCTATTATATATATAGATAAACACATGATGTACCTGCAAATAATACTACATACTTACCTCGCCGCCAGTTTCTCTCAGATGCTCACCATTTTCTTCTTACAGTGATTCCTTTCAGTTCTGGCAAGATTTTGTCAGAACCGAAATATATCATTCGCTGTCAGTTATATATCAGTTCCTGTCAGTTAAAACTGAAAGGACAACTGATGAGCAAGGTAATTCCCATCTTTCCCTATGGCTCATGTAAGCAATAATACAGTTTAACAGTGTGCTCACCAGGAAGCTGTTATAGGGTAATAGCCCTTTCCAAAATGGAGGCCGGAGAATTCCATTGATCACAGTGGACAAACAGGACACAGGAGAGGAGAAAGAGATTTATGAGTAGACTACATGGGAGGTAAGAATGATGTGTTTATGTTTATTTTGAATTTGAATTTTCAGTTCAGGTTTGCTTTAAAGAGACACTGAAGTGAAAAAAAAATTATGATACAATGAATTGGTTGTGTAGTACGGATAATTACTAGAACATTAGTAGCAAATAAAATATTCTTGTATTTTTATTTTCAGTTATATACTTTTTTTTTATAACATTGCATTATTCTCTAATATTTGCAGTTTACACAGTACTCTCAGCATTCTAAATGATTTTACAGAGCAGGCCACTGAACTTTTGAACTTTCCTCTGCAGGAAACCAAACAATACAGTGCCAGACACTAGAGAAAACAAGCTTCAGAAGACAGAGCTCTCTGCGACTTTGAAGGTCGTGGAGCTCAATGGCTTTTTTGCATGGATAACAACTGGAGTTTCTTAACTCTTCCTGTACTGGAACCAATATTAAACTTGTGTCTCTGCCCCTAGTGTATTATTTCTTAGCTGTATTACACATACCAATCATTATAGCTTAATTTTTTTGTCGCTTCAGTGTCTCTTTAACCTTTTGGAGACCGACGTAGGTTGAATCTACACCCAGCAGGTGGTGCTGCTGCCCTGACTGGACATTCAACATCCGCGCTAACGAACCGTCCCGATGCGATCGTCCGCACCGGAGAGGGGAGATTAAGCTGTCATATGACAGCTGACATCTCTCCTCAGTGATCAGCAGCCATCACGTATGGATGCTGATCACGTGATCACTACGATCGCCGGCGGATCGTAGTGATCAATTTGACAGCTGCGGCCGTAGGGGGAAAAGAAGAGGATCCACTCACCTTCCTGCCGTTCCTGCGGCGATCGGCGCTCCCCACCGCTCTTGCCGGCATCTCTGCTCCTTCCGACCTCAGAGCCGGATCCCGGCTTGATGATGTCATCAAGCCGTGACCTGGAACTGACTGGCAGTAGGAGCAGAGATGCCAGCCAGAGCAGAGGGGACTGCTGCAGCTTGTCGCTGGAGCCTGATAGGTGAGTGAAGGGGTCTGCATGAAGGGGGGCCACCTGGCCACAATGGGAGGACACTGCCCAGCAAGACCCTGCAGGGATCCGGCTGCCCTAACCCCCCAAACGCGCCCCCCCCCCCTTTTCAGCAAAAACGCCTGGTCCTTAAGGGGGGTTAGGTGGCCGGTCCCAAAAGGGTTAAGCTACCTCTAAATATCTTTTTTTATTTGGTCATGTGACCTGAAGCAGCTCAAGTAAAGGCAGTGCATTAACATCAGAAGCGTTTTCCACAGTTACGGATGTTGGATCCCAACTGACACGGGAGTGTTTGTGTCACAGGAGCCCTAGTGGTCTGACCGCACTTAGCCTTCTAAACGGTGCCAGCGCACAGATCGTGCGAACTCTGGTCGCAGTCAATGCGCAGGAATCGTTAAGAATTAGCCGCAGACAACCCAGAAGGGGGCCTGTGAGACACGGGTAATTACAACGTACACACGATTCCACGGTAACTGCCACCACCACTGGTATGGGCCAGTGGACCCGATTTACTGACTGACTAGTCCTGCGAATAAAACGGTTAAACACACGGTATTCTGTCTAGCCAACAACAAACAAACAGTAGCGTATCTTCAGAGACCCGGGATCAGTTCTGTGTGTGCTGATAAGCAGGGTAGCGGACAGTGAATGACTTGGAGAAAGTCGTTTATTCACGCAATATAAATAATTAATATATACAGACAATTATTAAAATCATCAATTATTAAAACAGTAATAGCCAGTATAAAAAATAAAAGAAGGGAGAAAAATACTTAGTTCCTGGAAAGATGTCCTTTTTGTGGGAAAAATCAGAGTTCTGGGTTTCAATCAAAGTTCAGAGTTCAGACCAGGTGGATGCCAGCATATCCTCAAGCTGGCACCGATGAGTTCAAGATGTTTTCAGGGTGGAGGACACTGAGTTTGGCTCCTCTGCCATTCTTATGCCCCTGATTCAGTAGGAGGGAGTGAGGGCGGGCCCACACACCCCCTTAGAACATGAGATGAGTCCTCCCCTTGTCCTGGGGGACCAGAAATCATGCCTTAACCATATATGGGCTCTATCTCACAGAACCGTACAGGTCAGGGCAGATTTACTAATATTTTCAGGTCTGCCTCGATGTACCCAGCAGCCTGATACCAAACATAAGGGGTGGGACCCCTGTGGTATCATTAGGGCACTGTTGAACTGCCTAACGGGCAGTCTTTACCTCAGAAGGTTCTGAAATGTTCTCAGAACCAACGCCAGACCGGGCCCTACATGCTCTGTTAGTTTGGAGGGTCTGCCAGCCTGGCAACACAGAAAATATGATACATATAGCCGTTTATGGAATATGATCTACATTTGGGATTGATAGCAGGTCATTCCCAGGCAACGGCTCTTTGAAGTTTGGGGCAGCTAGCTAGGTGTCAGCTCCCCTGCTGGGAGGGAGCCAGAGGGTCTGGCTTTTCTCCCAACTAGATTGCTTCTGTCATGGTCTATACCTGATGGATGGGCCATCAGCACAGCTTGAAGCCAGGGACTCTCTGGGCCCAGGCTCATTAGCATATCAAAAGAGCCATCCAGCAGTTGGGCTGGTGCTATCTCTCTGCTGAGAGAAGACTTCAGCTGCCCCTACACACTCAACCCAGATTGTATCGATTTGAAGCGCAATCGATGCAGAGAATCGAGTGCGATCGCTTTTCTTCACGGGCGGTTACAGGACGCGCCTGCGGCCCCGCAACCGTCCGTGACAGTTTAGCTGCTGCTGGCTGCGCTGCTGTCAGATACAGTCCAACATGGCTTCAGTTCCCTCTCATCCAAGAGTCGGACCAAGGCAAACACTTCAGTCTCCTCCGGAAACCACACTGCACCATGCACTCCAATCTCCTCCGGAACCACACTGCACCATGCACTCCAATCTGCTCCGTAACCACACTGCACCATGCACTCCAATCTCCTCCAGAACCATACTGCATCATGCACTCCAATCTCCTCTGTAACCACACTGCACCATGCACTCCAATCTCCTTCAGAACCATACTGCATCATGCACTCCAATCTCCTCCGGAACCACACTACACCATGCACGCCAATCTCCTCTGGAACCACACTGCACCATGCACTCCAATCTGCTCTGTAACCACACTGCACCATGCACTCCCAATCTCCTCCAGAACCATACTGCATCATGCACTCCAATCTCCTCCGGAACCACACTGCACCATGCACTCCAATCTGCTCCGTAACCCCACTGCACCATGCACTCCAATCTCCTCCAGAACCATACTGCATCATGCACTCCAATGTCCTCCGTAACCACACTGCACCATGCACTCCAATCTCCTCCAGAACCATACTGCACCATGCACTCCAATCTTCTCCGGAACCACACTGCATCATGCACTCCAATCTCCTCCGGAACCACACTGCACCATGCACTCCAATCTGCTCCGGAACCATACTGCACCATGCACTCCAATCTGCTCCAGAACCACACTGCACCATGCATTCCAATCTCCTCCGGAAACCACACTGCACCATGCACTCCAATCTGCTCTGGAACCACACTGCATGATGCACTCTAATCTCCTCTGGAACCACACTGCACCATGCACTCCAATCTGCTCCAGAAACCACACTGCATCATGCACTCCAATCTGCTCCGGAACCACACTGCACCATGCACTCCAATCTGCTCCGGAACCACACTGCACCATGCACTCCAATCTCCACCGGAAACCACACTGCACCATGCACTCCAATCTCCTCCAGAACCATACTGCACCATGCACTCCAATCTCCTCCGGAACCGCACTGCACCATGCACTCCAATCTGCTCCGGAACCATACTGCACCATGCACTCCAATCTGCTCCAGAACCACACTGCACCATGCACTCCAATCTCCTCCAGAAACTACACTGCACCATGCACTCCAATCTCCTCTGGAACCACACTGCATGATGCACTCTAATCTCCTCTGGAACCACACTGCACCATGCACTCCAATCTGCTCCGGAACCACGCTGCACCATGCACTCCAATCTCCTCCGGAAACCACACTGCACCATGCACTCCAATCTCCTCCAGAACCACACTGCACCATGCACTCCAATCTGCTCCGGAACCATACTGCACCATGCACTCCAATCTGCTCCAGAACCACACTGCACCATGCACTCCAATCTCCTCCAGAAACTACACTGCACCATGCACTCCAATCTCCTCTGGAACCACACTGCATGATGCACTCTAATCTCCTCTGGAACCACACTGCACCATGCACTCCAATCTGCTCCGGAACCACGCTGCACCATGCACTCCAATCTCCTCCGGAAACCACACTGCACCATGCACTCCAATCTCCTCCAGAACCATACTGCATCATGCACTCCAATCTCCTCCGGAACCACACTGCACCATGCACTCCAATCTCCTCCAGAACCATACTGCACCATGCACTCCAATCTCCTCCGGAACCACACTGCACCATGCACTCCAATCAGCTCCAGAACCATACTGCACCATGCACTCCAATCTCCTCCGGAACCACACTGCACCATGCACTCCAATCTGCTCGGGAACCACACTGCACCATGCACTCCAATCTGCTCCGGAACCACACTGCACCATGCATTCCAATCTCCTCCGGAAACCACACTGCACCATGCACTCCAATCTCCTCTGGAACCACACTGCACCATGCACTCCAATCTGCTCTGGAACCACACTGCATCATGCACTCTAATTTCCTCTGGAACCACACTGCACCATGCACTCCAATCTGCTCCAGAACCACACTGCACTATGCACTCCAATCTCCTCCGGAAACCACACTGCACCATGCACTCCAATCTCCTCTGGAACCACACTGCACCATGCACTCCAATCTGCTCCGGAACCACACTGCACCATGCACTCCAATCTGCTCTGGAACCACACTGCACCATGCACTCCAATCTCCTCCAGAACCATACTGCACCATGCACTCCAATCTGCTCCAGAACCACACTGCACCATGCACTCCAATCTGCTACAGAACCACACTGCACCATGCACTCCAATCTGCTACAGAACCACACTGCACCATGCACTCCAATCTGCTCCGGAACCACACTGCACCATGCACTCCAATCTCCTCCGGAACCACACTGCATCATGCACTCCAATCTGCTCCGGAACCACACTGCACCATGCACTCCAAACTGCTCCAGAACCACACTGCACCATGCACACCAATCTGCTCCGGAACCACACTGCACCATGCACTCCAATCTACTCCGGAATCACACTGCACCATGCACTGCAAACTGCTCCAGAACCACACTGCACCATGCACTCCAATCTGCTCCGGAATCACCCTGCACCATGCACTCCAATCTCCTCTGGAATCACACTGCACCATGCACTCTAATCTCCTCCGGAACCACCCTGCACCATGCACTCCGAGTCCAGTCTCCTCCGGAAACCACACTGCACCATGCACTCCAATCTCCTCCGGAATCATACTGCACCATGCACTCCAATCTCTTCCGGAATCATACTGCACCATGCACTCCAATCTCCTCTGGAACCACACTGCACCATGCACTCACATCTTCAGCCATATGCAATTCACTTTTTCTCCTAGAAGACAATTTTCATCTTCTGTTTAAAATAACTTTTTAGCACTGCAAGTGAAAAAGTACTAAAAAGTAGGTAGAAAAGTACTGTCAAAATAATAAGTATTTTCTTGCTTGCTGGTGCCTTAAAAGGCATTGTATTGTTAAGGTGTGACATATCACCTTGGAAATAACATAGGAGAAAAAGTGAATTGCATGTGGCCCATTCTGTGGATGCATTTGGGCTGTCGCTAGCCCATCGGATCCTTTCCAATATGGCGTCAGGCCCCTTTAATCTAAGTGTCATTTGATCTTGGATCTCCTCTGGCACCACAATGTGCCATGTAGTTAGATTTTACATTGGTGGATGTGCATTGTAGGACAGCACTAGAGCATGCAATAATACTGGCCTTGCCCCCTCCAATTGGTGTACTTTTTCCCTCAGACATTTTCCTTATCATCAGTAACTGTGCCAACACCACCACTGCCTGTATGCTATAGTCCGAGGGTAATTTACAAAATGCTTCCAGCTGTCCATCACAGCAGGGTGGCAGTAGCATTTAGCCAGCCAAACATCGGTCCTGCTGCATAGAGTTTGCACATAGTGGTGGACAGCTACCAACAGCCGGATCTGGCACTCAGGGGATGAATGGGCAGTGAACGCGCACTTACAGTGATCTCTGAGCTGCCTGTCACTTAACGAATCTGCTGCTCACCAAGGAGCTTACAATCTAATTCCTGCCATCACTTCACTATCTGTCCTCAGAGGAGCCTACAGTCTAATCCCTTCCAAGTTTGGGGGGAGTTTAGGATTCTGTTGGTCGAGGGGCAGCTGGTGATAGTGGGCCTTGGGCGGTAAAAGGTACAAATCCGGCCCTGGTGGTGATTCAATATGTAGTCAATATTTACCTGCATGTCTGATCTCTTGACATTCCATACATCTTTAATTGGTTGGTATAAGGATTCACTCCTGTCATTGTACCTTCTGCTCATTTTGACGTTGGATCATAAATCATGTGTACAAGTCTTAAGGATGTAACAGAACTGAAGAATTAACATAAAGTTTAAGTACTCAAACAAGCTTTGCCAGTAAATTTTGAAAGAAACTCATTCAAAGTAAAGCAACATCTGGGCTCCTATGACAAAAGTTAGTCTTTCCCGGAAAAAAAGTGATACTTCCCTATTGTTTCAGCGCATGGAGCTGAAAGTCTTTAAGTGGTAATTCAACTTCAATATTTGCATAGTCGTGAACTCGGCTGGATGTACTGTTAAAGCCCATTGAGTAATCACAGGGAGTCAATTGTTACACTCCTTAATTATATACTAGAGACTCTTATTAAAGCTCACATCATTCCCTGACAGTACTACACAGAGGTTACAGCAGGTGGCTTACAAACTGCAGAACTTCAGTCTGGACATGGGGAACATAGCTCTACCAAAGTGTTTTAAATGTTGCCGGAAAAAGGAAGAACAAGCTGATGTAAGTCATTGTGATACATCTTCTGTACAGTCTTTTGCTGCATTTATTTTGCATTTATTATGTTGTATTTAACCTGCAGGGTGATTTTTTTTCTTTCTATGCTACAGTGTTTCCCTGCAAATAACACAAAGTTTTATATTGATTTTCAGGGGAGTGGGTCTTAATTTGCCACAATCAACAATCTACATTTATCCAGTCTTGTCATCACATTCTGCAGCAAACCTTAAAAGACAACTGAAGTGAGAAGAATATGGAGGCTGCCATATCTATTTCCTTTTAAATAATACCAGTTGCCTGGCAGCCCTGCTGATCGATTTAGCTGCAGTAGTGTATGATTAACACCAGAAACAAGCATGCATCTAATCTTGTTAGATCTGACAATAATGTCAGAAACACCTGATCTGCTGCATGCTTGTTCAGGGTTTATGGGTGAACATATTAGAGGCAGGGGATCAGCAGGCAAGCCAGGCAATTGGTATTGCTTAAAAGGAAATAAATATGGCAGCCTCCATATCCCTCTCACTTCAGTTGTCCTTTAAATTTTATCATGAGTTTCTTGTCACTCTTTTTTCAATGTACTACAAACTACTACAATGACACTTCCAACCCTTATTATTTTGGATCTAGTTGCTGTCTGCTATCCTTGGTGATGGGTCTACCTCCCTGTCCTGCTGCATTCTATTGCCAATTGATTCAACTTTTGTACATATACAGCAGAGGCATAACTAGGGTGCAGTGATGAGCAAAAATGCTAATATTCTTTTTGCATTCATTTTCGGGAGAAGAAAGTTCAATTTTCGAGCAAAAATGTAATAGCAACAATATAGATTTATCTGCATTCTCATGGCAGAAATGTTCACGGCAAACATATAATTTTATGTAATGAAAGCTATTTTTGCAAAGTTTTAAAAAATAGCATTTTCGGTGCAAAAATGACCGGCAAAAATTTGCAAGCAACACTGCTAAGGTGCACCCAGCCTCCCCCCCCCCCAAAAAAAAAAAATTGTGAGGCCCCAGGCTTTATAAAACATGCCTTTGCCCATAAGTGCGGCCTGCTACAGTGACCCTCCCCCCCCTTTCCCCTCGGGCTCTGCTTTATGATTGCAGTGCAGTGAGCACATATTTATTTATGTCACTGCTGCTCCACGCCTTCCTCTTCATTCTGCAGCATGGCAATATGCACCAACTGTCCTCCGCAAGGCCCTGATGATGTTATGCGACATGCATCCGGTAAAATTGGTAGGCGCTGATGCGCTCCAGAGTGCAGAAGAGGGAGTGGCGCTGCATAAACACTGCTTTGCATAAATGGGGGATAGAGAATGGATAGAGAGTGACGGGCCCCCTTAGCTTTGCCCTTCCCCATGCAGGGGTTGTGGGTGATGTTTTTACTTCCATGATGTATGCTGTAGCTGCCTGGACACGATTTAAATTTACATTTCTATTAACTGTAAATAGGCCTCCTAGAAAGCGAAAGTTGCATCTGCTGCATAGTTATATGTACCGTACCTTACACATTCTCATCATTCATTACACATTGTTACTGAATTAGTGTAATACTTGAGGAATATGCCAGACAACAATATAGAAATGGAATAAATATAGGAACACAGAACAAAATGGCATGTAACTTTGATTGCTAAATACAGTATTAAAATAGATTCGGATGCATAAAATGTACTCTGAGAATTTTAAAAGGAATGTCTGAGCAAATATGAATACGCCGGAGGATAGGCATATTGGATACAATCCATAATTTCTGTAACGCTTATTTTAAGATTCTCTGAGTACATTTTATGTATTGCAGGCTATTTTAATATAGGTAGCAGTACAAGCTAGGTTTTACGGTACATTTTGTCTCTGATAAAACCTCTTTTGCATTGCATTTTTTGCTCTTCAATATGCTTTTTCTTTGTTTTGCTGTTTGTTTTTGTTTTTTTATTTCTGGAATTACTCATACAGTTTTGAAACATTTTGCAGTGGATCTCAGGGCATGCTATTCCTGCAAGTTAATAAACTTACAGTTATTACAGTTCACTTAATATATACAGTGCACTTAATAAACTTACAGTTGAGCCATTCAATAGTCACATGAAAGGCATTTTCTTTCTGGAGAATATTCCAGGGTTAATAAGCAGTTAGCATAGAGATATGAGCAACTAAGCACCAGTTTGAGACCTCTTTACCAATAACATAGAGATAGAGAATGCACCCCCCCCCCCCCCGCAAAAAAAAAAAAAAACGTAGTGAGGCACCAATCTTTATAAAACCTGCCTCTGCCTGTAAGTGCGACCTGCTACTGTGACCCCCCCCCCCACCCACCTTTCCTGCGTGTATCAAAAAAGGGCATCTGGAAAGAAGGGCGCAGGATATAGCCGAAATTATAAGTTGTAATGTAAAACAACATTTTTCGTTTATAGCTTATAAAATATAGTGCTAAATCGGTTCAATAAACGGATATGAAACAGCAAAATACTGTCTATAACAACAAACGAATTCAGAAATGAAACGTCAAATAGCGTCTGTAACAAAAAACGATATGTACACTTGTATTAGGCATAGTAATACAATGGTAGATTTTACAGGTATTTTACTGCAATTATACCTAACTGTAGGCTCTCCCTATCCCTATCCCTAACACCTAGACCCCCCCCCCCCCCTTGGTGTAAATATACATAATTTAATAAATTGTGTATTGTACAAATCTTGTACTGTAACTATACCTATCCCTACTCTCACACAGAACCCTCCCTGTACCTATCCCTATCCCCTAGACCCCCCTGGTGGTGCCTAACCCTAACCACCCCCCTGGTTGTGTATATGGTACTGTAACTATACCTATCCCTACTCTCACACAGAACCCTCCCTGTACCTATCCCTAACCCCTAGACCCTCCTGGTGGTGCCTAACCCTAACCACCCCCCTGGTTGTGTATATGGTACTGTAACTATACCTATCCCTACTCTCACACAGAACCCTCCCTGTACCTATCCCTAACCCCTAGACCCTCCTGGTGGTGCCTAACCCTAACCTCCCCTGGTGGTGCCTAACCCTAAGACCCCCCTGGTGGTGCCTAACCCTAACCACCCCCCTGGTGGTGCCTAACCCTAACCACCGCCCCTGGTGGTGCCTAACCCTAACCACCCCCCTGGTGGTGCCTAACCCTAACCACCGCCCCTGGTGGTGCCTAACCCTAACCACCCCCTGGTGGTGCCTAACCCTAACCACCGCCCTGGTGGTGCCTAGCCCTAACCACCCCCCTGTTGGTGCCTAACCCTAAGATCCCCCTGGTGGTGCCTAACCCTAAGACCCCCTGGTGGTGCCTAATCCTAAGACCTCCCTGAACCATCCCCCTGGTCATGCCTAACCCTTACCTTCCCCACTGCACAAACACCCTTACACACATATAAACAATAATATATTTAAACCTTAAAATACTTCACTATAAATAACATGAATAGAATAATTTATATATTTGTAATAGAATAAATAGCGTTAAAATCACATACACATTAATAATATTATAAATAGAAAAAGGTATATATATATATATATATATATATATATATATATATATATATATATATATATATATATATATATTAGAATAGATAGCCTTACAATCACGTACGCATTAAAAATCTTAAAATAACGGTAATATTAAAAGCGATATATTAGAAAACTATATCAACGCATTATAAGTGTAAAAAACAGAGTTAATACCAAAAGCGACGTATTTCCAATAGAACAAGGTTGAAAACGATATTTAAGCATTATGCGTATGAAAACAAATTTTTTATGGTAAAATAAGTGTAAACGATAATTTACTTGTTAATAGAGATGGCCTGAACGGTTCGCCGGCGAACGGTTCCCAGCGTTCGCGTTCGCCATGTAAGGCGAACTTTTCCGGTAGTTCGGTTCGCCCCCATAGTGCACCATTAGGGTCAACTTTGACCCTTTACATCACAGTCAGCAGGCACATTGTAGCCAATCAGGCTACACTCTCTCCTGGAGCCACTTCCCCATTATAAAAGGCTTGTATGCCTGCATTAATTAGAGAAGGGACAGATGCTGGCAGACTCCCATAGGGAAAGATTATTTAGGCTCTTGTAGGCTTCTTAGCTTGCTCCTGGCTGATTCTTATTGCTAAAATAGCACCCCACAACAGCTCTTTTGAGAGCTAATCTTGTTCTTGTGATCTATTTTTTTTTCCTGTGTGTCTCATGGACACTTGTGTTGCATAGACACCCTTGCTAATTCATACTGTGTGTGTGCCACTGCCAGCCAGGCCAAGCACATTCAGTGACTACCTGTGTGTGGGACAGGTGCACATTGTAATACCCAGTTCTGCATATACCTACCTGTTGTGTTCAGTGAACCCACCTCATCACTGCATATACCTACCTGTTGTGTTCAGTGAACCCACCTCATCACTGCATATACCTACCTGTTACAGATTTAGTGTGATGCTTGCGGAATATGCCAGGCAACAATATAGAAATGGAATAAATATAGGAACACAGAACAAAATGGCAATTTGCAGCTTTTTTTTTTTTCAATTATTTTTATTGAAATTTTTTGTTTAACAAAGCTTGTAACAATTTCAACATTGTCATCAATTATTCTTGGTGTTACAATACACAGCTAAAGATACAATTGATTAAGTAGCAGTTTATCTTAAACTTAAAGAAATAGGAGTGTAACCGCCCCTATGTGTTATTATTATATAACCAAAAAGAGAGAGCTAGAAAGAGAAAGTAAGTGAAAAAGAATAGAAGTAAAGAAGAATGAAGAAGAAAGATGAGAAGAAGAGAACAAGAATGTACATTTGGTCCAGGTTTATCTCCATTACGATACATCGTAACTTTAATATATTCGTAGATCTTGAAGATATACATATCAAATCCATGCAAGCATAGATTTATTTACAAATACATAGATATATCCAAATGATAGCCAAAGCATCACTATAAGCATCAATGAAGGCAATAAGTGCAACTATTGCCTGACTCCAAGGGTGTTATACACTTATGTATGATTGATTACTAAGAATCTGAATATTACTATTATTATTTAGTATTTATATAGCGCCGACATATTTCGCAGCGCTGTACAGTATATATATATTATCTTGTCACTAACTGTCCCTCAAAGGAGCTCACAATCTAATCCCTACCATTGCCATATGTCTATATTATGTAGTGTAAGTACTGTAGTCTAGGGCCAATTTTTTTAGGGGCAGCCAATTAACTTATCTGTATGTTTTTGGAATGTGGGAGGAAACCGGAGTGCCCGGAGGAAACCCACGCAGACACGGAGAGAATATACAAACTCTTTGCAGATAGTGCCCTGGCTGGGATTCGAACCAGGGACCCAGCGCGGCAAGGCGACATAGCTAACCACTACGCCACCGTGCTGCCCATAAACTAGGCAAATTATGTACCAGGCAGGTTGTGTACTAAGCAGGATGTGTAATTTGCAGCTTTTTAAACATTTAGCTTTGATTGCTGCTATATATTAAAATATCACAGAGGTGCTTAGTGTTACACTAATCTGCAGCTGTTGTATACTACGTTTTTTTACTGCCTGATAAAGCAGGGTTACGCCTGTGAAACGCGTTGCACAATGGGTATATGTAAAACTTTTCACTTTTGAAATCGACAGTTTGTTTACTTGAGGAGGTAAGTCCACCACTACCTCCTTTTTATTTATGTTTTTAAAAAATTTAGTGGATTTTATTCTTTTGGCTCCTCTGTTCCCCTCATACTGTATATTAAAATAGACTAGGCTGCATAAAGAATACATTTAAAGAATTAATAAGAATGCCAGAGCAAATATGGATTGCATCCAATACGCCGTAGGATAGGCATATTGGATACAATCCATAATTGCTGTAACGCTTATTTTAAGATTCTCTGAGTACATTGTATGTATTCCAGGCTATTTTATTTTATGTAGCAGTACAAGCTAGGTTTTAGAGTACATTTTGTCATTTTGTCATTTTGTCATTTGTCATTTGTCATTTTGACATTTTGTTAAAACTCCTTTTGCATTGCATTTTCTGCTCTTCAGTATGTTTTTTGTTTTGTTTTGTTTTTCTGGAATTATTCATCAACTTGGGATACAGTTGTTAAACATTTTGCAGTGGATCTCAGGGCATGCTATTCCTGCAAGTGATGGCTCACTTAATAAACTTACAGTTGAGCCATTCAATAGTCACATGAAAGCCATTTTCTTTTTACAGTAAATGCCAGGGATAATAAGCTGTTAGCATAGAGATATGAGCAACTGAGCACCAGTTTGAGTCCTATTTACTAATAACATAGAAATAGAGAATGCAGAGGTTATCACTGCACCTGGGACCTTCAATCAGAGGGCCCCAGTTGAATCTTCCTTAAAGGGAAACTGACATGAGAAGGATATGGAGGCTGGCATATATATATATATATATATATATATATATATATATATATATATATATATATTTTAAAGGAACTCTAAAGTCAAAATGAGAAATCAGTTTAAACTACCTGGGGCTTCCTGCAGCCCCCTGGAGTCATTCTGTGCCCACGGCATCCGTTCAAGACTTCGAGTCCCTCCAGCAAGCAGCAGCAACCCCACAAAGCTGACCGCCTACCCTCCTCCGCATCGCGCTTTTGCTTCTGGGAGCGTCCTGCGCTTGCGCTACTGCGGGACTGGCCAGCTTTGAGGGGGTTGCCGCTGCTTGATGGAAGGATGGCACAGGATGACTCCAGGGTGCTACAATAAGCCCCAGGTAAGTTAAACTGATTTTTGATTTTGACTCAAGTAACCCTTTTAACAATGCACATTGCCTGAATGCCCTGCTGATCATCTGCCTCTAAAACGTTTAGCCATAGCATGCAAATCAAATGTTTCTAATACAAATCTGACAACATTAGCTGCTTGCTTGTTTTAAGTGTGGGATTCAGAACCTACTTACCAGAAAGATGAGCAGAACTGCCATGCTAGTGGTATTGTATTAAAAGGAAATAAATATGGCAGCCACCATTTGTCTCTCACTTCAGGTTCCCTTCAAGCTGCTGCAAAAGCTCTTCAATGGTGCTATAGCGGTCGCCAATATGTGGGTTTGAAATACTATCTGTTAACCCCCCTGGCGGTATGAAAAATTCCGCCAGGGGGCAGCGCAGCAGTTTTTTTTTAAATCATGTAGCGAGCCCAGGGCTCGCTACATGATAGCCGCTGCTCAGCGGCATCCCCCCGCCCGCTTCAATCGCCTTCGGCGATCTCCGATCAGGAAATCCCGTTCAACGAACGGGATTTCCTGGAGGGCTTCCCCCGTCGCCATGGCGACGGGGCGGGATGACGTCACCGACGTCAGCGACGTCGGGACGTCATTGGGAGTCCCGAACCACCCCTCGGCGCTGCCTGGCACTGATTGGCCAGGCAGCGCACGGGGTCTGGGGGGGGGGGGCCGCGCGCCGCATCAGATAGCGGCGATCGGGCGGGGGCCAGCGGCGATCAGAGTGCAGGCGCAGCTAGCAAAGTGCTAGCTGCGTACAGCAAAAAAAAAAAAAATGAAAATCGGCCCAGCAGGGCCTGAGCGGCACCCTCCGGCGGCTTACCCCGTGTCCAGCACGGGGTTACCGCTAAGGAGGTTAACAAACTTATATAAAAACGGTACTGCTTGTTACCCCTTTCTACTGTGTTTTATACCTCCATGATGCTAGATGATCAAAACCCTGTCATGTTCTTCTATTTAGCATGTAATGCTTATTAGCTGGACTGGTGTATGATGTATAAGTTAACAGGCATAGTAAAGTACATAGAAAAACCTAACCCACCAAAAAACATTAGCGATATAAAGAGACATAAATTTTATTTAATTCTGTACAGACTACAATGTACAGTATATATACCCTTCTGGAAAATCTGAAATTGACAAGGACATACATTAATAAGCCCTTTAAGCTTTTACTATATCTGCATAATTAGAATCTTTACTTTACCATATCATACTACACATAGATCATGGACATTGGAAGTCAGATTACGTATCAACTGTACTTGACATTTATAACAGGTGCCTGCCAGTGGAATTCTCCTTTAGATGTACCGTTATTGGATCTCTCATATGGCAGGGAGAACATGGTGACTATAATATTAAAATCTGAGCCAGGTTATCTAGTCATTAGACTGATCATCATTATATAAGTGACAGATGCTGACAGATGACAAAGTACTGTACTTTGTACTACTTTGGTCATTTTGCAGCTAGGAAGGATGCTGTAGCGGTAGTCCTTCGTAGATAAAAAGCAAAAACAGGGTTAATTACCACACTGAAGAAACTCTGAAAGTACTTCCTGAAAATTACTTTTTTTTCTAGGACAATGCTTTTCCCTTGCATGTACATACAGAACGCACTACCAGATGAATGGTAGAGTTACATAGACTGCTATGAGAGAACAGAGTGACAGATTAAGACTTTGGTAGAATGTGGACATGTAATGCTGGGAATACACGGCTCGATTCTGAGCCATTTAGATGGCTCAATAGATCATTTCTGACACGTCCGATCTCCCACCCGATCATTTCCCTGCTGGATTCCACATTGAGGACAATGCAAAAAGATAAGAAAAACGAGCGATAGATAAAATAATCTCCTGTTGAATTGAATGGGGAATCGATCAAGCGGGAGAATTGAGCAGCAAAATCGAGCTGTGTATGCTTAGCATAAGACCAATTTGAGGGCAAGATAACAAGTACCACCGAGGATCAGAGGACTAGTGGATTTTAGCTACATGTAATGCTGCAAAGATGCGATTATCTCACATCAGACTTGATTCATCAAGCTGTGCTGCTGGAGCAGCGAAGCTTAATAAGAGCTACGCAAACTCAGCACACGCTATGCTGCAGTAGTGACTTGACAGGCAGCTTGTTGGGTCAATCAAAAGCTGGGATCACGTCCATTAAAGCCACTGGACCCAACAAGGCTCAGGGCGAGATGAATGGAGCGTCCATTAGTAACAAGGAGCATGCGTAAGTTACCAGAGCACGCTATGTTGCAATACTACAGCATACCGTGCGCTGAGCTCGCGCTCCTCTCATTAAGCTGCACTGCTTTAGTAGCACAGCTTGATGAGTCAAGCCCATCATCTGTTCTTTTAGGTAAGAGATTGTGTTGAACAGAAAATTTCATGAATATATAAATTTCTGTACCACAGAAACAGGAAGTGATTGCAGCGAATTGAATCTAGGGAGCTGCTGAATTAACAGGTAAATTGATTGGCAAAGCCTAGTTTGATGTTGAGGATTTCACTTCATGTTTCTCTTGTGCAGAAATTTGCATATTCGTGGTATTTACTGTTCAGCAAAATCTCTCAAATAATTGTTTTCACTTAAAGGACAATTTCAAAAATTTTAATTTTTTTAAAAAGTGCATACATACATTTATCCCTGAGTAAAATGCACTATAAATTACCTTTTCCCTATGTCCCTGACACTTATTATTAGATAGTGAAAGGCAGACAGATCTGTCAGGTTTTGGACCATTCCATTTACTCATAGGATATTTTCAGTTATTTATTTATTTACAGAAGCACAAAAGGAGAGGGTGGTCCACTGTGTCGAAAGCGGAAAAGAGAGATCTAGGAGGATGAGACTAGAGCAAAGGCCTTAAGTTTTAACAGTTGCCAGGTCATTACTTTGAGTACTAGACAATTGTAAAGAGGCGCCCTAATCGTAGATAAAAGCATCTAAAAACAGTTTAAAATTGACAAAAACGTGAGGTAGCTTACCTCAATGACGACAAATCTTTGTAATAATCAAAAGATTTAGTTATAGCACAGACAACGCGTTTCGCGGGTCCAAGCCCGCTTCCTCAGGCAAATACAAGTGCCTACATCAGCAAAAACAAGACTCCTCCTCAATATACCAGTACTAGTAGGGTACATACATTTATAACATCAATGTCACACATGTATTTAAATCATTATATAGTTTAACATTTGAGATATCATAGCTCTTGGCACTTAGAAGCACCAAGAGCTCTAATACAGTAGCTGTATTTTAGGTGGATACGTTTTTGTCAATTTTAAACTGTTTTTAGATGCTTTTATCTACGATTAGGGCGCCTCTTTACAATTGTCTAGTGCAACTTGTACCCCCATACGTGTCCCGTTTGAGGGGTGGAGACAGACCACGCGTGGTGTACACCACGGTGGACACCTGTCCCCTTTCTTTTACCCAAGGAGTGCGACCGCATCCAGGTTCTCGGTGACCTCCCCGTGTGGAGTCGGGTTTATTGTCTGCACCTGCTTCCTGCGGTTGGTTGCCCCTCTGCAACCCACCTTTGTGAGTAGATTTTCACTTACTACAATTACCCGATTGTTTTGACGTACTGCACCATTGGGCTCCCCGTTTCTGTTCCCTGTGTCCTTTTTCAGAAGGTGTCCTGACACCCACTAATTACTTTGAGTAGGGCAGTTTTGGTTGAGTGGCTGGGATGGAATCCAGATTGGAGATTGTCAAACAGAGAATTAGCTGTGAGGTGATGGACTAAGTCAGAGTCCCTGTGACAGTGAAGTCAAGTAGTTTGGAAGAGAAGGGGAGGGCTTGCTTAAGTGTGTGGATGGAAAGATGCCTTTAGTGAGAGAAAGGTTGAAGGATACATAAGTAATGAGGTAAGAGGGAATGGGGTAGAGGGGGCATATAGTGAGATGAGATTTAGAGATGAGAGAGGAGACACTGTCAAACTTCCAAAATAGTTTGCAAACAAATAGGGAAGCTGGATGATATCTTTCTATAGATCCTTTATAGGGAGTGATTTGTAAAGAAATATTGAGAATAACATTAATGCAAAAAGGGCAACGAGGAAAAAAGGGTGACTGGTGATGTAGAAACAAGGTTTTTTTTTTCAGCTCACTAGTACCTGTACCGAACCCTGTATCTACTGATGCCTAACCTTAACCACCTACCCCCTCGGCTAGCCTTAACCACCTTAACCACCTAGCCTTAACCACCTAGCAGAAAATGGCTTCTGAGAGCAGGAAAGAGATAAAAAAGGGTCAATAGTTAATAGATTTTAGCTATGGCATACTTCTACGAATGTGTCATTGAGCAAAAACAATAAAACAGTTAAAACCTAAAAAGAAGTTTGAAACATAAAATAAAACCATGGAAGATAGATACAAACATTTATTTCATTAGTGTATTTTCGTCTCGTGTGTCCTTTAACCACCTTGTTCCAATCTTCTGAAAAAAAAAATAAAAAAATAATTTTCAGGTGCCACGGGTGTGCATATTTTCCCTTAAAGTTGATATTCCACCAATAGTGGGCACTCAAATTTCCTGGAGCACTGAGAATTTCCCACGAGGAGATAATAGGAAATCTGTCAGCTTTTTACCACCTATTGTAGGTGACAGTGACATGAAAAAAGAACTTGATGGTGCATTTTACTCTGGGAGAAATCAACCTTTTATATGAATGTATTTTAAATATTAACATTTTTCACATTGGTAGTTCTTTCAATAATTTGTGCCTAAAGGAATTTTTTATTTTCAAAGTTTTATGTCATACTAAAATCTTCTCACTGTCGTCTTCTGTTAGGATAACATGAGTGTGGGAAGTAATAACCAGGAGACGAGCAACAATCAGGAAGTAGAGCGAGAATTTTGGTCTAGCAAAACGGACTACCTGCTGTCTCTGGTGGGATATGCAGTAGGTCTCGGAAATGTCTGGAGATTTCCGTACCTTGCATTTAAGCATGGTGGAGGTAATATGACAGCAAATCTTACCTGTAGGAAATAGAGATGGTTAAAATATCAATGTGTTTTCTCATGCCGGTATAATTTTGCAAGTATTTTTATCTGTGCAAAAATATGTGTTCTCATGACCATATATATTACCCAATACTCTCATCTGTATGCAAATGTAACATTTTTACAAGAAATTATGGAGAAACAGAAATGTCCATATTTGTTGATTACTAGTTTTAGTAATAATTTGATTTAAAGGTCATCCAAGGGGACATGTGACATAATGAGATAAACATGTGTATGTACTGTGCCAGGTACTCAAATGACTATGCTGCCTTCTTTTTTTTTTCTGTGCCTGAAAGAGTTAAACATCAGGTATGCAAGTGACAGTTTCTGTTTGGGTTGGGACTGGATTGGACTACAACGTAACCCTCACTGTTGAGGAATTATTGCCATAAAACATTTTCTTGGCAGTAAAGGCTTCTGAGAACAGGAAAGAGATAAAAAGCTCACAGTGTCGAAATAGAGAGAAACTGTCAGCTGCACACCTTAGTGGTTAACATTTTCAGACAAAAAAAGAAAAAGAAACACAGCCTAGTTATTGGTATGCTTAGCCCTGTAGATACACATGTCTATATCATCGTGTCACATGTGACTTAAAGAAGAACTCCAGTGAAAATAATGTAGTAAAAAAAGTGCTTCATTTTTTACCATAATTATGTATAAATGATTTAGTCAGTGTTTTCTCATTGTAAAATCTTTCCTCTCCCCAATTTACATTCTGACATTTATTACATGGTGACATTTTTACTGTGGGCAGGTTATGTAGCTGCTCCTAGCTGTTTTGGCTGTTAGAGACAGCTGTAAACAGCTAATTCCTGTCTCTGAACATTGTTACATTGTAGCAGTTTGCCCAGAGTACCATGGTATTCAGAGCTTCTTGTGGGAGGGGTTTCAGCACAAAATCAGTCACACGGCGCCCCCTGATGGTCTGTTTGTGAAAATCATTATATTTCTCATGTAAAAGGGGGTATCAGCTACTGATTGGGCTAAAGTTCAATTCTAGGTTGGAGTTTCTCTTTAAGGTATACTTTAAATACCTCTTAAATAACAATGAGTGATTTTAATACAACAAATGTTATTTATCTTATTTTAAAGAATTTGATCAAAGGGGAGCTGCATGTATGTTCAAAGAGATTGTATGTTCTCTCCATGTCTGTGTGGATTTCTTATAAGCAGGTTTAGTTTCCTCTTTCAGGTTTACTCCCACATCCCAACACCTTCCTGGTAGGTAAACGGGTTTAATATCAAAATCAGCTGTAGACTGGGGTGAGCATAACAGACTATGGGCTTGATTCACAAAGCGGTGATAACCCAGTTATCACGCCTAAAAGACTTTAGGCGTGATGACCTTTTCACCACTGAGTTATCACCGCTTTTTCCTGCTCTTCGCGCGAAGTTACCGCGCGTACGCGCATTCGCGCGCACAAAGTCCCATAGGGCTTAATGGGAGCTTTGCGCGAAGTGTCGGGTGCTGCGCGCGCGCGTACGCGCGTACGCATGGTAACTTCGCGCGAGTTTCTTCTTATCATGCCTAAAGTGAGTTTAGGCGTGATAAGGGCCTTTTCACCAGCGTGCAAACACTTTGCACCGCTTTGTGAATCAAGCCCTATGAGGTTGATCCAGTAATCTCCATTAAAATTGCAGACAATGCACCACGATTTTACCAGTATTTACAGAAGTAATTTAGCTTGTGTTGTGGGCTGCTTGAGAAATTTGTGGGCCCCATACTGGGCAAATTTACTGCCAACACAAAAAAAGCAGCTTCCTCTATAAAATAAATACAATCAGTGCTATATAAATACATAATAACAATATTATGGTAGGGCATTAGACTATGAATATAATAGGATTAGATTGTGAGCTGAGCTCCTCTTATGACATGACTATGTACTCTGTAAAATGCTGCAGAAGATGTCAGTGCACCTTAAATACATAATAATAATAATAATATGGAAGGACGTCAGACTATGACAATAGTAGGATTAGATTGTAAACTTCTCTGAGGACAGTCTGTGACTGCTATGTACGCTGTAAAGTGCTGCAGAACATGTTAGTGTTCTATAAATACATAATAATAATACTACTACTACTACTACTAATAATAATAATAATAATGTAGTACATTAGACTATGACTATGGGAGGATTAGATTGTGAGCTCCAATGAAGACAGTTAGGGACATGACTATATACTTTGTAAAGTGCTGTAGAAGATGTTAGTGCAATATAAATACATAATAATGTGGTAGGACAATAGACTATGATTATGGTACATATGTACAAACAATGAGTGCGATAGGAACAAAGCAGAGAGAGTAGGTTGTTACAGAAAAAGTGCAAGTGTGCAGAAACAGAGAAAGTTAAACAGAGAGAGTGAGCAGGCCTCATTCACACTTGCAAGCGCAGATGGCTGTGCGATCGGAATGCAATGCCTGTGTCCACACGCCATCTGCGCTGCTGTGCATTGTGCTGCTGATCCCATTCACTGCAGTGAATGGGTCAGCGTTGCACTTTTGTGAAAAATGCTTGCAACAGTGTGATAACAGTGGTGGGAGCCCCCTTTCAGTGCCTGAGGAAAATGGGGGCAATAGACAAATATGCCAATATATGACAGTATAGAAACTAGGCAATGTTTTCCAAGATTTACAATTAAATCTCCCCATTCCCTCCCTTGATTGTGTCTCCAGGGAAGCCATAGACAGGATATTGCTTGTTTCCTATACATACATTAACACTCATATTCCAACTCAAATACACTACAACATACCATACATATCATAAGTATATAGTGTTAGTATGTAAATACTTGTTACCATACAAACACATAGCAGTAGTTTCATCTACAGTGGTGGTGGGGGGGAGTTTCACTTCACTTTCCCTTCACTCACAAACAGAATCCTAGAGGCTGAAACCTATTCAATGAGTTATCTCCCCACCATACACTGACCATTGTCAAGGACAGCTAACTGATGAACACAACCTTTGTCAAGGCCTTGCTTTCCTTTAGGGGCCTATAATTGGCCCACTATTGTCTTTTTGTTTTACCCCAATTAAGCTACTCAAAGTCTCTGAACCAGATGTAACTAGCTGAGATTGAAAAATTGCTGTTTTTTTTTCTATTTGCACAAGACTGTTAATAACTGGGGCAATTAAAGCTGATGTTCCCTCAAAAAGAAATAAAACTTAACTTTTAATGTTACATTAAAATCTTCTAATAGGTAGCTGTCATATTGTTGTGGACGTTGCATATCAGGGAGTAACCTACTACTTCCTAAACATCATATAGAATATATCAATAATCCATTACACAGACCCCCCACCATAAACAACCCGACATATTTCACTTCCTAGCGGAAGCTTTATCAAGGGAAAACGTACAGTGCAAAAGTGCATCAGTGCTAGGTAGAGATGGTCGGAATGCCAATTTCCGATTTCGTGGAAAATCCGCATTCCGCCATTGCCAATTACCGCTACTGCTACCGATTCCGCTTTCCGCTACCAATTTCCGCATTCTGATGTGGATTTCCGCCGGAAATTGCGGAAATTTCCGCCGACTTTAACATCGGTTTTCTCAAAAACCATAAGGTCTTTTTGAAAAAATGTGTTTTATCTTGTTCACAAGATTCTGTTTAATAAACCCTGAAAATTAGGTGTTTCTAGGACTTATGGGGGCTTTGCTATTAACCGCTAAAGTTGGCGGATTTTTACTGTAATGTAAAAAGCAGGAAATCCGCATTATCCGATATGCGGTAATTTTAAGCCAATCAGAAGACTCAGAATGAATAAGCCAATCAGAGAATGCAGAAATTTCCACCTTAATCCCCATTCTCTGATTGGTTTATTCATTCCGAGTCTTCCGATTGGCTTAAAATTACCGCATATCGGATAATGTGGATTTTCTGCATTTTACATTACAGTACAAATCCGCCGACTTTAGCGGTTAATAGCAAAGCCCCATAAGACCTAGACACACCAAATTTCCAGGATTTATTAAACAGAATCTTGTGAACAAGATGAAATTTTTTTTTCAAAAATACCTTATAGTTTTTGAGTAAATTGATGTTAAAGTCGGCGGAAATTTCCGCAATTTCGAGCGGAAATCCGCCTACCGCACTTCTATCGGATCGGAAATGTGGAAATTGCATTTCCTCGGAATCCGAATGAGCATCCCTAGTGCTAGGGTGCAATATACATTATTAAAGCATTATCAACAGAGTATCACAGCATTTAGGCTTATGACAGCAGCTCCAATGGGGGCCTTATGGAGCTGCTGCTGTCATCAGCCTAAATGCTGTGATATTAATTAAAAGTTAAGTTTTATTCCTTTTTGAAGGGAACATATGTGAATTATTGCAAAATCAGGTTTTTGTGTGGCAATTAAAGCTGAATCTGAAATCCAGGCACATATCTAAAGCAGGATGTAAATTCTTAGTAATCTGAGTGCTCAGATATTACCTTTCTGTATTGAATGAGGCTTCTAATGCTAAAAAGCTCTCGTAAAGTTTTGATCACGTTTGGAAGCATCTGAATTGTGGGAATTATCTCCAGACCGGATTAGCCCTACCATGAAGCCACCTGAATCATTAGATTCATAGGAACAACATGATGAACTCATTATTATGAATGCTGTTATTGGGATTTCTTTAGCATATGCATATAATTATTCACTTATCTTTTGATTCTGCGTTTGAACATAAGGCTATGGAAGGTATTACTAAGCAACCATCATCGTCCAAGATTATAATTGGACTACAGATGCACCCTTTAAGTTATTTAGATACCTTTGCAGTGGGTCCCAAATGCTGGGTTTAACTTGTGCTAAATGCATCTATGGGCTAGAGCACACCAAAATTGCTACTGCAATCGCTAGCGCTTAGCAATAGCGATTTTGTGAAGCTTTTTTCAGAGCGATTTTTAAATCATTCAAGCAGTATCACTACAAAAAACATGTTTGCTATTTTAGAACAACTTATAGGGCAGTGATGGCTAACCTTGGCACTCCAGCTGTGGTGGAACTACAACTCCCATGAGGCATTGCAATACTCTGACAGCTCTAAGCATAACCCGGAGAAGGAGAGGCATGATGGGATTCGTAGTTTTGTCACAGCTGGAGTGCCAAGGTTAGCCATCACTGTTATAGGGTAACATTAGCCAAGTGCTTTTCAAAGTGCTGGCGATCTGAAAAGCGCTAAGCTGCGCTCTTGGTGTGCACCAACCTTATAACACAGTGACACAGAGGGTGGGGAGTGGATTCATCAAGGTAAGTGCAAGATCAACTGCAGTGAATGTGGCGCAGTGTCCCAGTTACCACCCTGGTTGCCACCTCATTTAGCGTTCCAAATGGAACTGCTGTCATAATTTACTACTGTGTCTCTGGGAAATTCAGAAATCTTTCCATTCCATATGGAGTAAGTTGACATCTTGTTACCCCCTCCCCTTTACTTCACTTCCCCATATAACAGGGCAGGACACACAGTTTTAGCAGAGCAGTATGTCTGTACAGCCATCACAACTAAAATAATAATCTCCAACAATCATTCCAGGTGATAATTAAGCATCTATGCAAGCTTTAAACAACACCTTAAGTAAGAGGGATATGGAGGCTTCCATTTTTATTTCCTGTTAAACAATGCCAATTGCCTGGCTGTCCTGCTGATCCTCTGCCTCTAATCCTTTTCATTATAGACCCAGAACAAGCATGCGGATCAGGTGTCTGACTGCATTTTTTTCTGGATTTGCCGCATGCTTGTTACAGGTGGGTGATTCAGGCACTACTGATGCCAGAAAGATCAGCTAGAGACGTTGCCAGGCAACCTCCATATCCCTTTCGCTTTAGGTGTCCTTTAATTATATTTTCCCATTTCTCTTGAGAAAAGGTAAGAATCATAAATCACCACATTAGGTGTTCTGGGCATGTCTGGGAATATCTGTGAAGCCAAGCACTGACAATGGCTGAGGATGCTGCTATCACTCTCTGTCTCTTCCATGGCTGAGTTGGTGCAAGGAATGTCTGAATCTATTTGTTCTTGTTATCAGGCCATATGTCAGATGTACACACTGTTCCCTGAACATCCTATCAGTCTAAGTACATTATTGTTCATATTTTAGTCAGTGCATGAGATAATCTTCATTGTCACTATAGATGTCACAAAGTAGATACTAGGTACACAATGAAGTTCACAGACAAACTGTTGTAACCAGCGTTGCCACAATTAACCTGCTGTGTTCTGTTTCAGGGGCATTTCTCATACCATATATAATTATGCTGGCTGTGGCTGGATTACCTCTGTTATTTCTGGAATGTTCTCTAGGCCAGTTTGCCAGTCTTGGTCCCATTGAAATATGGAGGATTGCACCCTTGTTCCAGGGTAAGTGAGATTTTCTACCATGTTCCTTTATTGTTGTTGATGCTAAATATACAGTGGGTTGCAAAAGTATTCGGCCCCCTTGAAGTTTTCCACATTTTGTCACATTACTGCTACAAACATGCATACATTTTATTGGAATTCCACGTGAAAGACCAATACAAAGTGGAGTACATGTGAGAAGTGGATCGAAAATCATACATCATTCCAAACATTTTTTACAAATAAATAACTGCAAAGTGGGGTGTGCGTAATTATTCGGCCCCCTGAGTCAATATTTTGTCGAACCACCTTTTGCTGCAATTACAGCTGCCAGTCTTTTAGGGTATGTCTCTACCAGCTTTGCACATCTAGAGACTGAAATCCTTGCCCATTCTTATTTGCAAAACAGCTCCAGTTCATTAGATTAGATGGACAGAGTTTGTGAACAGCAGTTTTCAGATCTTGCCACAGATTCTCCCACTGTATAAAAACACACATTCATAATATCTGCTCACTGACTGGAATACAGAAAAAAAGGTGCCTGGAAAAAAGCGCAGGGGATTGCAGCTGGTAGAATATCATTAAAATTTGTGATATTCTACTGCTGGATTCCAATAGTAAAATATTGGTTACTAGCCGACCCGCAGCGTAGCATATGCCGCATAAGGGGGTAGAGGGCAGGAAGGAGGTATTGGGCACAGTGGCGGGGAGGGGGGTCAGACTCCCCCCTCAACTGGGTCCCCCATGTGTGCTCCCCCTCCAGCTTAAGCTCAGCAGGAACCCCCCCTCCCTCACCTGGGTCCCCCATGTGCGCTCCCCCTCCTGCTTAAGCTCAGCAGGACCCCCCTCCCTCACCTGGGTCCCCCATGTGCACTCCCCCTCCAGCTTAAGCTCAGCAGGAACCCCCCCTCACCTGGGTCCACCATGTGCATTCTCCCTGCAGCTTAAGCTCAGCAGGAACCCATACTGCCTCACCTGTGTCCCCCATGTGCGCTCCCCTCCTGCTTAAGCACAGTAGCAGCCGCCACTATTAGTAAGAGGCAGCGGGCGGGGATGCCTCACCTCTTCCGTGTTCCATTGTGCGTTCCACTGTTGTCACTTCCTGCAATGCTCCCCACTGTATTGGTGTAATTTGCCTTTTTAAAACAGAAGGAAATCTGCAATAATTCAGCTATAAGTAAACATTTTTAAATATGCAAATTATCCCTTTTCAACCTTAGTAATCCAAGCAAGCATCCAGAACCACTGGTGTATAGCAAGCTTATAGCTTTAAATTTTACACAGCTATATCAAACCCACATGTGACAGCCTGTTTCAGACTTTTGGTCCTCATCAGTACATGGCAGGGATTGATATGGCTGCATGAGATAGGGCTTGGACCAGTACAACAGAGTAACCAAGCAGCTCAGGGTGACCCAAACCACTCGGAATGTATAGGGGGATAAAAGGAACCAAAAAGACCTTCTACTAAAAAAATCAAAGCTTGGTTTAATTTGGCTTCTTAAAACAGTAGAAAATCTGCAATAATTCAGCTATAAGTGAACATTTGTGGTTACCCACAATGCACCGCTACTAAATATGCAAACTATTCCTTTTCACTCTTGGTAAGTCAAGCAAGCCTATGGGCCTGATTCACAAAGCGGTGCAAACTGTTTAGCACGGTTGTGCTAAACAGTTAGCACGTGAAGTGCCGTTCGCGGACCTTTGCGCGCACAAAGTGCCGCGATTTGCGTGATTGCGGTCTTTTGCGCGCGCAATTTGCCACAAATCTTGCACACGCAAAAGTCCGCAACTTCGCAAATTGTGCGCGCAAAAGACCGCAATTGCGCAATTCACAGCACTTTCCACGCACAAAAGTCCATAAACGGCACTTCACGTGCTAACTGTTTAGCACACCCATGCTTAACAGTTTGCACCATTTTGTGAATCAGGCCCTATAGCTTTAAATTTTACACAGTCATATCAAACCCACATGTGACAGCCTATTTCAGACTTTTAGTCCTCATCAGTTCACAGCAGAGATTGCTATGGCTGTATGAGATAGGGCTAGGACCAGTACAACAGAGTAACTAAGCAGCTCAGGGTGACCTAAATTACTAAGAATGTATAGGGGGATAAAAGGGACCAAAAAGCCCTCCTACTAAAAAAAGCAAAGCTTGGTGTAATTTTCCTTCTTAAAATAGAAGCAAATCTGCAATAATTCAGCTATAAGTGAACATTTGTGGTTACCCACAATGCACTGCTACTGAATATGCAAATTATCCCTCTTTGCCCTTGGTTTGATATGACACTACTTCTTCTTCTTGCTTGGACCAGCCCCTTCTTCTTGCTTGGACCGGCCCTGGGGGCAGGGCACTACTTCTTCTTCTTGCTTGAAGGTTGAGGCACTTACTCTATTATATATATAGATAGATAGATTCCCCCTCCAGGCCGCCATGGATAGTGGGGGAATGATATAATTCGGCTTCCAGCGATTGCTGGAGGTCGAATTATTGTGTTTTTTAAGCAACTTTGGCTCCGTCTTCTGACGGCGCTGACGTTACTCACTGAGCGCCGCTATAGACTGATTCCCATTACAGTCTATGGCGGCACTCGCTGCGCCCAAATCTAGCAGTGCTGAAAAGCACTGCTCCACGACCGCTTTGCAGTATTGGTTTTTTGACCCTGCATAATTTGAGATGCGTAAGCAAATGCATAATTGCATGAGCATTGCCTCATGAATAGTCAATTAGGCCAGATTTGCAAAGCCAGACTTGCTAGGGTTAAGCCTCCTTTCCACAGACTGTTGATAGGCAGTGAAATGCCTCTCAAACTCTCTCAACTGCTCACTGCTGCCTAGTAACTGCTTGTTGCTGCCTGATAACTGCTTGTTGCTGCCTGATAACTGCTTGTTGCTGCCTGATAACTGCTTGTTGCTGCCTGATAACTTCTTACCTGTGCCTGGTAACTGCTTGCTGAGCACACAGCTCAACAGTCCGTGGAAAGGAGGCCTCAAACTTGGTCTTTGAGCACGCATAAATTTTCTCATGCAAAGTACTTCTTCTTCTTGCTGGACGGTTGAGGCACTTACTGAATTATATATATAGATGTTTACCGATATTTTACTATGGCTAAACCTATCCCTACTCTCACACAGAATTCTCCCTCTTCTGATGCCCAAACCTAACCTCCCCTGGTGGTGCCTAACCCTAAGACGACCCCAATAGGTGTCTAATCCTAAACCCCCTGGTTGCGCCTAACCCTTTTGCCTAAACCCTAACCCCCCTCTGTTGCAGAGCTTCGATTTGCGGCAAAGACAGTAAATTTGGGCATCCGGCACAAAGCCACAATTAGCGGCAAAGAAGCTAAATTTCAGCACCCAGAGGTGCCCGATAGAAACGCGGGTGCCAAGGCATACGGATATGCAAATTGTGACATTGCTTAGTGGCTGCCAAGCTCGCTATAGATTGGGCACCAAAGTTTACCTTCTTTGACACAAATCGGGTACCTCCAGGCGCCAAAATTTACCTTATTTGCCACATATCGTGGTCATTAGAAAGTTTCAGTGCCTGAAGGCGCCCGATAGCAGGCAACGCTATGCGCCTGAATGTCCTTGTTTGCTGCAAATCACAACTTTTATAATAGGTGCCTATGGCAGCGCTGTTTTTTTACATAAGGGCTCTTGCGCCCCTTTTCCCTGATTCATACAAGTGTGTGTTTGTGCTGCAGTACATATAGTCTAGGCTGCCAGAAGTTTGGTTATCACAGCTGTAAAAAAAAAGTTGTTTTTTTTGTAGGGTAGGTGGTTATACATAAGCTAGCAAACCTGGAGGGGATTCATTAAAAATGGTTTGCTACTTAGTGGTTAGGATCCACCAAATTGAACTGAGTCATATCGGATTATGGTCAAGGTTGCTGAGAAGTTTGTGAGTTAGTTGTTGTTAGAGATGGCACGAACTGTTCGCTGGCGGACAGTTCCCAACGATGATTCGGCTGTTCGCGTCTGTTTGCAAACCTATGGCATGTTCGACCCACTCCCTATACATTATAATGGAGCCAAAAACTGACCCCTCACCTCAGAGTCAGCAGATACATGGCAGCCAATCTGCAATCCCTCACACCTGCCCCCCCCCCCACCACACACACACACACACACACACACACGCACGCACGCACGCACACGCGCACGCACACGCGCACGCGCACGCGCACGCACACGCACGCACACGCACGCACACACACACACACACACACACACACACACACACACACACACACACACACACACACACACACACACACCTACCTACCTATCAGAAATCCAGCACAGCAGCCATTTTGCTGTCTGGGCTTCGCTTCTGTGCTTCACTTCTGTGCTACGTAGATCAGGGAGAGTGTGCTGCTGACAGGGATAGAATTAGTTAGGCCTGTGTTCTGTGTCTTCAATCAGATTCTTGCTGCTACCACAGTGTCCTGAAAAGCTAATAGCCCTTATTAGGGCTGGTATATTGTTTTTCTTGCTATTGTATTGCTGTTGTGTGTGTCCAGTGCACAAGTATGCTGTTGGAGACAGGTCTGCTGGTCCTAGTAGTGTACTGACTAGATAGCATAATAATCCTTCACCACCACTACTGGCATCTAATATCCACTACTGCCCTGCATAAGGCTCCACTGGCAGGGCCTATATTTTGAGGTGATTGTTGCACATAACATAAACCTTTCCCCTGATCTGTGTGAAGTGACAATCAGTTCCTGCCTGGCAGAGTTTTTCCCTTTTTTTTATGCGTACGTTAAAAAGGGGCGCTGGGAAAAAAGGGCGCCGGGTTTTAAACGATAAACATGGATAACGTTTAAAAATATAATGTACTATATTTCGTTTAAAAATAATGTTTTATAAAGTTATAAATCATTAAATAATGTGCATGAAATTGGCAATTGTGAAAACGTTAATCTTCCGTTTTTAAAAGTGAAACGTATAATAACGTTTAAAAAAAAATAGTAAGTAACCCTCCCTGTACCTACCCCTAACCCCTAGACCCCCGTGTTGGTGCCTAAACCTAAGACCCCCCTGGTGGTGCCTAAACCTAAGACTCCCCTGATGGTGCCTAAACCTAAGACTCCCCTGGTGGTGCCTAAACCTAAGACTCCCCTGGTGGTGCCTAAACCTAAGACCCCCCTGTTGATGCCTAAACCTAAGACCCCCCTGGTGGTGCCTAAACCTAAGACCCCCCTGTGATAAGCATTAATAACGTGTGAAAAAAATATTGTGCTGTTTTTCGTTTAAAAATAATGTTTTAAAAAAGATTGTACTGTTTTTCGTTTAAAAATAATGTTTAAAAAATTATAAATCATAAAATAATGTGTAATCATGAGAAGCAGTTATAAAACAGTAAAAGTCTCCGGGCGCCGCTTATAAAACGTTATTTTTCTCCGGCGCCCTTTTTTCCTGTCGGGCGCCCATTAAACGATATTTATTATGGGAGTGAATGGCGGCGCCCGATTTGTCCACTTGCCTCAGGCGCCCGAATTTACTGTTACCTTTTTTTATATTGTAATATTGTTAAAAAAAATGACAGGCAGCGCAGGCCACACCCCAGGGGTCATACGGGTTGTGCTGCTGTGATTTCCTGTGGCCCTAGCATATTGCCCAGTGTTCTGAGGCTACGTACCTTGAACTCACAAAATGCCACAGAAGTAGTTGACTGGCCTACAGCAGCCCACACCATCTTCTACCACTTCTGCTAGGAACCTTGCCGCAACATCCCCATCCTCCTCTGATATGGGCACTCTACAATGTCATTGATTTACCTCAACCCGATCATAGGGGCTGGAAAACCGTGATCGCCTGCACTCCCATGAACGTTCGCACAAGCACAGCGATCGTCACCACCACACAAAGATTGCTCCAGAGAGGATTAACATTTTCGTCCTGTAGGTGTCAACTAGTAAAAACAATAATTTGCTCACCTGACATTAACACTAAAGTTCTCTGCGGTTGTTTGCGGTGCGGTAAATGTGGTGTTTCGTCTGTCAGTGTGATCCGGACCTAACCATTACACTACCTGATCGACATGTACACACGCTGCACGTTTTAAAGCACTTTATTCCACAAACTAAGTAAGGTAATGGGATTTCTGCTATTTAGAGATTAAAACACGACTGGTCAACAACGTAATTTCTCGTGGGACTTTTGCTATGGATCCCCCCCCCTTCCCCTCCCTGTCATGCAACAACCCAGGTGTAAGGCCCCTTAACACAACTTTTCCATCACTTTTGTGGCGAGAAAGAGTCCTTCTAGGTTTTAAAATTCGCCTGCCCATTGAAGTCTATGGTGGTTTGCTGGTTCATGAAGGTTTACGGCAAATTCACATTCGCAAACCAAACCAAAAATTTCAAGTTTGTGACATCACTAATTGTTGTGTGAATAATAATAGTGAACAATGTCTAAAACAAAATTAGGTTTTCTGGATCATTTGGAGCTCCCTTAAGACAAGTACACATACTGAATTAATCTTGATCGAGGTGGACATTAAGAAACCACCTCGGGTAAGAAACCAACCCCACCCCAGAGTGTATGTTGTCCTACTCATCCCCACAGCATTGTGCAATGCGCATCATCCTTCCTCCCCTCTATAGCAACAGACATACTAACCTCTAAGTCAGTGATGAGTCTGTACAGCACTCCATCCCAAACTATCGCCCAAAGAATTGAGTCCCAATCCCCATGGGTGACAGTACTCATATGTGTAAAACAAGGCTTTAGTGAATCAGTGTCTAATGCAAACACGAGTCTATTGTGAGCTGATAAGATAGTTAGATAGATCATTTCCGACATGTCCGATCACCGTTTGATGGTTTTTCCGCTCGATTTGTCATTGAAGTGAATTGAAAAAACGATAAGAAAAACGAGCGGGCATAGCGATCGGCCGCAGAATCGAGCAGCAGAATCGACCCGTGTATTTTCAGCATTAGATTCTTTTCAACCAGAAACTGGTAAATGCGTAGAAGTTAAAGGGGCAGCAAGGCATAACTATAGCAAAGCCAGCGTGTGTAGTGATCAACTATGTTGGCTTGTCTACACATACAAATAACATACATATTGATCAAGTATAACTACAACTTGTAAGCAGTGTGGTGGCCGCAGGATGCTTTTCATCAGCAGAAATAAAAGGAACCTGAAGTGAGTAGATATGAAGGCTGCCATATGTATTTCCTTTTAAATAATACCAGTTGCCTGGCAGTCCTGCTGATCTCCTTGGCTGCAGTAGCGTTTAAAACACACCTGAAACAAGCATGCAGCTAATTCAGGCAGACTTCAGTCAGAACTCAGAAACATCTGAATCACATACTTGTTCAGGGTCTATGGCTTTAAAAGATACCAGAGCCCGAATGAATATGAGAAATGGGGGAGCAGGCATGTATGGTGAGCTGTCCTGATGCCCAACGCTTTCCCTCGTTCTCCAATCTGCCCCTCCAATCCACCTAAATGCCACCCAGCACCATCTTCCTGGCCGGCTGGGTCTGGCATCACTGCACCTGTGCTGGTCCAGCTGTACGCGTCCCTACAGCGCATGCCCGCAGCTGGGAGCGCTCTGCGCAGGTGCATGATGTCATAATGACGCCATAAAGCTTTTTTTGGGGGGGAGCATTTAGGGATTGCTTTAAATCGCTAGCGATTTGCCTTAACCCTTTACCAATGCAAGTGGATGGGACAGATTCCACTGGAGCAATTGCAATTAGGCAAATCGCAATTGCAGCACATGCAGCATCTTGGGAGCGTTTGCTCTCCAATGTAAAGTATTGAAACGCTGGCAAATCGCCAATTAATCGCTACACATAGCGATCTGTGTGTGTTTTTGAATTACTGCAAACTGTAAAAAAAAAAAAAATTGAAATAACCATTCAGAATAAAAATCACGAATCGCAAATCGCAATCACAATTGCTGGCAAAAAAACGTACACTTTTTAAAATCGCTACCAAAATCGCTGAAAAACGCTCATGAAATCACTTACAAAACGCTAATTCAAAATATCAGCAATCGCGATTGCCATTTGCAACTTCTAGTGGGTTCCAGGCCATTCACACTATAGCGATAGGTGGGTGATTCCTGCTAATCGCCGAAGCTCTAGCGCTTTAACATGATAACCCTATGATAACCCTATGCCAGTGATCTCACTACTGCGATTGGCACCAATTGCGGGCATTTTGCGATTAATGGCAATCGCAAAACCTGTTACCTGCAACATTGTTCCACAGTTCTCAAGCAATCCCGTTACAGTGCTTAAACTAGCGCTGATCGTGACCGTCGGGAATCGTGGGGGTGTACAGTGATTTTACTGCTCTAGTCGCAATAAAATCACCCACGCAAAACGGTAGCTAATAAAGATATTGAAAGCAGGAATAGTCGTAGTCAGCCAACTTCATTATTCTGGAACTACGCATAGTTTTACGCAATTAAGCTCCGCCAAACTACGGCTTTGAAATCAAATATTCGCTTCATATGCATTTCGTAGACTATGCATTAAAATACGCAATTACGCGTAGTGCGAAGCATAGTGTATGCAGATGCTTATGCCCGTATGCAGAACATTTTAGTCAATAATTCCTCTTTAATTGCTTAGAATGGGAAATCTTCAATGCGTACATTCCCCTTTCCAAAGCGTAAATTTGTAAGCATACAATCGCACGCGGAAAAATTAGACGCGAGTAACGCATTCATAGTTCTACGCCTAGTGGCCGTAAGCTACGCGTAGCGGTACTTCGCTACGCGTAAATTCTTAAGCGTAGTTTTTAAATTTCACCTATGAACTACGATGCGTAGATGCGAACTACAATGCGTAAATTCACACTGGCATAGTTTCTGCTCATCTGATTGAAAGTGTTAAAGGGTTCACAATCTTTCAAGTACTGCTGTAACAAGTAGTAAAAGTAAATGTCCTGAAACATCCTTACAGTACTGGGAGAACACTTGCATGTATGGCAACAACATCTTTATAGGATGAGTAAGAATGAATTATAATTCTGCAGATTAAAGGTAATATTCTATTTTTATTTTTTAAGATCTAGGCAACACAGGTAATACTACTGACACACCTGGAAGGGTGTCACAGATATCTTGCTGCTGACATATCTGCCAATGACCCATGCAGAGATAATTATCATTCACTGATGCAACATTGCAATGGAACTTTCCTGCTATAGAAATGATAAGTCATGATTTTGACACTCTTCTTGAATACATTAATATCAAAGTTCATTGCTCCATTTTTAATGCAAATATACATTTGCAGTAATTAGCAATGATCAAAGTTTTATGCATTGTATGCCTGTACTTTATCAAGTAAATATAGCTAAAATGCCTGGCTGCTAGCTCCTCCAGCTCCATTTCCTGTTTCACTGACTATTTTTATTGGAGATGCAACAGTCTAAGCTCCTCCTTTTATCTCATCATTGCCCACATAAAACAGTCAGGATGCAGGTGTCATGGGAAATAGCCAATCTCCTTCCGTGTGCAAAGATTACCTGACCTCACACACATCCTCCCTCTTCCCAGAGTTTAATGCTGGGAATACACAATTAGATTTTTCAGCAGATTTACTGTCCCATTGATTTTCTGATCGTGTTTTCTGATTGATTTCCATTCACTTCTATGAGAAATCGATCAGAAAAACGATCCAAAATCAGATCGGACATGTCAGAAATTATCTATCGAACCATCCATCTCTTATCTCTCTCTGTTTCTGTATAGTGTGACAGCACCAGGGTTGCCACCTTATCCCTTTAAATACCGACACATCTAAGTTATACAGGTTCTGGACCTACTCATAATCAGTGCCTAAATTGCATCTAACTAGCCACAAGGCATGTATAATTCATAAGTGTCGGTATTTAAAGGGATGAGGTGGCAACCCTGGAAAGCACACCTGAACTGAAAGGGATATGGAGACTGACATGATTATTTCCTTTTAAATAATAGAGATTGCCTGGCCGCCCTGCCTCTAATATTCTTAGCCATAGACCCTGAACAAGCATGCAGCAGATCAGGTGTTTCTGACTGAAGTCTGACAAGGTTAGCCTCATGCTTGTTTCAGATGTGGGAGTCAGACACTACTACAGCCAAAGAGATCAGCAGAACTGCCAGGCAACTGGCATTGTTTAAAAGGAAATAAATAAATATGGTGGCCACCATAGCCCTCTCAGTTCAGCTTTACTTTAATCAATGTAATGCTCTTTTCAGTGTGTTTATTAAATAGCCTAATGAAAGGGCAGAGGGATGCTTTTTGTTTGAGGTTGGGCAAAGTAGTGAGAAGAACACATTGCTTTGATAAACATTTCTTTGATCAACTACTCCAGGCCAATTTATTATTTGTTACATTTGCTTTCTACTATATAGTACTGCTGTAATGTGTATTTCTGGCCACTTGTCACTAGGGGGCAGTGTGAGACAATAACAATAACAGAGGACTTCTGCTTTCAGTGTCTGTATGTTCTGCTAGCAGAGAGAGAGGGAGATCAAAGCATTCCAAGAATTTACAGCACAATGAGTTCTGCCGACTGAGGTCAAAAGGAGTGTACTTGTCTCAAACGAGATAACTCAATCGATGCTGCTAAATGGTTAAAAATAAAAAACCTCTTGGTGCCTCATTGTATGGGTAGCTTAATATAAATAAAAAATATGATTTAAAGCTGTGACATTATCAAATTGAAAGTTAGCAATCTGAAAAGCACTAAGCCAAATAACAGCATAGGGGCCCTTAGCAGTCTATGTTCAGCATTTGCTTGTTTTGCAGGAGTACAGTTGCATTGTGCTTTAGTAAGTGTAGAAATGTACTGGCATCATTCCATACTGGCTTCTTCAGCATCAGTCCTGTTCCTCATTATCTTCTGGCTAATCTGAGAAACTGTTCTTGGGCTATTGGAGTTGGTTTTACTTTGAATTAAGTTAGTAAGCAAATAATTCCAATGATCTTTCCTTATCGGAAAAGCCCGGCAGACTGGCAGAACTTGTTTGCTAAAGCAATCATCCGATGAGACATTTCACCACTTATGAACTTGTCAATGAATGCTACAGTGTACTGCAGATTATTGGACACTGTTGATTTGTGTTGAACAGTGCACAGGCTTGTTAACAAAAACAGCACAAAAACATCCCTTTGGTGCAGAAAAGGGATGGTCAGAATGGCCAAGTTTCAAATCTGTAGAAATTCCAAAATATTGAAGGGAATTCTAAATGATTTCTGAATTTTGTGGATTAGTAAGGTGGGTACACACGTCCAAGGGCATAGCAATAGCCATAGCAACCATAGCAACAGCTGTGAGGCCCTAGAGCAAAGGGGGCACAGGCTGTACTTGGTGTGTTCACTATGAACTTTCCTTTGTCTCTCCACCCTCTGACCTTGTCTCTTAGCCCAAGGACTGTACATTGCATAAAAAAAATATATATGAACAATTGCTCAACAATATATATCAAACCTCCCAGGTGCTAGCACTGGTAATAATAAACCACCCAAAATACAGAACACCAACACCAGTTTAGCTGCACTCATAAGAGAGAACCATTTATTGCACAAAAATATGCTTCACTGTTTGAAAATTTGAGCAAAAAAAACCCCAATAAATATAGGGTATAAATTGCATAAATCTAAAAATGACAAGATCCAATTGGGGCCCCAATACATCTACCAGAGAGAAACCACACTCACATCACCCACTCACTCATAAATATGCAGGGATACGACTTCAATCCGAAGATGCAGTAAATTATGCAGTGATTGATATCAACAATTCATCAAGATTAGCTAATCAAAAAAAGCTTTCTTCTGAAGTAAAGTGCACTTTTAGATAGAAAAAAACTGCATATGCAAAAAATAGTAGTTCCTATCCAGGAAATCCTATGTATAATTCAAGCAATCTTCTATTATGCCCATATAGTCCATGTGAGATGGTTAGCAGCATCTCTGCATCAAAAACAATGTATTGCTGAGGCAATGTCCCAATAAGGTTTACTTGTCATAATAATGATAAAAGGCAGCATACGACCTGGTAGATGAAAAAATCACTTAAAGAAAACCTGTACTGAAAATAAAAGTCAAAATAAGCATACACAAGTCATACTTACCTTCCATGTAGTCTACTCCTCAGTGTCTTTCTCCTGTCCCGCGTCCTATTTGTTCACTATGATCAAGGGAATTTTCCGTCCTCCATTTTGAAAATAGCCATTACCCATAACAGCTTTCTGGTCAGCACACAGTTAAACTGTAACATCGCCCACTTGAGCCATAGGGAAACATGGACATTACCTGGTACATCCGTTTTCCTCTCAGCTTTAACTGACAGCAACTGATATTTTACTGACAGCAACTGATATATTTCAGATCTGACAAAATATTGTCAGAACTGGATGGGATTATTGTCAGAAGAAAATGGTGAGCTTCTGAGAGGAACTGATGGCAAGGTAACTATGTAATGTCCATTTGAAGTTACCTCATGTGTTTATTTTAAATATTTTTACTCAGTACAGGTTCTCTTTAAGGGCAGCTCCACCACGTACCAAACAGCATGATTGCAAACTGTATGTGTGATCATCAGTCCTTGCCACACTAATCCTTATCCAGTTAGCTGATAGCAGTAATGCCCCTTCCAGACAGTTCACATAGAAGGTTGCTGAAAATGCAATATATATTTCCCTCAGCACTTCATATAAGTATGCAGGCTACTGCCCATTTCCACTTATCTGTATACTGTGCTCTGCTGCCATAAGATGTAGTAAGCAGGGGATAATTGCCACGTGGGAACTGCCCAAACATTCAGATCATCCAGGACGCACACCAGCAGCGGCCATCGCTAATGCATTTCACCCCTCCCTTGGGGCTTCTTCAGAGCGTGCTGCGTCATTGCATGGTAATGTAAATTGCCTAATTACCTCATATTCACAGGATAGGGGCAGGCTCAAGAGTGCCTAGCTCTGAGGGTCTCATGAAAATTTTGCTATGGCCCCCATGATTTTTAGCTACGCTACTGCGCAAGTAAACTGCACTATAAAAATCTTTCCTAACCAAGGAATCACTTCACAATTGTCAGGAAAGTTTGAAAGACTGATCGTTCTAAAGATGCTGTACACATGTGCAAATTATCAGTGCATGCACAAGACCTGAAAAATACTATTTAGTTCCTTCTTTTTCACGCTTGTGCTGTGCACACAAGGGCTAATTAACCACTTTGCCACCACAGGTGCATATATCTATACTCCTTTTAACACCCTTTGCCCACCAGGAGCGTAGATACACGCACCTCCCACCGCTACCGCCGCTGTCCGCACACCCGCTCGCTCGTGCGCGCGCCCCCGCACTCGTGCACGCCACCGGCCGCTCGCCCGGAGATCAATGAATGGGAAAAAAACGTTCCCGTTCGTTGATCTCAGCCCCCCAGCAATGATCGGCTGCTTCTATGAGAAGCAGTGCGATCATTGTGAAAAATAAAGTTTCCCAGCCTCGTTGAACTTCCTGTAAGCGTACTTCCTACGCTTACAGGACGCATTTACAAAAAAAATTACTGTGGCCATCTTGTGGCCAAACAGTAAAACTACATCCAAAACATTTCTCATATACAAATACATACTTTTACACTATAAATTAACTCATTACCTCCCACACTCCCCAATTTTTTTTTTTGTAATAAAAAGAAAAAAAATTACAATAAAAAAAAACATAAATAGTTACATTAGGGACTGAACTCTTTAAATATTTATGTCAAGAGGGTATAACACTGTTACTTTATAAACTATGGGCTTGTAATTAGGGGTGGACGCAAAACTGAAAAAAATGCACCTTTATTTCCAAATACAATATTGGTGCCAAACATTGTGATAGGGACATCATTTAAATGATGTAATAACCGGGACAAATGGGCAAATACATTTCATGGATTTTAATTACAGTAGCATGCATTATTTAAAAACTACAATGGCCGAAAACTGAAAAATTATGATTTTTTCCCCATTTTTTCTTATTTTCCCATTAAAACACATTCAGAATAAAATAATTTTTGGCATAATGTCCCACCTAAAGAAAGCCTAATTGGCGAAAAAAAAAGATATAGTTCACTTCATTGCGATAAGTAATAATAAAGTTATAGACGAATGAATGGAAGGAGCGCTGAAAGGTGAAAATTGTTCGGGTGCTCAAGGGGTAAAACCGCTCAGTGGTGAAGTGGTTAATATCTGCAGATGGTTGTGGATAAGAAGGAGATTCGGGCACCATCCGTCATTCAGCTTGTTTATTTTCAAAACAACTTGTGCAGTATAAACATCAAACAGCTATCACCTGTTGTCCCATGGTGGGGCTGTGCGGGATGCGGTGGAGGTGGGTGCTCAGGGCTGTAGAAGGGTCGGCGATGGCCGTTTCGCGTCCACCAGGACGCTTGGTCACGCTGCGTTGGAACGGTGGACGGTGGAACGCAGCGTGACCAAGCGTCCTGGTGGACGTGAAACGGCCGTTGCCGACCCTTCTACAGCCCTGAGCACCCACCTCCACCGCATCCCGCACAGCCCCGCCATGGGACAACAGGTGATAGCTGTTTGATGTTTATACTGCACAAGTTGTTTTGAAAATAAAAAAGCTGAATGACGGATGGTGCCCGAATCTGCTTCTTATCCACAACCAGTTACGATTTACTTCCTTCCTGTCACGTATGCGAGGCACACATCAGTGGCTGATTGTTTAAAACAGTATAACAAGTCATTTATAGCGGGAGTCTTGGTCTCACTCTCTCCCTATCCATTGATCCATCCTGCCTTATATAGGAGTGCCACACTCACTTCCCTTTGTACAATCTAATATCTGCAGATCTCATGCACATTTTTTTTAACGAACAATCATCTGCAGGCCAGATTTGAAAGATTTAGAGACAAATACCTTTCATCGATATCTTTGGAGGACTTTTGTAAACGTTTTTTACAAAGATTTTCTGCAGATGATTTTGGTCTTTTCTTTTCCAAAGACTTTTATCTCACGTATGTACCCAGCTTAAAGTATACCAGAGCTCAAAAACTTTGGAGAAACCCTGTTCTCCTCTCTACCCCCCATAGCTCACCTAAAAGCCCCCCGGGATCCTCTTCCGGTTGGCTGGGTCAGGACTTATGGCGCAGGTGCCGGCTGGGCTGCGCGTCCTACAGCGTGTGCCCGTGGCACTGCGCATGCCGATTTGCTAAGATATGTATCCGATTATAGGTTATAGGATTACAAGTTATAATTTCGCTTTGAATTTTTTTCATTTTCACATAGAATTTTCTCATTCACGTCTAACTCTGTGTGAAAAACATTTGTGTAATTTTATGTAACTTTTGAAATTTAGATATTGGGAAGTCAGTGGATTCTAAACAATGACTTTCAAATCGAAATAGTGAATTTGGAATTCAAGATTATGCTAAATCATCCCTAGTGCAGAGCCTTTACTAAATAAAGCAAAAGCTGTGTTTTGGCCCTTACATATGTCAAGTGTGCATGGATCTGTTAAGATGGCTTGAACCTCAGATTTCGGGTTTGCAGACCACGGACGCGAACTTCCGCAAAAGTCAGCGGACCAGCAAACTCGGCGCACCACAATAGACTTCAATGGTCAGACGAACTTTAAAAACTACACTGTTTCTGGCCACAAAAGTGATGGAAAAGATGTTTCAAGGGGTCTAACACCTGGAGGGGGGCATGGCGGAGTAGGATACATGCCAAAAGTCCCGGGGAAAAATCCGGATTTGACGCACAGCCTAAAGGGCAGAAATCACATTGCATTGCTAAATTAGAGGCATAAAGTGCTTTAAAACATCTTGCGTGTGTATACATTGATCAGGTAGTGTAAGTAGTGTACTGCTTCACACTGACAGACCAAACTCACTGTTTAACGCACCACCGCAAACATATTTGTGTGCTACTTTTATTAATGTGTGCATACCATTGGTGTTTGTGTTTTGCGATCAGGTGCCTTCGCAAAGCAGTTGTCCCTAGTTGGGTGTTGGGCTCACCTCGACTCAGTTTCTTTTGGCACAGGTTGCAGATGGCATTGCTGGTATCAGAGGCACACAAACAAACAAAAATGCCACACTGGTGAGCTTTGGAATGTCAGCATTCGGGTGGTGGCAACAGCAGGCCTTGAAGAGCGTGTTGGCTGGGTGACCCTAAGTGTATCACTAAATGCATCATGTGGGAATAACTCCTCTGACACATCAAGTGGAGCAGCTGGGTTGCTAGTGGTAGTAGAGTTATGTTTTTGTGTGAAACCAGTAGCCGAGCAGGAGGAGGACGGTGCCTCAGGGAGGTTCTGAGTTTAAGCTGTAGAAGATGCAGTGCGCTGTTTAAGCCCGTCAACCACATCCTCAGAACACTGTAGTTTGGTCAAGGGCCACACGAAATCACGCCAGCATGACCTCAAAAATACCTGTGGGGTGGCCTGCCTCTGCCTGTTATTTTTCCCATATTGGGGGTATGCATTACTACTAACAATATTCAATAGTGGTATGCACTTGTCTAATACTGTGTTTAGTCACACAGATGCAGTGGAAAGATATGCACTGCTCTAATACAGTGTGCAGTTGCACAGATGCAGTGGAAAGACATGCACTGCTCTAATACAGTGTGCAGTCACACAGACACAGTGGAAAGATTTGCACTGCTCTAATACAGTGTGCAGTCACACAGATGCAGTGGAAAGATATGCACTGCTCTAATACAGTGTGCAGTCACACAGATGAAGTTGAAAGATATGCACTGTCCCACTTGGCTAAAACAATGTGCTGTCAGACAGTGGGACTTCAAATACCAAGCAGGCCGCAACTGTCTGTGGGCTATATCTATGCAGTGTCACCCACAAAGAGAGCTATGCTTTAGTAAGTTAAATCACACAAATAGAGTGGGAAGAAATGCACTGATCTAATACAGTGTGTCAGCAAGCAAGGGCACAGCTGCGACAGGGCTATATCTATGCAGGGTTAGTGTCACACACACACACACAAAAAAAAAACATATGAAGAACATTAGCCCTCAAAAGAGCTGGTTTGGGGTGCTTTCAGCAACAAATTTCAGCGAGGAGCAAGCTAACAAGAGCCTAACTAACGCTACCCCTATCTCTCCAGCAACCTCTCCCCTCTCTCACTATAGCAGCAGCAGACAGAGTGAGAACATGGTCAACGCTGCTGCCTTTTATAAGGGGGGGCGGGGTCTATGAGGGAGTGCAGCCTGATTGGCTGCCATGTGTCTGTTGACTGTGATGTAGAGGGTCAAAGTTTAGCCCAATGACAAGTATAGGAGGCATAAAAGTTCGCTATTCGCCGTAGACACGAACAGTGGAAATTTGAGCGAACTACCCGCCAGGTCAACCGTTCTGGCCATCTGTATGGAGCTGGTGGCTCTTCTGTAATAAACTCCACCTAATTATGTCACATGGCAACCCATGCATATAATCTAAGGATAATGATAAATATTTCAGCTTGTCCATCGATTTGTCAGGTGGTGTATTCAATGCCAGGTCAGCTGTTTCATGGGGTAGAGGCCAATGCCACCATTTTTTCCACATACTTAACTTCATAGTTATTGCTGTAAATCTGCAAAAACAAGAAATAGCTTACTTAGAGTAATTTAAAACATTACATAAAAATGCATGTACAAGCAAAGACATTAGGTATATGGGATAAATTCTAAGGGACTTACCACTGCAGCTCTGGGACTGAGCCAAGTGCCTCTGTAAGTGTCTCACTGTCAGAGGACGCTATATATACAAATAGGCTTCAGGCTGGGGTCACATATGACATAGCATGAAAAAGTAGTGTTTTTGAATGGTGCGTTTGCAATTTGTTATTGCTTTTTTACTGCGTTTTGCGTTTGCGTTTTTTTTTTACGCAGATGCGTTTTTCATGCATTTTGCGTGCGTTTTAATGCATTTGCGGTTCACTAATGGAAAACGCATATGTGTTTTTTTTTTTTATTTATGCAAATCACTAGGAAGACAACAGGAAGCGGAAACACATCACAGATCTTTACTTTTTAATGAAAAACGCATTAAAAAACGCATGAGAAACATAATGCATATGCGTTACCATAGACTTTCATTATGTGCGTTTTGGCAGCTAGTCTGCATATTATGCAACACTACCAGCATCTGTAGAACGCTTACTGTAAATCGCAAGTGCAACGCTGGTACTTCTGCCTCCCATAGACTAGCATTGCTGCATAAAACGCAGCGTTTTCCGCTCCTAGAGCATTTCTGTCATGTGTGCACCCGTTTTTAGAGTACAATCCCACTTCAACAGCTCTGTGGCTTTTTTTTTTTTAATCCATAAATTAAATTGAGTCTCACCAGGAAATAGAGATGGCCCGAACTTGTTCGCGACGAACCGCATAACACATAGTGAGTTCGATTCGCCCCCTATACCACATTATTGTGCTAAACTTTGACCCTCTACATCCCAGTCAGCACTCAGCAGACACATGGCAGCTAATCAGGCTGCACTCCCTCCTGGACCCCCGCCCCCCTATAAAAATGCTGCTGCATCAGCCATTTTCTCACTCTGTCTGCTGCCTGCTTAGTGAGAGAAGGGAGAGGTTGCTGGAGAGATAGGGAAAGCGTTAGTTAGGTCTTGTTAGCTTGCTCCTTGCTGATATTTGTTGCCGAAAAGCACCACAAAAAAAGCTCTTTTGAGAGCTAATGATCTTGTGATGTTTTGTGTGTGTGTGTGTGTGTGTGTGTGTGTGCCACTGACACATACCTTTCACTGCATCTCTGTGATTGCACATTGTATTATAACAGTCAGTGCATACCTTTCACTGCATCTGTGTGACTGCACACTATATTATACCAGTCAGTGCATACCTTTCACTACATCTGTGACTGCACATTGTATTATACCAGTCACTGCATACCTTTCACTGCATCTATGTGACTGCACACTGTTTTATATACCAGTCAATGCATACCTTTCACTGCATCTGTGACTGTACATTGTATTATACCAGTCACTGCATACCTTTCACTGCATCTATGTGACTGCACACTGTTTTATATACCAGTCAATGCATACCTTTCACTGCATCTGTGACTGTACATTGTATTATACCAGTCATTGCATACCTTTCACTGCATCTGTGTGACTGCACATTGTATTATACCAGTCAGTGCATACCTTTCACTTGAATGGATGGCAGACTTGCCCTCCATAACAGATTCTTGTTAAAGGATTTCAAGTGTATTTGTCTCATCACTATACAGCAGTCAGCAGGGCCTCGAAAGAGTCTTCCTGTATTGTTATTTTTCATCACTACCTCCCTGAGTTGGGACTTGCCTGCCGTGCCTGCTGCATTCCATGGATGTGTGGTGGTAGCCGTTTCTCAGGCTCCCACTCTGGACTGGAATCGAAACCTGATTCCCATACCTTTCACTGCATCTGTGTGATTGCACACTGTATTATACCAGTTACTGCATACCTTTCACTGCATCTGTGTGACTGCACACTGCATTATACCAGCGGTTCCTGCTCCTCTGCCCACAGCAGCCAGGTGTCCAAATCTTTGAGCGGAAGAAGCCAATGTCTACCAGTCATCCACTTGCTCGGTGTCTGACAACTGGCTTTGCGGATCTGTTAGCTCGCCAGCTGTTACCATACCATCTGAGGCCTTCCAAAAGTTTGTGGCGATTGGGACACCGCAGTGGAAGATACCAGGCTGCAATTTTTTTTCTAAAAAGGTGATACCCAAACTGTACCGTGATGTTGAAAGGCAAGTGGTGTCATCTCTGGCACACAGCATTGGGTCAAGGGTCCATCTGACCACAGATGCCTGGTCTGCAAAGCACGGTCAGGGCAGGTACATTACTTATACAGCAAATGGGTCCTTCCTTGGATGTGTGGTGGTAGTTGTTTCTCAGGCTCCCACTCCAGACCCCTGGACTACTGGGTGCACAGGCTTGACCTGTGGCCAGAGCTGTCACAATTTGCCATCCAACTTCTGGCTTGCACTGCCTCAAGCGTCCTGTCAGAAAGGACCTTCAGCGCAGCTGGAGGCATTGTCAGTGAGAAGAGAAATCGCCTAGGTCAAAAAAGTGTTCAGTACCTCACCTTTATCAAAATGAATGAGGCATGGATCCCGGAGGGCTACTGCCCGCCCGAAGACTAAGTCAGTCCCCAAACACAGCATCTCTGCCTGCATGCCGTGTGACTGGCTGCCTGCCCCAAGACTAAGTCGCTCCCCACACAGCATCTGTGCCTGCAGGCTGCTTGACTGGCTTCTCCGCCACCACCAACAGGGTCCAGGACTCTAGGTGGATTCCTGAATTTTTAAGGCCGCTGGTAGCAGCGGCCGCTAACAAAAAGAATAATAATATTTCTAGTGCGTGTACATGCCAACCTAATTTTTCTGGCTGCACTGTGGCTGCAAGAACAAAACTTGACAAGTGTCAATTCCCCTTCATGATCGTTACCTTGCCGCGGTGAAGGGGCTTGCGTATCACAATGAAGCAATGACCTATATGAGTGTGTTGGGGGGCACACCCAAGATAATAAGGTTGTTGCTTCATTGTGGACAGACCAAATTCAATCAGCTGGACAGTCACTGTTGTTCTGTGATTGAGCTACCTCAGCCCGAGCTGCCGTTTGTGGTACGTTACACAGGGAGTTTGGTCTGTCAGTGTGAAGCAATATACTACTTACACTACCTGCTGATCCATGTCTACACACGTAAGATGTTTTCAAGCACTTTATGCCTGCAATTTAGGAATGCAATGTGATTTCTGCCCTTTAGGGACTATAACCCTGCTGTGCGTCAAATCCAGATTTTTCCCAGGGACTTTTGGTGTGTATCCCAGTCCGCCATGCCCCCCTCCAGGGGTTAGATCCCTTGAAACATCTTTTCCATTACTTTTGTGGCCAGAAGCATTGTTTGTAGTTTTTCAAGTTCGCCTGCCCATTGAAGTCTATTGCAGTTCGCCGAATTCGCCGGTTCGCAAACTTTTGCGGAAGTTCTCGTTCTCGGTTTACGAACCCCAAATCTGAGTGTAATGATCCGCTCAGCTTTCTGCACAGACAGACAGCTGTTTGACCATTCCTTAAGTCTGAGGGCTGCAGGTCTCTGGAAAAGAGACCTGTCTTTTCTTTGCAAGTTTCAGACCTGCTCTGCTACTGAGGAATTTGCATACATTTGTTATGCAATTGCCTAGCTGCCTCCTTTGAAGGCTGGCAGTATAAATACCATGTTCTCCCAGAATCCTTTGCTGGTCATCTTCATGGTTTGTTATTGATGAACTCTCCTAGAGTATCAGCCCTGTTTGTTTGCTAAAGTTTACCTTGGAGTAATTCCTTGGGACTGCACTGGGCACCTTCTCTAGTGCAGTTAGGTTGCATTATCTGTTTTGCCTGTTCAGTCTTTGTGTCTCGATTGCCATGTCGCCAGCGGCAGTCGACAGGGAATCGTTCTGTCTTTCTGGGGGTGCTAACCAGAGCAGCGGTTGCTACTGGTAGCCCCTTCTGTTCATTTGTCTGGATCGCACTCGCCCTAGTGGTGGTGGCAGTGCCTCCTTCTGTATTCTGCCTCAGGGGTGCTAACCAGAGCAGCGGTTGCTACTGGTAGCCCCATCTGTTGTCTGTCTGGATCGCACTCGCTCTAGCGGTAGCAGCGGTGGTTCCTTCTGAACTCTGTCTGGGAGTGTAGGCCAGAGCTGCGGTTGCTGCTGGCCGCGCCTCCTCTCTGTCTTGTACAAACGCTTGCTGTAGGCTCGGTGAGGTAACCATTTAGCAAGCGTTCGCGTTCTCTATTTCGTGTTTGTGTGTATTTGATCAGTTAGGGTGGCACGCTTATCAATGGGCGCCTAACGCGCGGTGATTGTGCAGAAACGCGTTTGCTGTTGCGAATGAGTGCGATGTTCGCGTTTAGCTAGCGTTTGTTATTTTCTTTATCTTCTCATGGTTGTTTGCTGGGCCTTTGCTACTCTCGTGTTCTGTTCTGTTCAGCCTTGTGTCACTTCTGGCAATCGCCTCTCTCTTGCGACTGAGATCCCGCTTTGTTTCTGCGAATGTGTGTTCGCCGTCGCTGGATGGCGACTAGATTGGGGAACACACATTTAGTCTGTCTCTGTGCTCTCTCTTTAAGGGCTATCCAGCCCTACTTTGCTTCAACTCGTGCAATTCCCATCTGGCATGTGTGGCAGTACAGAGGCTGAGTCCGTTTGTACTCCACAGCTCCATCTGCCGGTGGGAATCTCCCTCTACAGGTGCATAGCACCATAGCTGGGTTATATATATATTACAAGCTTGTGGAGGATTTCCGTAGTGTCGGCGCGCGTCCTGTGCACTGACCTCGGAAATAAATCTCGCAGTCGTTACACTGAGGTTCGAGCCATCTCAGGAAATTGCATGGACATAATGGGTAAAAATACTTGTGAGGGGAGCCCTTGGTGTTTGTGTTTTTACACGTGTACTTTCACATTAAACATGTAAACTTTCACCAATTTTCTCAATACGAAAATAATAATAATCTAGATTGAAGCATAGGGATACTAAAAAAACACATAAATTCCACCCCTACCATCTGTAAAAATGCATTTTCCTGCCCCAAAAAATAGCTTTTATTTATGAAAAATCTATAACCATATTTTTGCATTTCACTGGGAACAGGTTCCCACAGGTGTCCTTGATTTCTACAGTAATTTGTTGACAAAAGGAGATGTCAATAGTGACTTCGCAATTCTGTCATAATGAAATCAATCATGGCCACCCCTCAAATGTCAATGCATTTAGGTCAGAATAGCCAAAAGTCAGTATTTACTGTAAGTCAGAAATTGCACTGTTAATTTACAATTAAAGCGGTATAAAACCCTGACAAAATATTCAATAAAAACATGTTTACCTACTTTTTATATGCCGTACGGTTATCATATTTGCATTTGTGCATAAGTATTATTATTCATTTAGAAGTTATAGGTTTCCAAAAGTACAGTTTTTTGCTTTGTGAGCTGACTTTGCATTTTATTAATAACTGTTTTTATTTGTTGCTGTTTTGCAGGCAGACAAGCTTTCAGTGTCTCTCTGTCTACAGCAGCTCCTGCACAGTCAGAGAATGTGTCACATTCCTCACTTGTTATCTTGTGTTTACTTAAATGTATCATTATCTGAAGTTCGGATGCGTCTGCAATTCACTGCACTCAACTTTCAAGCTCTGTGTGTAACCCTTCGAATGCTGGTCTAGTAAAAAAAAATGCTGGTTGCATATAATATGCTGTAAATAATGTTTTAGAGCAAAGATGGAATGCAGGGTTATATTCCAGTTTAATGTATAATGAAATTTGGAAACTCAGACTATTCCTTGCATTTTTATCATAATTTCAATTGGTGCACAAACCCAGCTTGACCAAGAAGCACCATATGCATCCAGCATTCTCTGATGACTGGGAGCATAAGGGAATGACTGATTTCAGTTACAAAGTGTTAGAACCCTTTTCTATTGTGTACATTCTGATCCAAAAATGGATCTAACACAATTCTCTCGACATTACAGAAATCACAATGGCATTGTGAGGGGCTCCCAGTATAGATAGCCTACCCAGTACAAGGTCAAAAGAGGGACCCCAGTATAGGTAGCAAGAGGGGTATTCTGTGGACCCCCTTATCGTCTAATACCTACACCACTAGCTGGGGGGAGACAGCACGTATGCCAGAGGCAGCACTCAGAGCCATAGGTTCGCCACCACTAGAATATAGTGTAGGTGAATTCCCAAGTTTATTTTTTGTTGTCTATGAATATATTTCTGCGTATTGTGTGAGCAATATCATACAAAATAGTTCTGTGTAGCTAATAACTATTGTTTTTTTTATATATATTTTAGGTGTTGGATATACTATGGTGATTATATCAACCCTTGTATCTATATACTACAACGTCATAATTGCTTACAGCTTATATTATTTGTTTTCTTCATTCCGAAGTTATCTGCCATGGGATAATTGCTATGAATGGGCAGATAGTCACTGTAGAAGCGCCACCAGTGGTAAGTCACTGCATAACATGCAATACAGAAAGAAACATAAATTCACAGATAAACTGTTTATTTTATTTATTTATTGTTCCAGGTTTCTGCTATGTAACCTTGGACAACTCTTCTTCAATATTAATGAACCTAACTTGGGTACATGAACAAAATTTCACCTGCACTATCGACAACACAACGGAGCTACCAAGCAAGCAATACTGGGAGTAAGATTCATGAGCACTTTGTCATCACTTTCTGTAAAATGGGACATGGTTAAATGTTAAGTCCAGTGAAGTGCAGGGTGCACCACAAGTAAGTGAACCCCAGGGCTTCACGTGACCTTGATGCTTCCTCCTTCCGGCTTGGAAGGAGGAACCATTGGAGTCACTTAAAGCGTGGCGTGAACCGCATTTAAATGACAACTGTAGTGAGAGCAATATAGAGGCTGCTATTTATTTACTTTTAAACAATACCAGTTGCCTGGCTTCCCTGCTGATCTCTTTGGCTGCAGCAGACTCTGACTCAAGGCCGGGCTGAGGCAGAGGCGAGAGAGGCTCTAGCCTGAGGGTGCAGTGTAAGAGGGAGTGCACAACTCTCTCAGCTATCATTCCCCTATTGTGTTTGAAGGAAAGAGAAATAAGAAAAAGGGATACATGGCAGTGACTGCAAGCCAGATAAATAGAGATTAAAGGAGTACTGTAGAGGGGTAGGGGGAAAAAGAGTTGAACTTAGCTGGGGCTTCTAACAGTCCCCCACAGACGTCCTGGGCCTGCGCAGCCAGCCACCTGTGCTCTGGTCACTTCCAGAATTTCCGACTTTAACGTCGGAAAACCACTGCGCCTGCGGGGCCATGTTCTAACTCCTGCTGCTGATGTCACTGGGAGCATACTGCACAGGCCCAGTACTGTCTGCGACTGTGCAGTACGCTCCTGGTGACGTCAGCAGGAGTGAGGATGCGGCCATGCAGGCGCAGTGGTTTTCCGACTTTAATGTCGGATATTCCGGAAGTGAACCGGTGGCAGGGGCCTGAGCATCGATGAATGGCTGCGCATGCACAGGATGTCTGCGGGGGACTGTTAGAAGCCCCAGGTAAGTTCAACTCTTTTTCCCCCTACCCCCCCTTCAGTACTCCTTTAAGGTGTTGGGGGGGGGGTGCCTCTTACTCTAATAGCAATCACTGTGTGATGGCTGGAGTGGGAGGAATGAAGGGGTGCACTTTGGTGTCTTTGGCTGCTTTGGGTGCTGGTGGACTTTGTCCCGGCTCAGTTCTGAATCACCTGAAACAAGCATGCAATAAATCCAGTCTGCTCTGACAATAATGTCAGAAACACCTGATCTGCACATGCTTGTTCAGGGTCTATGGCTAAAAGTATTAGAGGCAGAGGTTCAGCAGGATAGCCAGGCAACTGGTATTGCTTAAAAGGAAATCAAAATAACAGCCTTCATATCCTTCTCACTTCAGTTTTCCTTTAAGTGAACTCCGTGACCTTGTACACTGCTTCGCGTTCTGAAATTAGGTGTGTGGGAGTATTCAGGTTTCCGAATTCAATCTCTCAAATTCGAACACCAAAGCTACTGATCAGTTTACATTGCAAAAGATCTCATCATGGAACATTTTTGAGGAAGCAGGTGATTGAATCAGGTCGTATATTTTCAAGTCTTTGATTGGCTGGTCATGATTAGAGATGGTCTTTGAGATGCAAATTGCATTCAGATTGTATGAAACTTGAAACTGGACCAATTATTTTCAACAGTAAAGGTGCCCATACACTTACTCGATTTCCCGCCGATAGACAGCAGATTCGATCACTGTGATGGAATCTGCTGTGTAATCGATGCGCAAACACTGACCGATCGACTGATTTCCGTCTGAAATCAATCCCGTCGATCTGTCTGCACGGAAAATTTTGCTCGAACGCCGGCGGGTCGGGAGTGCATCGATAGCAGCGTTCGAATGTCCAACGACCTACGCTAACGGCAATACATTACCAGTTCCGCCGGCACGTGTCCCCGCTGTCCCCGCGGTCCCATCTCCGCGCTGGGCTCCGACTGGCTTAACTTACTTCCTGTCGGGGGAAGTTTAAACAGCCCTCTACTGTTTAAACTTCCCCCGACAGGAAGTAAAGTGAAGCTGAAGCCCAGAGCAGAGAAGAGACAGCGGAGACCAGGGGACTCGTGCCGGCCGAATCAGGTAATGTATGCAGGGGGCGATGGCAGCGGCAGCTCCAGGGATTGTGAATTGATTTCATAGTGAAATCAATTAAAAATCTGTTTGCAGTGTAGGCAGCCAATAGATCCCTCTTTGATCAGATTCGATCACAGAGGGGCCTATCTGCTGGTCGATCTGGTGGCAATCGACCACTGTATGGCTGCCTTAAGTAAGTCCAATGGCTCCACTTTCAAGTTGCATACAATTTTTATGACAGCTACAAAAAAGTTATAATTATTTGTATTACATTATTACATAATTATTTGTCACTTTTTGTGTAGGCCGAAGCAAAAAGCAAAAGTGAGACATAATCACGGGATCACAACCAAACACTTAGAAACAAAATCCCCATACAGGTGCTAGAGTATCAACCAAATTCGTTCAGTAGAAGTCATATGTCTGTAGACACCTTCACAAATCAGTCAATTTAATCCCATGCTTCTCCATGACATCTACTAAAGAACAATTTGTATACAATAAATTGATCATTTCTAGAACTGAACTATAAGCTGATATGTCTGGGAAGAATGGAATCCAGAAAAATATAAAATGAGTGCCTGCAGGTCTCAGGACAATTCTCATAGACTTAAGGTGGCCATAAATCAGGTGACCGACAATGTGACCAATTTCGAGACATAGTTGGTCACAAAATTTGATTGCACATGCTGCAAGATGTTGGGCCTAATTGCTCGACAAAAGCGACGAAACCCCCGGCGCTGTCCCCATAGTGTTAGATCTCCCCTCAGTGCCCAGTGCTAGTTATACTTTACCTGTCCGCAGCCTCCGCTTGTCCTCCTGCTGGCTCCGGGCACACTCCACTCCAGTGCTGGTCGTAATGGAGAAAGCTACGCTTACGGATCATTACGCGTAATTTTACGCTATTACGCATTACGAAATTACGCTTACGGCATAGACAGTAAATTTCGGTACATGTCTATAATTACGTATAGCACTTACGCAATTACGCGTAAGTATACCGTAATTCATGTTATTACGTTATAGGTTTACGCGTAAAATCCTACTAGCAATTAATGCGTAAGGTCATGCTGCCAAGCGGAAAAGTTGACGCATGGATCAATGTTAGGTAGCCGCCGACTTTAAGGGTTAATAGCAAAGCCCCCTTAAGTGCTAAGAGCCTCAAATTTAGAGAATATATTAAGGAGATCAGAAGGAATAAGAGGAAAAACATTTTTTTCAAAAAGACCTTATAGTTTTTGAGAAAATCGATGTTACAGTTTCAAAGGAAAAATATATACATTTAAAAACCCGCCGACTTTAACGGTTAATAGCAAAGCCTGCTTAAAATTTAGGAACACCAAATTCACAGGGTATATTAAGGGGATCAGTGGGAATAAGAGGAAAAAAAAGTTTTCAAAAAGACCTTATAGTTTTTGAGAAAATCGATTTTTAAGTTTCAAGGGCGAAAATGTCTTTTAAATGCGGAAAATGTCAGGTTTTTTTGCACAGGTAACAATAGTGTTTTATTTTCATAGATTCCCCCAAGTGGGAAGAGTTTTACTTACTTCGTTCTGAGTGTGGGAAATATAAAAAAAAAACGACGTGGGGTCCCCCCTCCCAGACCTCTTTAACCCCTTGTCCCCCATGCAGACTGGGATAGCCAGAATGCGGAGCACCGGCCGCGTGGGGCTCCGCACCCTGACTATACCAGCCCGCATGGTCCATGGATTGGAGGGTCTCGGAAGGGGAGGGGCAGCCAAGCTTTCCCCTCCCCCTCCGAGCCCTTGTCCAATCCAAGGACAAGGGGCTCTTTCTTCACCTCCGATGGGCGGTGGAGGTGGAGGCCGCGATTTCCTGGGGAGGGGTTCATGGTGGCATCTGGGAGTCCCCTTTAAAAAGGGGTCCCCCAGATGCCCACCCCCCTCCCAGGAGAAATGAGTATAGAGGTACTTGTAGTACCCCTTACCCATTTCCTTTAAGAGTTAAACGTAAATAAACACACAAACACATAGAAAAAGTATTTTAATTGAACAAAAAACATAACCACGAAAAAAGTCCTTTAATATTCTTAATTAACCATTAATACTTACCTGTCCCTTTAAAAGCCAGTTCCCACGCAATATCCTCGGAAATATACTAATCAGTTACAATGTAACAACTTTGTTACTTTGTAACACCACCGCACCCGACGTCACTCGCCGCTCACCCGCCGGCCGCCGCATACACTCTAAGTCCCTGCCGGCTCCCACCGCCCACTCCGCCCACACCTGTCACTCATATACATGCTGGCACCCATGGGTGCCAGCATGTATATAGGTGACATGTGGGAGAGGCGGGGAGGGCAGCGGAGCCGGCGGGGACTTAGCGTCCCTTCACCCGACAGAGCTCTGAGCTATATTAGCTCAGAGCTCTCGAAAGCATCTTTGTATTTGGGCTCCAAGGAGCCCCATTGGTCCTTAGCAGACCAATGGGGTTCCTTCAAATCAGAAGGAACCCCATTGGTCTGCTAAGGACCAATGGGGCTCCTTGGAGCCCAAATACAAAGATGCTTAGAGAGCTCTGAGCTATAGCTCAGAGCTCTGTCGGGTCCTGCAGCACAGACGCGGTGGCGGCGGTGAGTGACGTCGGGTGCGGCGTAGTTACAATGTAACAAAGTTGTTACATTGTAATAACTTTGTTACATTGTAACTGATTAGTATATTTCCGAGGATATTGCGTGGGAACTGGCTTTTAAAGGGACAGGTAAGTATTAATGGTTAATTAAGAATATTAAAGGACTTTTTTCGTGGTTATGTTTTTTGTTCAATTAAAATACTTTTTCTATGTGTTTGTGTGTTTATTTACTTTTAACTCTTAAAGGAAATGGGTAAGGGGTACTACAAGTACCTCTATACTCATTTCTCCTGGGAGGGGGGTGGGCATCTGGGGGACCCTTTTTTAAAGGGGACTCCCAGATGCCACCATGAACCCCTCCCCAGGAAATCGCGGCCTCCACCTCCACCGCCCATCGGAGGTGGAGAAGAGCCCCTTGTCCTTGGATTGGACAAGGGCTCAGAGGGGGAGGGGAAAGCTTGGCTGCCCCTCCCCTTCCGAGACCCCCCAATCCATGGACCATGTGGGCTGGTATAGTCAGGGTGCGGAGCCCCACGCGGCCGGTGCTCCGCATTCTGGCTATCCCAGTCTGCATGGGGGACAAGGGGTTAAAGAGGTCTGGGAGGGGGACCCCACGTCGTTTTTTTTTTATATTTCCCACACTCAGAACGAAGTAAGTAAAACTCTTCCCACTTGGGGGAATCTATGAAAATAAAACACTATTGTTACCTGTGCAAAAAAAACTGACATTTTCCGCATTTAAAAGACATTTTCGCCCTTGAAACTTAAAAATCGATTTTCTCAAAAACTATAAGGTCTTTTTGAAAAAAAAAATTTTCCTCTTATTCCCACTGATCCCCTTAATATACCCTGTGAATTTGGTGTTCCTAAATTTTAAGCAGGCTTTGCTATTAACCGTTAAAGTCGGCGGGTTTTTAAATGTATATATTTTTCCTTTGAAACTTTAACATCGATTTTCTCAAAAACTATAAGGTCTTTTTGAAAAAAAAAATTTTCCTCTTATTCCTTCTGATCTCCTTAATATATTCTCCAAATTTGAGGCTCTTAGCACTTAAGGGGGCTTTGCTATTAACCCTTAAAGTCGGCGGCTTTTTTATATTATACGGGAGCGTAATATTACGCGATTACGGCAGACTGTGTAATTTCAATGGGAATTTACTGTCTTACGCGTAATTTGTTACGCGTAAAACGTAACCCTACGGTCTACGCGTAATTAATTACGCGTAATACCGTAACCTTACACGTAACGCTTACGGTGCATTTGTAGTGAATTACGATGCGTAATTACGCTAATGCGTAATTTCGGCCCAGCACTGCTCCACTCTGCATAGACACGTGCACCACGTGGTTGCCTAGTAAGGGCACACGTATGACGTCAGAGGTCGCACATGCGGCCACGAAAATATATTAACATTAAAAATCGTAACGTATTGCAACAATATAACTTACCCCAACCCTACGCTTACACAGAACCCTCCCCTGGTGGTGCCTAAAGCTAACCACTCCCCTGGTGGTGCCTAACTCTAACCAACCCCCTCCCCCACGGTGTTGCCTAAACCTAAGCGCCCCCTGGGTGGTGCCTAACAACTCCCCCTTGTGGTGCCTAACCCTAACCACTCCCCCTGCAGAAACACCATTTTTCCCATAGAAACGATAATATCTCTGATAACGTAAAATCTGTACATACAAATGAAATAATATGGCTATAATGTTGCAAGCTTCTAAAATGATAACATACTTCAAAAACTTTAATGTTCTAATGTTGTTAACGATATTTATCGGGCACACTTTTTTCAGCTTTTTTCACCGTATTAACGATAATTGCATTAGAGTCTATGGCGGCTCCCTTTTTAACCACTAGCAGGCAGCGCCCTTTTTTACTGCTTCCAAAGACATAGTGACAGTAAGATGCTTGGAAACTGTCAATTTAAAGAGAAACTGAAGTCTATTTACTTAGTTTCCTATGAAAGCACAGTTAATGACTTAAACAAAACATTTTAATATTTACATGTAATTTTTTTTTTAACTTCTAAAATCTAATTTACAGCTTTGGCCCTGTCAGCTTTCTTTCTTGCTTTACTTGATCAGAGAAATTTGTTAGAAACTCAATAGAAAAAAATAAATAAAAAGTAAAACTTGTCATCGCCACCTTGTGGTAAGCCTGAAAAACAACATATGCTAACACAGTTGTAACTGAAGAATAATTGTATTAGTATAATACATGTGGGTTCAAAGCCACTTTAACCACAGAAAAATACTATGCCATGCAGTGGTGGCAGTCCCACCCACAGATCCTTCATTTGGACTATTCCATGTCACAATATTTGGATATACTACAAGATGGTTATAGGCACATCTAAGTGCCTGAGGTTTTCACCAATTGTTAGCATAACTATTTTTTGTGGCATGATCAGATTTACTATACTGAAGTCCGGAACTGGATATTTATAATACGCATTTGTATTTTCAGTAAAATGGCTTTGAAGCGGTCAAGCGGCATGGATGAAACAGGGCAAGTAGTTTGGCATTTGGCTCTCTGTCTTCTGTTGGCATGGATCATAACTGCAGCTGCACTTGTTAAAGGAATACAATCTTCTGGAAAAGTAAGATATGTGTCACTTTTTGATATCTACAGTCATTTATGCATAGTGATATAGTAATTCAACTAACAGTAAGATAAAACATTAACAGAGTCTACATGACAGCATTATACGCACTAAGCATCATCACTGTGCTTTCCAGAGCTTATATTAAACCTTAATAAAAATGTGCTTAAAAGTTAAGTGTATGAATAATTATAAAAGTTATCTGCTGTCTGATGTCTTTATTGTGTTGCATAGGTTTGTTAATTCCCATTTAATGACTTTTGTGTGGTTAGTGGCAAGCATTCTGTGTAGTTTAGTTTCTCAGCCTTGAAGAACAGCTTTCTTAGCCTCATTGAATCTTTAGTCTATTAGAAGCTCAGCTTGCTTCCGATTGTAAAATGTGCCCAGTTTTACACTTCTAGAAAACACCATGGGCAATATGCAACTCACTTTTTCTCTTTTTGTTCTCTCCAAGTTGATAATTTCACAATTGTCAATTAAAGGAACACTATCAAACCAAGTGTTTTAAAATGGCATGGTACAAATAATGTCTAAGTAGCTGTGTAAACATTTTCTTACTTTTACATGTTGAATATCAGAGGCAAAAGCTTTAGTTCATTGTGTGTAGATTTTAGGTGCGTTGGAAGGTTTCATTTGCAGAGGTGAATCTCTGCAGTCTGACCTGCTAAGAACAGTGCAATATTGAAGCAGAGTTATATGAAATGCCTCGGGTGTCAGGTTTCACACATTATTACAAATGTTTATGTTGCACATAAGATAAATTTCCTCTGCTTACTGCAGACAGCTCTCAGAGACAGGCAGTTGCAACTCCTATTATTGGAAAAAACATGTTAATCGATAGTGTTCCTTTAAATGCAATTTAGACCTCCAGCAAGCAAGAAATTCACAAAATAATTTTGATAGTACTTTTGGTACTTTTTTTAGTTGCAAAATGCTGAAAAATATTATAGAGAAGATGGAAAACTTTCATCTGGGGAAAACTTAGTAGAAAATGTGAATTGCATATGGGCCAAGGTTTCCTGTGTGAAAAGTTCTCCAAACAAATGGGTTGATCCATAAAGTAGCGATGCTCATTCGGATTCCGCAGAATTGAAATTTCAGAATTTTCCAAATGGCATTTTCTTCTGAATTTAGAAAATGCAGAAAATTTCTGCAAAAATCAGATCACTACAGTAATTTTAGACCAATCACAAGACAAGACTTTCAATTCTTCCTTTTTTTTTTGATACAAAAAATTACTTATAAATACTGCTTGAAAATCAGAAATTACAAAATCAGAAGTCGGAAAAATGGAAAATCAGAAATCGGAAAAATGTAAATTGGCATTGACAGAAATCGGAATTACAGTGGAATCATAAATGGGCATTTCCAACCATCCCTACCACAAAGCTTTTCTCTTGAATTACCTCATGTTACTTATTTACGTGACATTACTTATTTACCTATTACATAATTAAGTGTGTACCAGGCTTGAAGCTGAATACTCAACTCGCAACCAAGGAAGATGGATCAAGCAAAGTCTCCCTGACAACAAGCGTTTTACGATCCATCTTCCGGCCGGTGGGTATGCACGATGTCATGTGATGTTACACGACGGGCGCGAGCTAGACTTGAAGCCAATGCGTCGGAGTCGGCAGGGATTTTAAAGATCTGATCTGCTATGACGGTCATTATCGCTGTGGGACACTAAACGATGTTCGCATGATCGTGTGCCTGTACCCACATCACAAGATCGCGGAAATGACCGCTCGTCGATTGCCAGCTGTCTGGAAAAACATTGGTAAAATCCCGAGGTGGGTACGGGCCTTTAGGGTGCACACACACATCCAATTTTGATTTTCCAATGACAGACCAATTTTAACGCTTTCATGTAGTATGAGGGCCAACAGGTTCTTAATAGTACGAACAGCTGTGTAGGAAAGCTCTCATACTACATGGAGGTGGTAAAATTGGTCAGTGATTCGCAAATCACAATTGGATGTGTGTACATTCCCTGAGTGACTATGCAGCGCAGCACGTTCTGGATTTAATACTTGCATAGCGATTTACAAATGATAAGAGATCTATACAAAACTGTAAAGTCCCATCTACACGATACGATTCTTTGTGAGATTCGATTACGATTCTAATTACAATCCGATTAAATCCAACATGTCCGATCGGGATTCGATTCAATTCGAATTGCCATTGTTTTGCAATGGCAAATCGAATTTAATCGAACGAATCCCGTTCGGACATGTCAGATTTAATTGGATCATAAATAAAATCGTAATCGAATCTCACAAAGAATTATATCGTGTAGATTGGGCTTTAGATTCCATAGATATCTTGTTTCATAACTTTATTTCAGGTTTCCTTTGTCATCCATCCACAACTATGCAATTAAAAAAAATTCAAGAGGGAGAGTAGGCAGCTTTGCCAGGGCACACTGTCAGAGAGGGAAATACATTTCTGCACTACACAGGGATATACACAGTCACAGGAATGTGGAACACAGAGTTCTTTTGTCCCAGACAAACAGGCAGGAACATGACATAATGAGTAAACAAATAAATTGTGAGCTTTGTTTGTACAATAGAAAAAATAATCAAGATGAGCTTATAATAAGAATTGTGTGCCTGGGAAGAGAGCTCACTCCTAACCCTTCTGCTGTCAGCGCTTTGAGGATTTATGTGCTTATAGTGGCCAAGATGCTTTATACAAGTTTACTGAACCAGCAGGAGATTCTAATAGTTAAAATGACCCTGAAACTAGACTCAGAGCATTCCCTCTTTATACTGTAATAGATCGCGGAAAAGCCGCCTCGTGTGCCGGCAGCAAGGCAGCTGATTCCGCGTAAAGCTCGGCGGTTTGCACGCAGCAGCGTGCGTCTGGTGTGGCTGGGTCTGTTAGTTCACACAGGTTGAGGAATACGCGCGCGCGCTGAGAGGCAGAACCTTTATGACAAACGAGGAGGGATCGCCTGGTCAGCTGACCTCAGAGCAAGTGACTATTGGTTGATCGGTTATGGGTGGCGCCGGGGAGCACCGCTCTATATATAGTTACTGCTGGTCAGTCTCAGGTTGTCTGCCATTGCGAACACTTACGTGAAAGCACTCAGACCATAGTCAGATCCCACAGTGTGTTAGAACTAGGAGGACCTGGGAATTCACACTGAGCCAGATTACTTCTGTGATATTATTGTGTTATACTTCAGACTAGTTCCAGGGTGTTGAGACCACGGACCTCACACCCAAGACTAGGGATTCTGTGTTATCATTGTGTTATACTTCAGACTAGTTCCAGGGTGTTGAGACCACGGACCTCACACCCAAGACTAGGGATTCTGTGTACCATCATATTATACTTCAGACTAGTTCCAGGGTGTTGAGACCACGGGCCTCACACCCAAGACTAGGGATACTGTGTACCATCATATTATACTTCAGACTAGTTCCAGGGTGTTGAGACCATGGACCTCACACCCAAGACTAGGCATTGTTTGATATATGTTATGACGTTTTCCATTCCTGACTATCCCTCTGCTTTCTGATTCAGTACCTACGCATATCTGATTACCTGTTGCCAACCCTGCCTGCCATTGGTTACCGAATCAGCCTTCTGTCTCTGTACCTTATCTGTCCGTGTGTTGCCGACCTGGCTTGCCCGACCTTGAGAGCTATCCCTCTCCATTGAGAGATTAGTCTCTAGACCTGCTTGTGACACCCACCTTCCAGGTGTCACTCAGCCACAGGTTCTTCCTGCTATCCAGCCTGGGGCTCCACCCCTTTGGATCCCTCAGGCTGCTGGAAGGTTTTTGCACTTCCCAGAGGGAGGTATTTCCCATACTGCCAAGGACCACCTGCTCCTCGGGTGGTCCCACTCAAAGTCATTACTGTTGCACCAAACACTCACACTATATAGGTGTCCAGAGGTTAGTTTTACTTGGATTATTGGTGATTCTGCAGATCATCAATAATCAGGTATATATCTGTATTCTTGGTGATACTGCAGATCACCAATAATCAGATTCTCTCTGTGTGCTGACACCGATCGTTACATATGCACACTGACAAATTTACAAAGCTGTAGATCCAGTTTCTGCAAGGACTTTTCCAATTGTATAAAAAGGTATTTTAGACAATAGAATGTTTCGTGTTTTAAATAAAGGTGGGTTGGTTCCTGAAAATGACAAATAGGATTTTGACTATGGGCCAGTTCACACGAGTGTCTTCCGGTGTGTTAATCAAATGCTTTTCTCCAAGCATGCAGAAAAGCATTAGACATCTTCTGGCGGTGTTGCTTAAAGGGTCGGCTGAAACAACGGGAAAAATCAGGATTGGAATGCACAGCCGACGGCACAGGCACTGCCCATTCACTTGAATTGGCAGCGGTTTAACGACAAGCTGGTGGAAAACGTCCATGTGAACTGGCCCTACAACTCATGAGAACAAATGTATATACTGTACTAAAAGGCAGTTGTAATACTACCTAATGTGCTTGTGGTGAGGAAGGCAGAGAGGGCTTGCGCAGTGGGCACTCACACGGTGCTGCATGGGGGAGAGGGGGTGCATGCAGTGGAATATTTTAAGCTAGTTGACCACTGAGGGGTTTTTCATCTTGAGGACCAGAGCAATTTTCACCATTCAGCGCTCCTTCCATTCATTTGTGAATAACTTTATCGCTCCTTATCACAACAAAATGATCTATATCTTGTTTTTTTCCCCCACCAATTAGGCTTTCTTTGGGTGGTACATTTTGCTAAGAAATATTTTATTATAAATGCATCTTAATGAAAAAAAATAAGAAAAAATGGAAAGAAAATCATTTCTCAGTTTTCAGCCATTATAGTTTTAAAATAATACATGCTACTGTAATTAAAACCCACGTATATTTGCCCATTTGTCCTGGTTATTACACTGTTTAAATTATGTCCCTACCACAATGTATGGTGACAATATTTTATTTGGAAATAAAGGTGGATTTTCTTCAGTTTTGCATCCGTTGCTAATTACAAGCCCTTATTTTCAAAAAACAAAACAGTAATATACACTCTTGACATACATTATAAAAAGTTTAGTCCCTAAGTTAACTATGTATGTATTTTTTAAAATGTCACCTTTTTTATTAATTAATACTATATTATATGTATTTTTCTTTATTGGGAACTTCCTAGGTGTAATTTTACTTCTTGACTGCGAGATGTCCCCCCACACTTTATTCTGATTATTTACATTTGACTGCATATACCCGTTACAGGAAATAACGCATGTATTCTATACATACATTTTTGTCAATGAACACAGTATCTCATTGATGCTGGTATTCATTGATATGGCACTTAGATCAGTGAATGGGAACTGGTTTCCTGTTCACTGATCTGTGCACTAACGGGAGGCAATGAGAACGTCAGGCAGGAGTGAACAGGATCGTACACACCGGTGATAGCGGCAACAAACTAATATCTATGTCCACGGGACTTCAGATGAAGTCCTGCAGGATGTAGATACTGTATACCGCCCGTGGTGCAGAAACTAGTTAAAGGCTTGAAGAATTACTGGTACATTCAGAGCAGATGGCTTGTGACAGCCCTAAAACCAGGAAAAATAGTTATGCTTTGATACCCTTTGGCCTCATACTAAGTAGGGACAGGGCTGAAAATGTTCTTTAGTAATGATTCTATGACATTTATCTCTTTTAGGTGGTCTACTTCACTGCCTTGTTCCCTTATGCCGTCCTTATTATCCTCCTCGTTAGAGGAGTCACCCTGGAGGGAGCAAGAGATGGTATTGAATATTTTATTGGACAACAGTCCGATATTTCAAAGCTCAACAATGGAGAGGTGAGTATTTTACTACAGCCAATCATATCTATTATGCTTTAAATTTAAAGAATTCAAAAATGTAGTTATATACTTTTACAAAGCATGTTTTACGTTTCTTTTTATTTAAAACTCATATCCAGGCCAATTTCTACCCAATGTAAAATTTTTGTGGCAAATAAGGCTTTTAATGCCAAGATTCTTGCTAAGATTCTTTGCTAAAAATGTGATCACGTAACTTGAAGCAAATGAAATATTTAGCAGCAGACTTTGTAGTAGGGGTTGTTGTTGCTTACTGACACAACATCATCATGCTGTTAAGATTTCAAGGGGGTCGATGTTTACCTGAGCTTTCTGAAGTGATCAAAGCCTCCAGTTCTGAGGAGCCTCTTTGTGAGGAAGTGATAGGTCACCCTTTTAAATCAAATGTAAGCAAGCTGACCATAAAAAGGTTAGATACTTACCTGTGAAGATGGAAGGCTCTGCATCCCACAGGTGCCGAACTCTAGTCCTCCAGGGCCATATATATATATATGTCAGTGTTTAGGATGGGCTGAGAAATGGAGAAATGTGTTCTACCTGATGAAGCACACCTTTCCTGATTCAGTCCCATCAATGAATTGAGTTGTGCCAAAATTGTGTGAGGACCTCAGCTCTTGAGGACTGAAGTTTCTGGTCCTCTCTCTGTGCCGCTTTACTGTCCTCTGTTGGACATTCTGCAATTCTGCAATTTCAGGTGACCTTGGAAGGCTTCAGAAGCACTTATGTTCTGCAGATGGGTGGCTCTGTACTGCATATGCACGAACACCCACTTGCACGTGAGCAGCGCTTGCTCATCTTCTGAATCACTTGGATAACATGAGCAGTTGCAAATCAGTACTGTGAACAGGCCCATAGAATTGTATGGGCAGTGAGTTGACATAAAAAATATATTCTGCAATGCAACTGAGCACTGTGAACTAGCCCTCAGTTCAGCCTGCATTAAAAATGTGTTTATGCATTTTGTGTCCATACATTTTGCAATGAATATATTTTAAACACCTGCTGGCTCCTGTAATTCCTTGCTGCCAGCAGAGTGGGAGTTTCTTCCCAGCACAACAAGGATCACCTGACACTGCCCACTTCCTGTCTGTACTGAGAGAAATTATCTCTATGCAGTCAGCACATCGGCTTTAGTTCTTCCCCACCCAGTGATTAAAAGCATTCAATTATTCTTATAGTTCACATCTGCCTTTCATCATTGTTAGTAAATAAAAAAAACGCAAAAGATATTTCTCACTGGTCTTACCCTTTAATAAAGACCCAAAGTAGTGAGTGGGAAAGAAGAAACAGGGAGATAAGCTGTTCATCTGTAGTGCTGCTGATTTCCTGCAAAGAGTTATTCTCTCCGCATAAGGATGTTGTTTGCTCTCTGGTGATCTGAGTCCTGATTTATAGACAGAATGTTGCCCCTCCCAGCTCCTTCTTGACTATCTCAGATGAGTAATGATGTATTCGAAGAAAGAGTTTGTCCGGCTATCTGTCCAGGAAAATTGCTTTGTTATCTCAACAGGAAATAGAGCTACAAAAGCCAGCCCATTATTTTAAGTATCTTTATTGAAAACGGTACAGAAGTGTAATGTGAACTAAATGCAAGTTAAGTTTCAGTAGTTTTTTTATGTGACAAATAAGTAATTTCCAGCAAAAACATACAAGATATTAGTTGCCCCGACGGGACACTTATCAGATTGATAGCTTACAAGTAGTGGAAAAGTTGCAAACAACATGAATATAATAAAAATCAAAACAGTATATGAGTGTAATCACTTGGTAATAATCTACGGATAATACAATAGTTCATATTTGAGGCCACAATGATGGTGTAATGATGGTGTTCGGTCATGTCACTGAGGACACCATGTCAAGAGGTTGAGGAGGAAGGCAAATGAGAGAGCACAGGCTCTGAGGCCAACAATATTGTCTATGGAGAACCAGGGCTGCCAGGGTTTTAGGGAATATTTTCATAGTGTCATTGATAATTTCAATGAAAATGTAATATCACATGCGTAAAAAATAGGAGGCTGAACTAGGGCTGTAAACCATTGAAGAAGGATAAAACATATATTGACCTTGATAAAGGTTCTTGAGATGTATCCAGCCTCCTTTATTCCATCTGGCCTCCCCTCCATCATGTCAGTCCGTTTGAAGTCCAGTGGGTTTGTATGCACAGTCCATCCATGTGCCCTCTGCATGGGCTCCCACATAGTTGTGTGTAGCAGCCATCACCAGAAGTGTGTTGGGCACTCACAGTTCCAATCTGTGCATGCCGTGGATCCTCTTCATCTTGGCTGTTGTGCTCAGCCATTCAAGAGTGCAATCCATGTGGGCTCTTGGATCTGACTGTGCATGCAGTGAGCACCAACTGGTCCCAGCTGCAGCTACAAATGGGGGCTACAGAGGCAATATGGAGGGGAGGCCAGTTGCAATAAAGAGCCTGGAGGTGTCTGAAGAGCTTACATATCATCAAGGTAAGTATATCTTTTAACTTTTCATTTTCCTCAGGTACACTTTAATCAGTGTAAGGGATGAGCAGAGGGACATAATGTCCAAGATCATCAGGTGCCAGCCTGTACATTTAGAAAGGGATGTAACTACAGAGGAGCAGCACCTGCGCCTGCAGGGAGGCCCAGAGCTGAAGGGGGGACCCCAACTACTAGTTCAGTACCTCTGATAAAGGGGTCCATCCTCCAGATTAGGTGGCCACACTTCTTATGGGTGTGAAGATTATGTTGGCCATCCAGCTGTGAGGATCACAAGGGTTAGGCTAGGGCAGTGATGGCTAACCTTGGCATTCCAGCTGTGGTGGAACTACAAGTCCCATGAGGCATTGCAATACTCTGACAGCTCTAAGAATAACTCGAAGAGGCAGAGGCATGATGGGCTTTGTAGTTTTGTCACAGCTGGAGTGCCAAGGTTAGCTATCACTGGGCTAGGGAAAGACTGTGAACATTGGGGCGTCCCATCTAAGTTTTACTGGGGGTCCCCATTATAGTTACGCCCCTGGAGAAGCACTAGCATGATATAAAATACCTTGAATTGAAAAGACTAAAGTACTGTACTCAATTTTTCTTTTTTAGGTGTGGAGAGATGCTGCTACACAGATATTTTATTCCCTTAACACGGCTTGGGGAGGACTGATTGCTCTGTCATCCTATAATAAATTTCGCAACAACTGCTACTTAGACTCCATAGCGGTTTCAATCGTCAACTGCTTAACCAGCATCCTTGCGGGATTTGCTATCTTCTCCATCCTTGGCCACATGGCACTGATCTCGGGCAAAAAGGTTTCTGATGTGGTGGATGAAGGTAACGTATGTTTACAAAATTGTTCTCATTTCAGGAACACAACCAATAGAGTATCAAAGGGCAAAATGAAAGTAGTGATGAGCTACAAAACTAACATTTCAGTTTAAAGTAAAACTATCTCCAAATACAGTGGAGTAAAGAACGCCTGTAAAAACATTACACACGCTTCCTTTTTATGACTTCTCCACATTTGACTTCAATGTTATTTTTCTTTACTTTGAAATTGCCTTGTTTATCTGTGCATGAAGTGAGACCTATAGTGCAAACACCAATTAATAGCCAAGTTTACCACTCTCATGTAGTATAAGGGGCCAATAGATTTTGAATTCTATGAACAGATTATGTAGATAAGCTCTCATCCTACACGGAAGTGGTAAAATTGGCCAATCAAAATTGAATGTTTGTAGGTGCCCTGAGGGAGAGTCCGCATGCTAGATGGTTCTTGGCGGGGGTAGCCGGTTTGGGATGACTCTGCTGATAATCTAACATGTGTACCGCTGCACTGATGCATCAGTAAGAGGTCCAGCCTGCCAGATAATCTTTTCTCTGGTGCAGGCTGAGACTATTGCTCTCCATCTCACCCCTCCTGCTTAGTCCTGTACTTTTCTGTGCATCCCTTCCTACAGGCCTGCAAGCCAGCAACACATCTGTACAGCACTCAGCCCAGATCTGTCACCCAAGGCATCCAAGCAATCAAGTCCCAATCCCTGCAGTTGACAGCCTTAATACATCTGTATGAAGGCTTTCAAAGTGCCCACCTTTTTTTCCAATGAAGCAGGATGATTTAGAATGGTTTTACACTTATTTTTTGCATTGTGATGGGGATGCAATCCCACTCCAATGACAAAAAAGAAAAACATATTACCCTGCGGCACAGTGCGCTGACCGGGTCATACGCATAGCACCGCCCACCGCTCAGTGACGTACTCCCTACTGGGCAGGAAGTACATCACTGGGATTCCATGGGACCGCAATCCCTTTGACGAAATTTCTGCATTCCCAACGGCTGTCAGTGCTTGACATGCGCAGTAGCTCAAAAGCACTGACACAGGGACAGATGCTGTTTTTAACTTATTGGGCCATATCCTATTCCAGATGATAAGTAGCTTGCAGATGTGAGCTACTTATCACCTTGCCATTGCGTGAGGATTAGCGGCAAATCCTATTGCCCATATCCTTCGCGCGATGGCCGACCGTTAAGGAGCATTACTCAGGCGAAAGCCTGAGCGATGCTCCCTATTACCGGGCGATGGGGAGTGAGGTTTACGCTGTGGTGCTGTCCATCAGCACCATAGCCTCACTCCCCACACATGCGCACTCGCCCGCCGACATCTTCCGCCGCAGCATCTGGGGGTCTCCTTTAATAAGGAGACCCCCAAAGCTCCCCGTCGGGTCGCTGCACACTGTAGAAGCCCCCGATGTATCTGCACCGGCACCCCTGTTGGCATACATACCGCCGCAGATCATCCGACGCCTCTCGCCGCAAAATCCGGCGTGTATTTACAGTGTATCTGACACTGTAATTACTGTGCGCATAGAAGGAGCCCGAGCAAAGCATCTTTGAATCTGCAGCCGGGGCTCCCCATTGGTCCGCTGTCTGAACCAATAAAATGGCTCACACAGCGGACCAATGGGGAGCTTCTACAACGACCCGACGGGGAGTTCTGGTGTCTCCTTATTAAAGGAGACCCCCAAATGCTGCGGTGGCGACGTGCGGTAGCCGGTTTAGACCTGCTTTTTGCAGGTCTAAGCTAACGCTCATGTCTGCCGGGAAGTATCGCTTCCCGGAGGCATGATAAGGGTAATTGGATAACGTGTTAAGAACTCACTGGGCGATTATATCGCCCAAGCGAGTTCTTTTCCACCTGGGGGGTCTAAAGTTTTATAAGATTAGGCGATGCCCCCATCGCCTAAGTTAAGAACTCGCCAGTGCTTAGCACTGGCGAGTTTATCAATAGAATATGGCCCATTGTGTCTGTTGGAAAAGTCCTCCTAAGTTTGCATCATATTGGCATGTGACGACTTATTCATTTTTACTAGTGTCTTTAGATAGGGCATCTTTTCTCGTGGTTTTCATTTGCAATTATTAGCCCTTTGGAGACACATTATCATGTGTGATGTTTTTGCTCTAATAGAAGTGATATTGATTGGCGCTAATGGTTTAACGCCCAGTGGTTCCCCTGCGCTAGTAAAGGTAAAATTGTCATAAACTCCCTGCGGACGCCAACTTTACCGCATTTTATTGCATCACTTTCTTTGTGTCAAAGATCTGAAATGACCTTTACATCGTCAACTAAACTATATGAATAAGCCTTTTGGTGAATTTTCACAAACCATAAAAAAGATAAAGCATGGTTTGAATCACAGTTTGTATCTGTACTTTTTAAAATACTCCTGATGGATGAGTGTGTAATTGTAAACACTGTCGATGTCTATGCCTTTGACATTATATTGCTGCGCTCTGGGTAAAGATTATTAGAGTTAGCAAACCGGATACCTCCTAATTGGGTATTATTGCTGATAAGATGATGTCACACCAAAATGTATTTACTCATGCTAGGGGACTAACCATTTCATATCTTGATAAATATCAGCATCTCCACTAATGATTAAGGACAACTTATAATAGCGCTGTAACTAAGGACATATGTCTCAAGAATTATAACCTAGCAATGAACATTGTCTTTTAGGTTTTGGACTGGCATTCATTGCCTACCCTGACGCATTGGCCAGGCTACCAGTTGCTCCCCTCTGGTCCATTTTGTTCTTTTGTATGCTCCTGGCTTTGGGTCTTGACTCCCAGTTTGCACTGATTGGTAAGTTAAACTGACTCCATGTGTCTTCCTTAAAGAAAATAGTTTAACCAAAGTGATGTGATGGGAAAAAAAAAACGCATTGTAAAAATAATCATTAGTTCCAGTGCTAAATATTGAAAGCAAGAGGCACCATAATGACATATAGTAGAATCAGGGGTGGTTCTTCCATGAAATAATGTGAATCACGTGCTTCAGGGCAGCAATAATTAGAGGGGCGGAAAAATCCTATCCCAATTCCCCAAATGTTCTCCTCCTTGCAGCATCCTGTATCCATGGCTACAGTGGTGCCTCATGTGACCTGTTATGTGCTGTTGGGTCACATGAAGCACTGCTGTAGTCAGAGAGCAAGCATGGCTTCACGTGTGACTGGTGACCACATCACTTATCTGCTGAGAGTAGGTGAGTGATGTGACGCCGGTGCAGCACATACCCAGCATCATGTGGATCAGAGCCATGAGGCTGCAGGCCAGCAGGGAGGAGATGCTGTCTTGGAGGAAGCAGAGGGAGGTAAGCGTAGTGCCAGTGCCTACAATGCAGAGCCCGATGTGTCTCTCCTCTCCTGTCCAGATTTGCACACACACATCGGGGTGTTGGGTGTCTTCACAATGTATTGCTTCAGACAGCAAAAAGTCTAGAACTGGCCTGGGGTAGAATGCAGTAAATTATTCAGGATACCCACTTTTACATTCATTTTCCTGTTTTTTCAGCATCAGAAACACTTCTTAAATCCATATATTGTTGTATACTAGTAAAATATGAGAGTTTTTGGAAGTAAAGTTTACAAATTAGATAAATGTGTATATCCTATTATCCTAGAAACTCTGACGACAACGATACAAGATGTTTTTCCAAAAGTAATGAAAAAAATGAGGATTCCACTAACGACTGCAATATGTGCAATGCTATTTTTATTGGGTCTTCCGTGTGTCACCCAGGTAAACAATTTACTAATTTTTGATGCATGCTTTAAAAAATATTGGCATTGATTCACTAAACTATGCTAAAATTGCAGAGCAGCACAAAGGGATTTTTCCAGTGTTTATGCAAGCAATATAATGTATGCTGTGCCCATAGACAGGGCCGGATTTCTGGAAAGGCCATAAAGGCCCGGGCTTTGGGTGGCTGCAGCCAAAGAGGGGCAGCTGGAAACAATGCAGCAATTTTCCAGAAATTTCTTTCATCAATTCTGCTGTTTCTGATTATTTGCTGCCCTATATATGCTGGGTGAGGTATGTTCATATTTTGGGGGAGGCTTAGCAATGTTCCAGTTACCTATACACAGTATCTGTTTGGAGTGCCATCCATCCAAAGCTGCATTTTTTAAATAAATCCATAGCTTCATAATATAATGATACACAATAAAGTAAAAATCATGCTTTTACCTGGTTATTTCTCCCAACAGGCAGGAATTTATTGGGTTAATCTCATTGACTCTTTTTGTGGTGGATGGGCTCTGCTGTTTGCTGCAGTGTTGGAGCTGGCAGCTGTGATCTGGATATACGGTATGTGGCCTTCAGATTTTGTAAGGCAATGCACTGTGTAAGTCTGTTTGTAGATGGTTCTAATTCATCCTTATCAGCTAACAAGAAAATATATATTAACTAGAAACTATTTTAAGATTTTTCTTCTGTCTTTGTGGCCGTTGGAGAGAATTCACGCTAATGCCATGAGGTCTAAGGTGGCTCTATCATAAGCCCACTGTATCACCAGACGGCAAAATCCTAGACAAGGCCTATGTAGGAGTAGAGTATAGATACAATTGTTTATCTCATCGACTTGCTTTATTAGTGGATCAGTTAAAGTTTGCTTTAATCCATGATTTTATTTTTTTTTCCAAAAAGAAAGATTAAAACCCATAGTTAATTTAGGTGTCTAGCAATGTTAATCAAGGACATTTAGAATCATTTATAGTATTTTTCTTTTTAATTGCATTTATCTATGTAAATAAATATAGTCATGCTTACTTAAAGACAGTATGATTAACCCAGATACAACAGAATAGGTTCAAACTTGTCTTCAGCTAACATATAGAATGGCTAACAAAACTTGTTGAAAATATTAAGAAAACAAATGTTTTCACAAAGTGTTCCTGCGTATTGAAAATATATTAAAACACCATAAAAAAAAATACTTGTTCTGTCTTCAAAAAACACGGCAATGTCTGTGTTAACCACTTCACCCCAAATCGTTTTTTACCCTAACGGACAAGAGCGATTTTCACCTTTCACCTTCAGTGCTCATCCCTTTCATTTGCCAATAGCATAATCACTACTAATGACAATGAAATGATCTATATCTTGTTTTTTCCACCACCAATTAGGCTTTTTGGGGTTGATATTTGTTTTCAGTAATTACTTTATTTTCTATGCATTTTAAAGGGAAAAATGAAAAAATACACTATTTCTCTAACTTCATCCCCTATAGTTTTAATATAAACACTGCTACTGTACATAAAACCCACACATTTTATCTGCCTATTTGTCCTGGTTATCACAAGATTTTAATTATGTCCCTAGTACAAAATATGGTGACAATATATTATTTGGAAATAAAGGTGTATTTTTTCTACGGTGTTTTTTTTTCCACTAATCTCACGTGCACACGAGTGCGCACGTGCACGCGCAGAAGCATGCATGAGCACGCGGGAGCACAGCAGCAGCAGCAATGTTTGACTTATAAAAATGTCCTGGAGCCGTTAAGAGGCTCTAGCTGGAAATTTTTATAAGTCTGCTTGTCATTAAGTGGTTAATATACAAAGCAGTAAAAAAATTATTTGCAGTATTTGGATGTGTAATGTAAAATGAAGGAAAATTGTTCTTGTCACCAAGTATAAAAACACTAAGTGATGAAGGGGTTATGGGAAAACTTACATTAGTACGATGGAATGTATACTCTGGTAAGAATAAATACTCATTTATCCTCAATTATGATTCTTTTATTAGATTAACAAACACGGCTGCGTATTGTACTTTGGTAATGGGTAATGCATGTAGTCACTGTGTAATCCTATAGGTGGCAACAGAGTTATCCTGGACATAGAGATGATGCTGGGAAAGAAGCACTGGATATTCTGGCTGTGGTGGAGAATCTGCTGGTATTTCGTATCGCCTGTATTGTTGGCAGTAAGTTCTGTTATGACATTTATGATGTGTTTATTCACCAACTTTCACAACCATGTTCTAGTTTTGCATTTTTCTTTTGTTTTGAGGGGAATGAATGCTTCCATAGAGTCCTTATTAAATGCTAAAACGCATACAGGCTTGTACAAAAAACATTTGTTTGTTTTTTATAATCACATAACTGAATTTGATGATGTTTTTTATGTTTGAGCTGAGTTCAGTTTTAAAGGACAACTGAAGTGAGAAGAACATGGAGGCTGCCATATTTATTTCCTGTTAAACAATACCAGTTGCCTGGCAGCCCTGTTGGTTTATTTGGCTGCAGCAGTGTCTTAATCACACCAGAAACAAGCATGCAACTATTCTTGTCAGATCTGACAATAATATCAGAATCACCCGATCTGCTGCATGCTTGTTCGGGGTCTATGGCTAAAAGTATTAGAAGCAGAGGATCAGCAGGACTGCTAGGCAACTGGTATTGCTTAAAGTGGATCCAAGACAAACTTTTGCTGCCTTCATTTTTCTGCCCCTTACATATAGTTTATTGGGCATTCTTCCCCCTAAATGCTTTTTTAAATTTGATTTATTACCTAATTGCATGTAAATGAATGTATTCACGCCCCCAGCGCCTAGGCATCCTGAGTCCCATGCTGCAAGTGCTCATGGGAGTTCAGCCTGGGGAGGAGGAGGCTTTTGCTAAAGCATGCATGAGATTTCAGAGGCAAGGGGGCAGAGAGGGGAAGAGAAAGGAGGAGATGGGAGTGGAGTTTTCACCTGCTGAGGGGTGAAGATGCAGAGCAGCTTGCCTGTGTAATGATGAAAAGCAGAATATGGCTGCTCTCATTGTATCACCGGAAGAAATAATCAAATATTATTGAAGCTGGTTTCAGCTAGATTTACTGTGTAAACTATATAAACTTTAGATAAGATATATAGACAAGTTACTTACTATAGTCAGTTTTTCATCGCGGATCCTCTTTAAAAGGAAATAAATATGGCAGCTTCCAAATACCTTTCGGTACAGTTGTCCTTTAAAAGGAACTTTTCATCAGTGGACATATGTAGTAACCAGAATCTTGTTTGTTTATTTGTATTTTCTTGTCTGCTCTGAGAAGAAAAAAAACACCTTGCATGCTAACTGGCACTCTCGGCATGCACCCACTAGTGTGAATAGATGTTGGCTGGTGTACAACTGGCAGAGACATATAATAAACAGGTGCTTTCATCAGGTGCTGACCAAAGTAGAAAGGTGCTGACTGGTGTGGCACAGGCATTATAATTGACTTTTAGGAAATGGTGACTGCTGATGCTGAGAGGCACTAACTGGCATTGGCAAGCACTGACTAGGACTCTATAAGCATAGGTGCATTTTGCAGGTACTGATCACTGCAGATTGCTGGCAGTTTTAGAAAATATTGACTGGCATAGAGATACTATAACTGGAATTGGCAGGTTCTGACTATTTCATAAGTATGTCCTGATATCAACATGCCCTTTTGGCAGAGGGGAAAAAGCACTTTTAGCAGCTCTGGACTGGTGATTCTAGCAGGAGCTGGCTGATGTTGACTGGCACTGGGGAACATTGGCTGGTGCTTGCTGGTAATTCTGTTGATGCCTAAAGGCACATACACACAGGCTGACTGATGTTGCCCATCAGGGTTCTGGACCCGATCATACGGACAAGATCGCTGGGCCGGACTATACAGATGCGTTCTGTTGCTATGCGGGGAGGCAGAGGGACGGCGGAGTGCACACGCGTGATTTTACACTATGGGTGGGACGAGTGGCGCCTACAAAGCAATCTGACTTTGCTGAGTTGATCCGCCGGTGGATCCCTAGCCATGCAGTGGTCATTTGTCTGGGGTTGCTGTACACATGCCAGATTAATGGCTGAGGCGGTCGTTATCGGCTGCCTCAGTCTTTTGTGTATATGCAGCTTAAGAAGATCACTAATAAAGAACCAGTATGCTTAAAACTATTAAAATACATATGTATGCACACATAAAAGATGTAAATTTGTTCCAGGTCAAAGTAAAATGCACTGTAAATGAATTTTCTTATGCAACTGTCAATTACAGTAGGTATTAATCTAACATCTGTGAATAGAGTTGAGCTGAAATTTTCGTAATTTCGCATTACTATAATTACGCATGCGAAATTTGCGATTACGATGCGAAATTAGCGTAGCGAAATTGCCATTAAAATCGTAATTGAAAATACCGTAAGCGTAATTTTCAACGTTCATGCCGTAATTTCGCATTAAACGCTACCGTAATTTCGCGTTAAACCGTAACGCTCCGTATAATATAAAAAAGCCGCCGACTTTAAGGGTTAATAGCAAAGCCCCCTTAAATGCTAAGAGCCTCAAATTTGGAGAATATATTAAGGAGATCAGGAGGAATAAGAGACGCAGAGGCGGCGGCGGTGGTGAGTGACGTCGGGTGCGGCGTAGTTACAATGTAACAAAGTTGTTACATTGTAATAACTTTGTTACATTGTAACTGATAGAACATTTCCGAGGCTATTTCGAGGGATCATTTATTTAAAGGGACAGGTAAGTATTAATGGTTAATTAAGAATATTAAAGGACTTTTTTCGTGGTTATGTTTTTTGTTCAATTAAAATACTTTTTCTAAGTGTTTGTGTGTTTATTTACTTTTAACTCTTAAAGGAAATGGGTAAGGGGTACAAGTACCTCTATACTCATTTCTCCTGGGAGGGGGGGTGGGCATCTGGGGGACGCCTTTTTAAAGGGGACTCCCAGATTCCACCATGAACCTCCCCCCCAGGAAATCGCGGCCTCCACCTCCACCGCCCATCGGAGGTGGAGAAGAGCCCCTTGTCCTTGGATTGGACAAGGGCTCGGAGGGGGAGGGGAAAGCTTGGCTGCCCCTCCCCTTCCGAGACCCCCCAATCCATGGACCATGCGGGCTGGTATAGTCAGGGCGCGGAGCCCCACGCGGCCGGTGCTCCGCATTCTGGCTATCCCAGCCTGCATGGGGGACAAGGGGTTAAAGAGGTCTGGGAGGGGGGACCCCACGTCGTTTTTTTTAAATATTTCCCACACTCAGAACGAAGTAAGTAAAACTCTTCCCACTTGGGGGAATCTATGAAAATAATACACTATTGTTACCTGTGCAAAAAAAACTGACATTTTCTGCATTTAAAAGACATTTTCGCCCTTGAAACTTAAAAATCGATTTTCTCAAAAACTATAAGGTCTTTTTGAAAAAATTTTTTTCCTCTTATTCCCACTGTTCCCCTTAATATACCCTGGGAATTTGGTGTTCCTAAACTTTAAGCAGGCTTTGCTATTAACCGTTAAAGTCGGCGGGTTTTTAAATGTTTACATTTTTCCTTTGAAACTTTAACATCGATTTTCTCAAAAACTATAAGGTCTTTTTGAAAAAAAAAATTTTCCTCTTATTCCTCCTGATCTCCTTAATATATTCTCCAAATTTGAGGCTCTTAGCATTTAAGGGGGCTTTGCTATTAACCCTTAAAGTCGGCGGCTACCTAACATTGATACATGCGTCAACTTTTCCGCTTCGGGAGCATGACCATACGCATTAATTTCGTAATAACCGGTGCAATGCGAAAATTACGCGAAAAATTACGCTTACGCGAAATTTCGCGAAATCCTTCTTCATTACGATTATGTACTTACGGCCATAAACGTAATTACACTAATTACGCGAAATTTCGCGAAATCGTAATTACTCCATTACGCTCATCTCTATCTGTGAACCTCTTACTGACAGGTGTTAAAGTGTAACTGTGGGGCATAAAATCAAAAACAATTCTTTATTTTTATCTGGTAATCAAGTAATAAGGATACTAACCAGGCAATCCAAAAGTTAAAAATCACTCTTACTTTTTTTTAAATTATTATTTAGTATTTATATAGCGCCGACATATTACGCAGCGCTGTACAGTGTGTATATATATATATCTTGTCACTAACTGTCCCTCAAAGGAGCTTACAATCTAATCCCTACCTTTGCCATGTGTCTATATTATGTAGTGCAAGTACTGTAGTCTAGGGCCAATTTTAGGGGGAGCCAATTAACGTATCCATATGTTTTTGGAATGTGGGAGGAAACCGGAGTGCCCGGAGGAAACCCACACAGACACGGAGAGAACATACAAACTCTTTGCAGATAGTGCCCTGGCTGGGATTCAAACCAGGAACCCAGCGCTGTAAGACGAGAGAGCTAACCACTACGCCACCGTGCTTGTTGATAAATGCCTATTCCCCCATTTTCCTGACTCTTATTTGGTACATCTGCCACACAGGAAGTTGCAGGGCATGGTGGGTTGTCTTTTTTGCTTCTTTACTTTCCCCTCAGACTTAACTAATGCAGCCTGATTGGCTTAAGCCTCTTTCCCTCCTGTTTTCCCCTCCCACACCTCTGTTCCTCTCTGATTGGCCAATATTTCTCATGCTGAGACAATGCACTTTCTATTGCAGAGCTGGGTGGGAGTGCCTGAAGACTGGGAGGAGGGTGGGCAATGAAAACACAATCAGGCAGTGGAAAGTAAGGGAGGAAATGACATCAGGGTTGGCTTCAAGATAGACACAGTTAAAATGGAGAATCCTAAGAAGGATTATTTTTTTTTTACTATAGAAAAATCACTAAAATCTAAACGTGAACAGTGCAATACATATGTTATGGAAGTAGAGCAAGTATTTATCTACTTATATATGTGTTTTTTCTGAGATAGCATGGCTGACAGCTCCTCTTTAAACTAATGTGTCTTCTTATGGGGGAGTCTCAAGGCTTCCTTCATTTTCAAAGCCCCCCCTTGTCAGGGACCTTAACAAAGATGTCAGCAAGCCTACTTGAGTGGACTCTTTTCTGGCAGGATAACTGTACCATTACCATTCAGAAGATGTTTTGGGAAGATCTTAAAGGGACTCCGAGCTCACCCAAAAAAAGAAAGTTGTACTCACCAGGGGCTTTCTCCAGCCCAGTGCTGGTCGGGAGGTCCCACGCCGGCGTCCTGGCTCCTCTCCTTCTCCCCGCTCCGGAATGGCTGACAGGCCGCAGCCCGGGCGACACTCGGCAGAGTGTCGGGCTGCTGCTTCCGCGTATGACGCGGCTGACGTCACACGCCGGCCGCCTCGCGTCATCACGGCGGCCGGCGTGAAAGTACTGCGCATGCGCGATTAAAGCGCGCATGCGCAGTACTTTCACGTCGGCCGCCGTGATGATGTGAGGCGGCCGGCGTGTGACGTCAGCCGCTTCATACGCGGAAGGAGCAGCCCGACACTCTGCCGAGTGTCGCCCGGGCTGCGGCCTGTCAGCCATTCCGGAGCGGGGAGAAGGAGAGGAGCCAGGACGCCGGCGTGGGACCTCCCGACCAGCACTGGGCTGGAGAATGCCCCTGGTGAGTACAACTTTCTTTTTTTGGGTGAGCTCGGAGTCCCTTTAAGAATGTCCCACAAAGAGATGTCTAAAACCAAGACAGAGGTCCTAAGCCATAATACCTGCTGTTAGAAAATAAATTATTTAAAGTGAATGAGAAAAAAATGATATGTGTACACATTAATTTAAAATGTTAGTGTTTTCTCATAGCACCTGTTTTAGGGTGCAGTCACACTATGCACCTCGAGCTGTGCCACAATGCCGCATGTGAACTCACTGACCACATAATATGGGCAGTGAGTCCACATGTGGTGTTAATAAGCTACTCGTTACACAAAATATCAATGTTATGCTATATTTTTTCTAGGGCAAAGGTACTTTGGAAGGGGGGAAAGTTAGTTATCCCTCCCCCTCTCCAGCCCTGTGTGGACTGGTTTGTTTCAGGAAGGAGGAGCTGCATGCTCACTGTCCTTCCTTTCCTGGACCCCACATTTTGCTCTATACCCCCCCCCCCCTCATCCCTACCAGGCGGCAAACTAACATTCTAGACAAAATAATTGAGGGGAACCCACACTGTTTTGGTTTTTTTTGTATTTTTTTTTACGCAGAGAATCATCAGGTTTTTAGAGCCAGACAGTGTTTAAGAAATAACACTGTAGCAAGGGCATACACTTTTGTAACGCCTGGGAACTCTCGATCAGCTACTACTAGAAAGTGAAAGTAATAAAGATGGCACCTGCATTCCCACTGAAACCACAACATGTTGGAATTAAAGGGGACTTCTACCACATGTCCTTCTGAATGTGGAAACATACTTTGCAGAATTGTGCTGCTATTCCCAACTAGTGACCTGTGCAGAGAACAAAGAAACATTTGCTCCTTCATTAGAATTTCTTCACTCCATGGACTGGCAGAATCACATCTACTAAGATGATTATACTTCCTAAACTACTATATTATTTTAGATCCCTACCAATAGATGTCCTAGTTTCACAACTCCAAAGTCTACAAAAAGGGATCTCTAGGTTCATTTGGAAGAAGCAAAAACCCTGTATTGCTCAATATATAATGTATAGGCATAGATTAGAAGGTGGTCTAGGAGTACCAAATATCCCAAAAAATTTCCAAGCAGCCAGAAATTCTCAACTCTTAAGCACAGCATTTAAAAGCCATTCTTCACAATGGAGAGGCATTGATAATAACTGTATAGCACCCCTTCGGGTTCAAGATTTGTTATGGGTAAGAGAAACACCTGAATCTAGCAGAAAAAGGAAACATCCAATAATAACCACCGTTTTCAAATTGTGGAACCTATTAAGGTTCAAATATAAGATTTCTTCATCACAATCTGCATTAGCCCCATAACGAGAAATCCCGAATTCCTCCCAGGGCTCCAACCAGGGAAATGTAATTTGTGGACGGAAAATGGGTTAAAAAGATTTTAAGACTTAATGCAAAAGGGAAAGTTACCAATTTATAACAAACCTTTCCCCATCAGAAGTCTTCCAAAATATCCAACTCAAACACTTCATTGCCCAACACTGGTCACCTAATAATCACCCAACTCTGACTCTGTTAGAGAAGCACATAGTTCGGAAAGGAGAGGTAGCAAAATCGATCTCAATCATCTATAAACTGATTTCATCCCCTCTGGATAATAAAAGAGTGTATTACCAGTGAGCATGGATCAAATTAGGTCATGAGATATCAGATGAACAATAAGCAACAATTTGGAGAAATACCTCCTAATGTTCTAGTAACACATCACTAATTGAAACCTCTTTGAAATTGTTGTTGTGCACTTACCTAACTCTATCTAGAATTAATAAATATAACAGCTCACACATTGCACAAGTATAGCTATCTAAACAACTGAGTTGGGAGAAGGTCGTTCATAAAGCTAATTATATCTGCTTAAACCAATTTCTCATGAGTATGACTAAGGGAGATACTCAACCTTTTTTCTGTTTGGGCCCAATGGTGGAATTCCTCATATGGCAAACATCTGCAATGCATTTTGGCCAAATATCGCTCACAAGACGTGTTCTAATATAAACATTCTCATTAGAAAAGTAATTGAATCATCAATATGACCCTAACCTAGACCTATAATCACTCCACCATAAGGTAATTCCCCCTGAAATGTCAAAAACAAAGTACCACTCACACTGCTGTAATTCATTTTATAATGTTACTATCTGTTATATGTTTATCCTCTTATTGTTCTGTCATGATTATCGTAAGTCTTCAAAGTGACACACGGTAGAAACGCATTCTGTCACGATAATTGATTTCTTCACTTGGACTCATATCACTATGACAGACAACTGTTGATGACTTTTTCAGTTTGGTTTTATTTGTTCAATGTTCTAGTTCAATGCATTTGTTCTTCATCATTTTCAATAAAGCACCTTTTAAAGTAAAAAAAAAAGAATGTCTTCACTCCAGAATCAGTAGAGTGTTGTTCTGTGTTAGTCATCAGTAAAAGCAAGAAGTTTTAAATCAGGATGATACTATTTATACATTTATTGATACATGAATAAGTCTGATGATGGCTACATAGCCGAAAGCTTACTCCTTTTCTTCTATGTTAGCCAATAAATGGTACAGTATAATCCTGATTCAAAACTTCTTGCTTTCACTCCAGAATGCAAGTGCTCTCTGTGTTTGTGTATTTGCCTAAGAGGAAACAGATGTTATTGTTATTCATTCAGGGACTCGAATTATATCACAAATCCATGATAGGAAAACTGAAGATACGACCTGTGGAGTTATGACGAATAAAGTTGAGAAACACTGTCCTATATTAAAATGAAAGTGATATGAAACATCTGCTTGTATCTACAACATTTACCATCTAATGAAACTTTCTTATTGCAGGTCATTTTAGTTTGGTCGTTGGTCACTTATGAAGCTACAACATATGGTGGAGTTATATACCCCAAATGGGCAATTATACTAGGATTTCTAATGGTTGTCTTCTGCCTCATATGGATTCCCATTATTGCCATTGTGAAGATCATTCAAGCAAAAGGAAACATTTTCCAGGTACCTGCATGCACACCTTAATGTGAAACTCTACTTGTGAGTAAATAATTAACAGCACTGAACTCCAGTTTTGTTTTATGCAATACAAAACCTTTAGCAACAAAAATGATATTAGCTCTGTAGCCTAGAAAGTGCCCTGTTGCCAGGTTTCTAAAAAAACAAGGCATCTTGGGCATACAGCAACACAAATGTCTTTATTGAACCTTAAGATCTTGCCTCGAGTGCTAAAATTCTCTTTTTACTCTGTGTAGTCAATCGTACATGAAGGAAAATAGGGATTTATTTGGATTCTGTGGAACAAAGGGTGTTTTAGAAAAGCAGTTTAAGAAAATTCTACTGTATAACAAAGGGAACCTAAATGGCCTAAATTGAATTAAAAAAAAAAAGACTTTACCTTACCTGGGGCTTCTACCAGCCCCCTGCAGCTGCCCTGTGCCTGTGCTGTCACTAAGTGTCCCTCTAGTCCCCCGGCAGTGACCCTCTTCTGTCCTTGATCATGCTCCCATCACTGGGATTGTTCTGTGCAAGCTCAGTAGAGGTTTCTTCGTACTTTGCGATTAGGAGGCACGTGGACCAGAGCCTCTCATCCAAGTGACAGAGGGTGGCTGCAGGGGACTGGAGGATCACTTTGTCCCAACACAGGCACAGTGTGGTTGCAGGGGGCTGGTAGAAGAAGATAAACTTGTTTTTTTTTTCAACAGTTTTCAACAGTTAAGGTTCACTTTAACCTCCTTAGCGGTAATCACAAGTAAAGCTCCATGCCAGGAGCGGTAACTCCGAGTTGAATTTGTGGTAGCCGCCGGAGGTCTATGCAAGCAATGCGCACACTGGGCATTTTTCACTCACCTCCCAGAGGATCCAGACACCAGACACCATTCTTCTTCCTCTCCTCAGAGGATTTGCTTCCCCCTGGTGAGATTGCCGTCTGTTGTCATGACGACAGCCAGCAATCTCACTATAGGGTTACAGTGCCACCCGGAGGACGGAGGGAAAACTGCAGCGCTGGATTTTGGGCGTTGGAGCTCAGGGAGGTGAGTGAGTTCTGAGCCACTGCAAATCTCCCTAGCAGCATGATTTTTTTTCCCAGTTTTCGGTTCTAAAAACATGCAAAATAAGTGTACAGCTTTTAGACCCTAAAATCCAGAAAGAATCGTACCACAATCTCACTATAGGGTTCCAGTGCCACCCGGAGGATGGAGGGAAAACTGCAGCACTGGATTTGGGGCGTTGGAGCTCAGGGAGGTGAGTGAGTGCTGAGCCACTGCAGATCTCCCTAGCAGCATGATTTTTTTCCCCAGTTTTAGGGTCTAAAAACATGCAAAATAAGTGTACAGCTTTTAGACCCTAAAATCCAGAAAGAATCGTACCGCCAAGCGAGTTAATAAAAGAGGAGTTTTGCTTTAAAGCCCAGTACCACAGTATACAGTATATTGTTTTCTATTACAGTTAGAAAGCCGGTGAAAGTATTAGAACTACTGTCAGTTTGCTTTTGCAGTCTATGCTCCTGCTGGATATACTCCTGCCCTGGTCTACACATGTTTTTTTGCAGTTAGGCCTCTTGCACACTGCACGCGATTCCGATTCAGATTCCACTTTTTAATCAGTTTTTACATCCGATTCAGATTCTGATTTGCAGTTTTCTCCTTGCACACTGCAAATCGGAATCTGAATCGGATGTAAAAACTGATTAAAAAGCGGAATCTGAATCGGAATCGTGTGCAGTGTGCAAGAGGCCTGACACTGTGGGCCTACATAAGATAGTAGCAGAGATATTGGCAAGAGATGGTAAAAACCCAACAAAGTATTCAAAGGAGTAGCTACGGTTTTCAGCACAAAGTCAGTTTTTGCGCCCCCTCTTGACAGTGAAGTGTGAGCCAGAAAGTTGTGAGCTTGAGAAAATGAAAACCTGCATTTTGTGGCAAACCTTAATATGCCAAAAAAGGCAGGCTTTCATGTTGTAAAAACTAAAATTTCCGGAAATGCATGTCGGGGCTCCCTTTTGGCTCATCCCTTGTCCCAGAAAACATCTTGAGCTACCCGGCATATGTGTATACAATTGACAATGCCTGTAAGCTTGGTTGTGAAATTGCTACTAATAGATTATAGATAGAAAAGTATTTTCTTGCTTGCTGGTAGCTTAAATAGAGTCTGAAGCGTTATAAAATACCTGTTTTTATGCAGCAGGCCGCTTGGCTTGAGCATTATGATTCGCCGCATCCCCATGGCAGAACAATGTCTTTATACTCTTCAAATCCCGGGGGAAAATTCCACGACTTTCCAGGTCATGGATTTTGCTGCCTGGGGAGGCAGAGCTTTGCACTGTAGCTCTGTCTTCAGTCCAATCAATCTCTGACGATCTCCGCCTCTCCCTGCCCCTCTCAGTGAAAGAAGACTGAGAGGGGCGGGGAGAGGTGGAGATTGGTGGAGATTGACTGGAGCAGAGGCAGAGCTACTGCGCACAGCTCTGCCTCCCCCAGAAAAGAGCCCTGAATTTTGCCCCGGGGATTTCAGGGTGATTAAGACCTCGTTCTGCTGCAAGAATGTGGCAAATAAGTTTGGATTATAATGCTGATGTGGTCTGCAACCATAAAAACAGGCATTTTAAAACACTTCAGACTCTCTTTAAAAGGCATTTTATTCATAAGGTGTAAAAATGTCACCTAGGAGAAAAAGTGAATTGGATCTGGCCCTTTGTCTCATCCTTTCTTGTCCATTGCCTACGCTGAGCATAAGTAATGTATTGAAATTACAATAATATAAAAGAACATTATGGATTGTTTAATAATGCGACTTTGCAATTCTTATAGGATGATGACATCACCCATGAATGACTATATATTACAGGCTCCATGGTACAGCCTATTTTTGAGGTGTTTAATTATGGGGTTTTAGTTTGTCTAACACAAAGAAAGCTGTGTGACAGCAGTGGAGAAAGTGGGCAGAGGTAGAACAGGAACAGTACAGCAAAACAACAAACCTTGCTTTCCTCAAAAGATAATTCAACAGGTTCCTGAAATACAGTCCATTACTATATCAAGTGTGCAAACCAATCTATCTACAGAACAAAGCACAAGATTGTATTCTAGGCACACCTTATGTAATCCATTGATACTACTTAAGGTGTGTCTTGGTTACCGTCTATTTTGTTCTGTGGGGCTGGAAATGTCCAAACCAATCAGAACCTGAAGCTATGTATTTCTTTATGTCATGACATGTGGCATGATGAGATAAACATAGGTACATATAGGACTAGCCCTAATAAGAAATTAACTGAAGTCCCTTTCTGTTTTCCAGTACATCAAGAGTTAAGAGCGTAAATGAGCTTGTCGAACAGCTTGTCAAATTCCATCAGGTTTCCTGAAAAGTAAATAGACGTAAATATTTGTCAGGAAAAAGGAAGACAATAGGGTTTTTGTATAGGAAAGTTCAAAGGATCATTACTACAGTTTCCTTTTCGGGTAAACAAAGCAGAGTGTGGATTTTAAATAGCATCTGTGACAGTCTAATGCAATCTTTAAAATGAAGCTATTAAACTGAAAATAAAAAATATGACACTCAGTACTGCACATTTAATTAATTGTCTCATAAGATTATTTCTCATGCACTCACGCCCATTTTAACCTCTCAATGGAGGGATTTGAAGTGGTTAAGTATGGTTTATTGCGGGCCATTTGGGACAGTGATAGGATTTACCGTACTTATTTAATAAAGTCCCATAATGCTGTAATGCAGGTTACCCTTGATTGTGGTCTCTTCCATCAGACGTCCACATTGGTATGTTTTACAGTAAAAGTACTGCGAGCATTTGTGGCTGTACGCTCTGCACACAAGATGTCCAACGTAGATCAGCCAATACCAGTGTAGTTTTAAATCACAAACAGTTCATTGGTCACAGGAAATGCTTTTGAAAACAAAGAAAACATTGAGAATCCCCCATGAGGAGATGGACTAGTCCACAACCTGTCTGTTCTCTCAGATTTTAACTGCTATTTTTTTTTTTTGCTGGAGTGGACCTTTACATTTTAGTAAACAAAATAAGATTTTTGTCTGTATACCGAGGCTAAATAATTTGTTTTGTTTTATAGCGTATTGTAAAGTGTTGCAGACCAACTGAAAACTGGGGTCCTGCCTTGGTAAAGAACCGCGGAGAGAGGTATAAAGATATGAAGGATGATAAGACTGAAACAGCCAAACAGGAAGAACCAGGAGTGGAAATTACAGACATCAAAGGATTTGATAATGTTTCATTTCAAAGAGACTGAATCACATAACGGTCATTGACTAACCCATGGACTCTCAGCTGTATAGCTAAAGTCAATGATACTGATGGACTTGCTAGAGCATAACTCTGAATTCAGTGTTTGTAATTATGTTTGTAATAATATTAATCCTGTGGGAGGATTACCAGTGCCAGGACAAAATTGTATTAAAAAAACATATTTCCATAAAATGTTTTTAGCTTTGATACTATTGAAAGAACATAACGTCACTTATGAAAGCTCATTGTATAGAGGTTCTAAAGGCATTTTTGGCTAGGAAGGCAATTCTCTGTGGTTCTGGTTCTATATAACTGAACTCAGAACTCTGAAAAGCAGAGTAGGAAACTCTTGCTTTTGTCCATAAATGGAATTACATCTGCTCAGTTCTGATTGGGTAAGTTATTTGTCAGTACTGGGAAAAAACACAGTCTGCAATATTTCTCAGAACTGTACATCCTGATCCAGAACAATGCAACACCACACACGATATGTGGAAACAAAACAGTATAACTCAGGGAAAACAGGAACCCAATCTGGTGTATGTAACGATTGGGGAATTATCTCCGTGGTCAGCGCACAACATGTGCGCTGACACTGCGGAAACCCTCCACAAGCGTTTGGATAAGGGAACCCAGCTTTCGTGCAAATGCACCTGTAGAGAGGAATTCCAACCGGCAGATGGAGCTGTGGAGTACAGAGGAACTCGGTCTCTGTACAACCACAGATGCCAGATGGAGATTGTACGAAGTGAAGCAATACAGGGCAAGATAGCCACTTGAGAGAGAGTGAGCACAGAGACAGAATGTATGTATGTCCTCCAATCTAGTCACCACCTAGCGACGGTTGACATACAACAGCGAAGACCAAAGTGAGAAAGCAATCGCAAGAATGGCGATTGCTAGCAGAGACACAAGACGGAGTAAAGACAGAACATAGAATGAATATAAACAGAACCAATAGCAAACTGCAATCCAACACAAAGGAACAGACAGGACTAGCTAAACACGGTCACCAAACATTAAGCGCATTAGCGACAAAGCGCGTTCAAGGCAGACAGAAGGAGAAACCAGTAGCATCCGCAGCTAAGGTTAAACTCCAAGGTTCAGACAAGAGAGATCCACTGCCTCTAACGCTAGGGCAAATGGGATCTAGGAACAGGACAGAACAATTCACTGTCAGCCACCGCTGGCGACAGTACCATCGCACGGACCAGACAAGACAGGCAGAAGGAGTAACCAGTAGCAACCGCAGCTCTGGCTTACACTTCAAAACAGAGTACAGAACTATCCACCGCCTCTACCGCTAGGGCGGGTGTGATCCAAACAGACAGACAGAAGAAGTAACCAGTAGCAACTGCTGCTCTGGCTTACACTCCAAGACAGAGTACAGAAGGATCCACCGCCTCTACCGCTAGGGTGAATGCAATCCAAACAGACAAGACAGAACTAGGCAATACAGATAATAAACAACCTGACTGCGCTAGAAGGAATGCTAGTGCACGCCCAAGGATAACTACTCTAAGACAATATTAGCAAACAATAGCAGAGGGCTGAAACTCAAGGTAAGTCCAGCGGAACCAAACCTTTATGACCATCAGGGAATTCTGGGAGGAAATGGCATTTATACTGCAAGCCTTCAAGAGAGGCAGAGCTATCAATAACCAGATAAGTGAATGCAAACCCCTCACCAGGACAGCAAGTCTGAACTTGCAGAGTGAAAACATGTCTCCTTTCCAGGGACCTGCAGCATGCAGACCTGAAAAACGGTCAAAAAGCTGCCTGCCTGTGCAGACAGCAGAGCAGATCATTATAGTGTAAAATTTCAGTATGAAGCTAGGGTAAATAATCAAAGAAAAGAGTACTCACAATACAAAACCTGCAACCACTATAATCACGTGAGGAAGTACAATCTCCACCCTGCCTTTCAGGTGCAGGTGTGGTCGCTTCATCAAAATAATTTTTGGGGATTTTAAAAACCATAAAATCAAAAATTTCTGACACCCCCCCACCACCCCCCAAATGGGGTGGAGACACATGTAGTGACTGGATAGTGAAAATATATTTAAAAAAACAAAACAAAAACAACAATGTTAAAAATGCTTAAAAGGAAAGTAACTATGAGCGTATCTGCAATAAAGATAATGTTCAGTGTTTAGACAGTTTTATTAATAAGGGCAAAAACAATACGTTTTGTGGCCTGAAGCCACTTCTTCAGGTAAATAACCCTTGTCCAAAGCTGCTCTGAGTAAGAGGCAGCGTGTCATTGTGTCACTGGCACTGCCCTTAGCTGTCTCACCCCCTCTCCTTGCCACCCATGATCCATCCACAGCATGGTTTGGGGGGCAACATCCTCACAATGTTTGCTTCAGGCAGCAAAAAGTCCAGAACCGGCTCTGCTCACACCTAAAATAAAATCTGTGCTGGACATTGGTTCTTCCCAACACACTATTAAAAATACCAGCCCTCTTCTGTAGTATTTTGTGACTGGTGATGTCACTTCCTGAAGTAACTCCACATTATTGAACTACTAGACTCTAGCTGAGCTTGTAGACACTTGCTTCTGCTTTGAATTCTCATAGATGACGCATAAATAAAGTTTAAGGTTTTTAAAGTGTACCTGCACTGACATGTGATATGAGATAAACAGTTCTAGTTTTACTAAGACATTGTCTAAAATACCTTTCTATTTTCCTGCATGGGAAGTGTTAGAAAAAACCACTAGAGATGTTATCTATGCAAATTAGGCAATCAAACAACAAGTCAAATTCAACCTGCTGTCCTGAAAAGCTGCCCGCCCCATGCGCCCTCACGCCCCTCTTTCCTGCCCCAGCTGAGCTAGGATGCACGGTAGCAGTAGGTCTTTGTACATTGACCTAAAAGCTGTTCCAAGGTCTGCACCATTTTTGAAATGGAGGAACCAGGATTCAGGAGGATGAAGCAGCCAAACAGGACACTAGAAGAAAGAAAGAAGATGCCATTTGGAATGTACATGGCAGTGGCGCACGGAGGGGGTTGTTCTGGGTGTCTAGAACACCCCCCTGCACCGAGACCGGAAGTGGGGCTGCCGCATAGCCCGGCCGGCTGGGGAGAGAAGACAGAAGAAAATGATGGAGGCGCCAGCCGCGCTAATAAGGGATGCGGGAGCCGGCTTTATTCCTCGCTCCCTCCCTCCCTCCCTCTGAATGCCCCTCGCCTGCGGTGAATGTGTGCCCGGCTCCCCCATGAGTGTGTGCGCAGCGGAGCGGTAGGTCCTCTTACCGCAGATCAGGCGCACCAGCAACTGGAGTCTCATGCTTCCTGTGACGTCATGGTAAACAGGAAGCATGAGACTCCAGTTGCTGGTGCGCCTGATCTGCGGTAAGAGGACCTACCGCTCCGCTGCGCACACACTCATGGGGGAGCCGGGCACACATTCACCGCAGGCGAGGGGCATTCAGAGGGAGGGAGGGAGCGAGGAATAAAGCCGGCTCCCGCATCCCTTATTAGCGCGGCTGGCGCCTCCATCATTTTCTTCTGTCTTTTCTCCCCCGGGCAATCTTCTCCCCACACAGGGGGCGGGCACCTTCCTTCACCTATCTTATACTGGGGGGCATATACCTATCTAATCTATCCTGGGGGGCATATACCTATCTAACCTATACTGGGGGGCATATACCTATCTAACCTATACTGGGGGGCATATACCTATCTAATCTATACTGGGGGGCATATACCTATCTAACCTATACTGGGGGGCATATACCTATCTAATCTATACTTGGGGGCTTATACCTATCTAATCTATACTGGGGGGCATATACCTATCTAACCTATACTGGGGGGCATATACCTATCTAACCTATACTGGGGGGCATATACCTATCTAATCTATACTGGGGGGCATATACCTATCTAATCTATACTGGGGGGCATATACCTATCTAACCTATACTGGGGGGCATATACCTATCTAATCTATACTGGGGGGCAAATACCTATCTAACCTATACTGGGGGGCATATACCTATCTAACCTATACTGGGGGGCATATACCTATCTAACCTATACTGGGGGGCATATACCTATCTAACCTATACTGGGGGGCATAGCCCTATCTAACCTATACTGGGGGGCATAGCCCTATCTAACCTATACTGGGGGGCATATACCTATCTAACCTATACTGGGGGCATATACCTATCTAACCTATACTGGGGGGTATATACCTATCTAATTTATACTGGGGGGCATATACCTATCTAACCTATACTGGTGGGCATATACCTATCTAACCTATACTGGGGGGCATATACCTATCTAACCTATACTGGGGGGCATATACCTATCTAACCTATACTGGGGGACATATACCTATCTAATCTATACTGGGGGGCATATACCTATCTAACCTATACTGGGGGCAACTATATGGGCTACCTATACTGGGGGGGGACCTATAGCTGGCTACCTATACTGCGGGCACCTATACCTGTCTCCACGTTGGGGGCGCATTTTACGCCCTCACCCTGGGTGCAATTTAGCCTAGAAACTGCTAGTATTTGGTTCCACCCACACCATATTTTGGCCACGCCCACACGCCACTTTCAGGAACCCCCCCCTTTGGAAATCCTGGATTTGCCCCTGCATGGGGTGAGTGTTTGCATTCTGTGTCTATTGTGTTCTTGTTCATTAAAGACCCACATTAAGTTCTATTTTTTTTTCTGTAATGTTTTTCATTTTTATTTTTATTTACTTTGCAATCAATAAATAAATTCATGCAGAGATCCCATTTTGTGAGTGAAAGGAACATTTCTTCTGTTTGTTGTTCATCTCTCATATTAACTTATATTGTTCTTTAGCAATCATCAGTAATATTTATTAAAGGATTAAAGCAATATAGAGAATTATGAGTTTATAAAGTATTCAGTAGCTGGAGTAGAGCTGGTGACACCTTTACCATAGAACAATTTATGATAATTCTAAAACATATCTCAGAGGGAGAGACAGATAATAAACAACCTGACTGTTTTCACTGAACATTCCTGATTAACGACTTTAACTAGTTACTGTGTTGTGCAGTGTGTAGTGTTGACACAGTTGGATTATTTGAATTTGGAACCTTGTTTCAGTTTCAGCCTAAATCTTTGACACATGTGCCCTGACAGGGGGTGTTAACTCACCCTTGTGGCTGCCTCTGTGCCCTGCCTTCCCCATCACATCCTACAGTGGGATGCAAAAGTTTGGGCAACATTGTTAATCATCATGATTGTCCTGTATAAACGGTTGGTTGTTACGAAAAAAAATGTCAGTTAAATACATCATATAGGAAACACACAAACTGTGATATTTGAAAAGTGAAATTAAGTTTATTGGATTTACAAAAAGTGTGCAATAATTATTTAAATAAAATTAGGCAGGTGCATAAATGTGGGCCCCGATGTCATTTTATTGATTCCAAAACCTTTAGAACTAATTATTGAAACTCAAATTGGCTTTGTAAGCTCAGTGACCCCTGACCTACATACACAGGTGAATCCAATTATGAGAAAGAGTGTTTAAGGGGGCCAATTGTAAGTTTCCCTCCTCTTTTAAGTTTCTCTGAAGAGTAGCAACATGGGGGTCTCAAAACATCTCTCAAATGACCTGAAGACAAAGATTGTTCACCATCATGGTTTAGGGCAGGCATGGGCAAACTTGGCCCTCCAGCTGTTACGGAACTACAAGTCCCACAATGCATTTGCCTTTATGAGTCATGACTGTGGCTGTCAGACTCCTGCAATACATTGTGGGAGTTGTAGTTCTGTAACAGCTGGAGGGCCAAGTTTGCCCATGCCTGGTTTAGGGGAAGGATACAGAAAGCTGTCTCAGAGATTTCAGCTGTCTGTTTCCACAGTTAGGAACATATTGAGGAAATGAAAGATCACAGGCTCAGTTCAAGTTAAGGCTCGAAGTGGCAGAGCAAGAAAAATCTCGGATAAACAGAAGCGACGAATGGTGAGAACAGTCAGAGTCAGCCCACAGACCAGCACCAAAGCCCTACAACATCATCTTGCGGCATATGGAGTCACTGTGCATCGTTCAACCATTCAGCGCACTTTACACAAGGAGATGCTGTATGGAAGAGTGATGCAGAGGAAGCCTTTTCTTCGCCCACAGCACAAACAGAGCCACCGAGGTATGCTAAAGCAAATTTGGACAAGCCAGCTTCATTTTGGAATAAGCTGCTGTGGACTGATGAAACTAAAATTGAGTTATTTGGGAATAATATGGGGCATTATGCATGGAGGAAAAAAAACACAGCATTCCAAGAAAAACACCTGCTGCCTACAATAAAATATGGTGGTTCCATCATGCTGTGGGGCTGTGTGGCCAGTGCAGGGACTGAGAATTTTGTCAAAGTTGAGGGATGCATGTATTCCACTCAGTATCACCAGACTCTGGAGACCAATGTCCAGGAATCAGTGACAAAGCTGAAGCTGCGCCGGGGCTGGATCTTTCAACAAGACAACGACTCTAAACACTGCTCAAAATCCACTAAGGCCTAGGTTCTCAACATGTGGTATGCGTACCCCAGGGGGTACTTCTGATGGTTCCAGGGGGTACTCGGCTTGATAAACGTTACCAATAATAACAAATTTAGAGTTTAAGAAAATGAGAAATCTTATTTAAACAATACCAAATGAATATTTTTGCTAATTAAAAGCAATAGTAAATGCTTGGAAAGTGTTTAGAACCAATTTTAATGTACTACCATCAAATATATATTTGTCAAGGGGTACTTGTGATAATGTTTACTATGCTAGGGGGTACTTGGTGAGTACAGGGTTTTAAAAGGGGTACATAACAGTAAAATGTTGAGAAACACTGCACTAAGGCATTCATGCAATGGAACAAGTACAATGTTCTGGAATGGCCATCTCAGTCCCCGGACCTGAATAGAATTGAAAATCTGTGGTGTGAGTTAAAGAGACTCTGTAACAAATTTTTCAGCCTTAGTTCTTCTATCCTATAGGTTCCTATGCCTGTTCTAATGAGCTCTGGCTTACTGCAGCCTTTCCTAATTGCACTGTCTCTGTAATAAATCTTATATCCTTTCCTCTGTCGTGTCTGTCGGGTAATGCTTGAATGTGTGGAATGTGCAGGGCTGCTTGTGATTGGATAGAAGCGATACACACCCCCTGCAGGCCCCCTGCACACTCTGTATGACTCACACACTCTGTTTATGTGAGCCTATCACAAGCTGGTTAGTTTGTTTGTAAACACTGCCTAAAACTGTTAATTACAAGCCAGGATTGCAGCAGAAAGTGGCAGAAACAGCACAGAGGGGCACAGGAGAAAATAAGGAATAAAATGGTATGCTTTTTAGTGTAAGAATATTAGAGTACACATTCTCTTTAAAGAGAGCTATCCATGCTCGGTAGCCATCAAACCTGAATGAACTAGAGATGTTTTTTACAGAGGAATGGTCCAAAATACCTTCAACCAGAATCTAGATTGGAACCTACAGAAAGTGTTTAGACGCTGTAATTTCTGCAAAAGGAGGATCTACTAAATATTGATTTCATTTATTTTTTGTGGTGCCCAAATTTCTGCACCTGCCTAATTTTGTTTAAACAATTATTGCACACTTTCTGTAAATCCAATAAACTTAATTTCACTTCTCAAATATCACTGTGTGTGTCTCCTATATGATGTATTTAACTGACATTTTTTATTGTAACAACCAACTATTTATACAGGAAAATCATGATGATTAACAAGGTTGCCCAAACTTTTGCATCCCACTGTAGCTCTCACACACTTCTTCCTTCATGAGGAAGTATGAGAGAGCTGGAATGGGGCATAGAGGTCACACACAGAAGTGGCCACAAGAGTGCGTTAACACTCCTTCCCTGGTGCCTATGTTATGAAGATTCAGGTTCTGATTGGCAGGTTTCAGAATAATGTTCCGAATTTGAATATGCCAAATGCATTTAAACTAATGGTGTACCTCCTTTCATTTTAAACCAGTCCCCCTAGTGCTAGATTGTAGGCATGGTCAATAGGATGAAAATAATTTCAAGTTGGTGCAGAATTATGCTCATTTTGTTTGCAAATTTATGCAGCTTGAAAATGGACCAATCAAATTTTACCTCAGCAGGATTTGATTGGTTAATTTTTGAGGCTGCATAAATTTGCACATAACATTTGCATAATGCATCAACTAAAAATGATTTACATTTCACTGACCATCCCTACTTATTATGATCAGGGCCGGATTGAAGCCAATGCCACATAGGCCATGGCCTAGGGCACCACAGGATCAAGGGTGGATAGGCAGCAGGCTATACTGGGAGGGGAGGGTCACTTGGCTACCTATACTGGAGGGAGCGGGTAATCAGGCTATCTATATGAAAGAAGGGTAGAGTCATCTGGTTTGTTATACTAGAGGGAAGGGGGGAGAGGCCATCAGGCTACCTATAGTGGAGGTAAGTGGTGGTCGGAGTTGTCATCTGGCTAAAATGGAGAGGAGGGTTTTCTGGCTATCTATACTAGAGGGAAGTGTCAACGGGCTACCTATACTGAAGGGAGGGGGAAGGGTCAACTGGCTACCTATACTGGAGGGGGGCGGCTGCTGACAGTGGCCTTGGGTGGTAAAGAGTACAACTCTGATTATAATTGGTCCAATACCAAACTGCATACAACTTATATGAAACTTGGATGAAAGTAGAAATCATTTGCATCTCATTGACCATCTCTGGTGAGACCTCAAAGCTCATCATGAGGGACTATGGGAGGCAGCCACACAGCAGCAGAGTTATTATTACACACAGCACTCTATGACAGCACAAGAAAAAAAAGACCTCATCATATTGACAGCTGGCCTTCATTAAAGCTGACTATAATGCTCATCTTCGGGCAAATGGCAATATACTTTGGGAGTCATGCGCTTGCATGCATATAGTAGGTACACCAGGAAAGTCAGATTCATCTAATTGCTAAGAATATCTCATCTGCACATATTATGAAATACCGGTAATATAGCCAGAAAATTAGCATTTCATTCTGAAAACACAGTACTATTTAAAAGGCCAGTAGCTGCACCATGTGTATTCCTAAAATGATATTTACCTAAATGATTGCCTTTCACTGAAAGAATGCTTTTCAAATAATACAACCGACTGAATACACAACTGTTCAGCTGACTATTGCTCAGTTCAGAAAACACCAGCTTATCAGGAGATACACAGCCAATGCCTGTTTACTGTGATTTCATTCTCTTCTCAGAAAAATCTATTTTGTTTCAGTTCTGCAAATACAGAAGTGATAAGCTTGCAATTAGTGTGCCAACCAATACTGCAGATCAGTAGTGGGATTTATATGCGGAATCAAAGAAAGACTGTCCATATAGAGAAAAAAAACAAATATCTGACCCTGAACTTGAAAAATGCTAACTTATTACAGCGCCAAAATCTTCTGTAGCGCTGTACAGAGTATATTGTCTTGTCACTAACTGTCCCTCTGAAGGACTCACAATCTAATCCCTACCATAGTCATATGCCTAGTGTATGTGTAGTGTATGTATTATAGTCTAGTGCCAATTTAGGGGAAAGCCAAGTAACTTATTTGTATGTTTTTGGGATGTGCCCGGAAGAAACCCATGCAGACACGGGAAGAGCAAACAAACTCCATGCAGACAATACCCTGGCTGGGCAAGGCAAGAGTGCTAACCACTGGGCCACTGAGCTGCCCAACTTATCCCCCATCAATTGCATCTAAAATTAACACTGACCTCTTACTAACTGATGCATGTACAGTAGGTCTAACCAGTTATTTGTGCCTATGTCTTTTTCTTGACCTCTCACCTGTCCACAAGCTTAATTGTTCCCTAAAAATAATAACACAGAAGATTTAATACACATGTGTCCATCTGAAAACATTGTGCAGAAAATACCAGCTTATGAGATAAAGCCACTTCCTGTTTACCGTGATTTCTCTCTCTTTCAGAGCAGATCATCCACAAGGCAACCTTAACAGGTGCCTGGGGCCTAGTGGGTGTCAGGGGGGCCATCTGCCACTGTTCCTGTCCTGTCTCCCACCTCAGATTGCCAAATGGACCATCAGAAAGAACCAAAGCTACTACCTTGCCTAGGGCCCTATTTCATCTAGAAACGCTGACAAGGCAAGATTTCATACTTACCCAGAGTTTCCTCCAGCTCCATAAGCACATGTGAGTCCCTCCTGTCCTCCCGCAATCAGCCCCAGTAAATGGCTAAGTCGGATGCGCAGAAGACCCCGACTGACACAAGTGAGCCAGTCACTGGGGCTGATTTGCGGCTGAACGGCAGACTGCGGGAGGATGGTGAGGGACTCACAGGTGCTTATAGACATGGGCATAGCAATCTCCCCTGCAACCCCTGCCATCGCAGGGGACCCGGAGGCTTTGGGGGTCCCTCCTTCTCCCTCCCCCTTTCCATTCACTAAGAAAAACCATGTGCAGGAGCATGTGTAATTTTTTTCCTTCTTCCAGACGTTGCTTCACAGCAGAACACTCTCTGCTGCCATACGCCGGCTCCCAATCCCATTGGATTCAGGGCCAAGGGGGCGAACACGGTAAATCCAGCGCTGGAGACTTGGGCGCAGCAGCGCAGGAGACTTGGGCGCAGCCGGCGCCACCATAGGCCGTAATAGGAACTACGGCTATCGCAGGCACAGGGAGTAACTTCAGCGCCGTCAGAAGACGGACCTGAAATTGCTTTTAAAACAATAATTCGGATTCCAGCGATTGCTGGAAGCCGAATTATTTCATTCCCCCACTATCCATGTCGGCCTGGAGGGGGAATAGTAATTAACACGGCCCGGACTTGTGCGGCAGCAGGATCAGCCATATACTGGCTGTGTCCTGCGCCCAAGTCTCCGGCGCCGTTCTCTCTCGTACGCAAAGGGGGCCCCAGGCTATCATTTTTGCAGGGGGCCCCTGTTAAGTCTAGTTACGCCCCTGCTTATGGGCCTGGAGGAAGCCCCGGGTAAGTATCAAATCTTGCCTTGTCAGCATCTCTAGTTTAATTTAATTAATCATTGTGTTCTCTTCTCAGAAGTGATGAGATAGCAATTCCTGTACCAAACAAACACTATAGGTAATTTTACCAAAGCTCCCTGACTCCAAAACAAATGATGCCTATTGACATTGGAAGTGCAAGTACTTTAATTTAAACACCGGCCTGAGGTCACGCCTGCAGCAGACTCACCAGACAAGTGTTTGCTCACACTTTTTAACTGACGTCTCACCACATATAATAACTGAGCTATTATAAGTGTCCTCGCTTGATTTCAGATCGTAGCATTCGAGTTGAAGAACTGCTTTTCAGATTTGCATACCTAATAAGCACACAAGGCATCATTGAGAAATCATGGGAAGGCAGTAGCTGACTTTCTTTAATTATAGTGCAGAGAGAACAACAAGATACACATTACACCTTGAAACTAAGCTAGTGATCGCATGTGAGCTTTACTCTGCACAGGACATGGGAAATATACCCTCACCAGCATGTCTGAAATGGCGAAGAAAGAAATCCGTTGATATTAATGTAAGTACATTTGAAAAGACTTGACGATGCTATTTTGACTAACGTCTTGTTAAATAGTATGTCAACACACACACGCACGCACGCACGCACGCACGCACACACACACACACACACACACACACACAGCCTGAGCAAACTTGTGAGGATGCGCCCCCTCTCTGTCCACCCCCACATTTGGAATGGTAGCACAGCACCCAAAAATTTACTCTGCTTCATTTAATGTTCTCACATGACATGCTGCAGCTAAACACAATAGCACAGTGGCTGGCTGTGAGTCTGTGACAAACAAACTGCTCACCCTCATCCACTCCATTCCTCCTCACTCAGGACAGCAGTGCCACCACCTCCCTTCTGCTGTGCAAGTCAAATGAAGCACTGCTGCTCTCCTGCCTCCCCCCTCCTCACTCACTGTCAGACTCCTCACACAGCACATCAAGCTGTTTTTCCCCAATGATGACCTCTTTATCTCGCTCTCCTCTTGATTCCCCTCCTACTCTGACTGCACGCTGTAAGTGTAAATACTGCATGAGAGAACTGGCCCTGCCTGCCAATTACAGTATGTGTTGTGAGTGTGACCCCTGCTCTAGAAACACTTGATCAATAGCACCCTTCCTCATATGTGGAAAGGGCAATATACATCTACACTCAACCAACAGCATAGCTTAGAAGCTCTGGGCCCCGATGCAAGTTTTACATTAGGCCTCCTCAAGCATTCTATACATAACAATTGATGTGGAGCACCAAAACTTTCCAAGGACAGCTGCAGTGTCAGAGAGGTGTAGGCTGGGGAGGAGAACATTCTATTAATGATTACAACTAATCAAAGTGCATCTAGAAGTGATCCTTATCAGCTTAGCACTGTAAGAAGCGATCAGACTCTTGCAATGGAGAATCCCTCATTTACTTTAGAGAACCATGGTTTCATAAAGAAGACTATATACAGAGTTCTCCTTTAGGACACAGAAAAATATAATTCTGAGATTTTCAGTGGTACATCATGCAATACAATTGAGCTGAAGGTTCTCCTGTGAGTGTTTAGAGGAGCGCTAATAATAAAGCCTCCGATGGACAATTACATTGCTTGAGTGACTGGTTTCAATGAAATTTACGGACAGATAGAGCTAGAACACATGTGCGTAATTTTCATTGAAAACCAAACAATGGTAATTGTCCATCGGAGGCTTTATTATTAGCACTCCTCAAAGCGCTCACAGGACAACCTTCAGCTCAAGTCTATATTTTTGGGGAGGATTGGGGAGATCCTCACTCCAGTGAGCTGCTGATCCATCACCAGGCGCAGCACTGCACATTTGTTTACAAGTCTAAATGTGCAGACAGCTTGGCTCTGGGCTGGCAAAATATAAACAATGTTGCCTCGACTCGAAATCACTGCAAGCTCCAACTTTGGTCCAGAGTCTTCACGACTGTGCAGTGTGCCCTGTCAGTCACATGCTCATGAGAGCCAATAGAAAGCTCCTAATGTGATTGACATGCACACCCACGGCATACTCACAGGGTGACGTGCGAAGTAACCCTTGGTAAACTGGAGGTTTTTCTATATACTGTATAACAAAGAATGCTGATTATATATGCACCTTGTATTGAAGCCAATACATTTAATGAACTGCTTGAGGCTTCTGTGGTCCACCATGATATCTACTGCGGCTTTGAGAATGTCATGCTATTAAGTGCAGTTCTTAGACGTCTGGTGCCAAACGGTGGTTACCCTGGGCAACCAATCCCATCAATTCTTTCAAGCACTAATTAAGAGCAATAAAGCGGATGAAGGAGGGCCCTTACTGGACCCCTCTGGTCCAAAGGCCCTCGTGCAGTCACTACCTCTCCTTCATTATTCAATCCCATGGATGGATACTGCACTCTCATTACAAATATCCGCCAGCTTCCAAATTCCTGTCTTTATATACTTCGTCATACATATAAAACGAAAAGAAAAACAAAACATAGCCTGACTCTTTATGAATAAGTTTCACATTACCAGGTGTATCCTTTAATCCTGTGTGAACCGACCACAGATCCAGAATTCAGAGCTCCTCACCCTCTGCAGTGACTGTCAAGTCACAGACAGCTCACACACTTTATCACCAGTGATTGAACTCCTTCATTGAACTTCCTTCACCACAAAAGCTGCAACACACCAGGACACCTGGCCTCTCACCTTATCTGAATGCTGACACATTATAAGACAGCTACAACAGCGTTTGATATGATCCGGGCTTATTGCATCTTCCCAAACATCCAGATTTAATACACCGTTCCCACAACGCTTCTGCTCCACCAGAAGTTAACCTAATAACTGCAAGGAGAACTGTCTTTCATAAATCTTGGATACTTAAATTTAATGCAGAAAACTCTTGTTGCATGTGCTTCATAAAGAAGGGGGTTAACCCAAATTATTAACAAATTATCAGGAACCAGATCCTTGATAAACGTTTCACAGATCGCAGTCCACTTCCTCAGATCAGTACAAAAAATGTCAATAATGGTTGGCTGCTCTCTTTAGGCTGGTTGCAAGTGAGTTGATGCCTGATAACATTTGTACAGGCCCGGCCCTAGACTTTTTGCCGCCTGAGGCAATCTTTAAAGAAATCCCCTTCCCCGCCGCCGCTGGGCCCAATACCCCCTTCCTGACCGCTATCCCCTCCAGCTCGGGCAGCCCCCCACACCCACGGGGTGGGAGCGATTTCTTTAAAGATTGCCTCAGGCAGCAAAAAGTCTAGGGCCGGGCCTGTACAAATGTTATCACACATCAACTCACTTGCAACCAGCCTAAAGAGAGCAGCCAACCATTATTGACATTTTTTGTACTGATCTGAGGAAGTGGACTGCAATCTGTGAAACACTTATCAAGGATCTGGTTCCTGATAATTTGTTAATAATTTGGGTTAACCCCCTTCTTTATGGAGCACATGCAACAAGAGTTTTCTGCATTAAATTTAAGTATCCAAGATTTATGAAAGACAGTTCGCGCCCCCCCCCCCATAAGTGCTGCCCCCCCAGAAGTGCTGCCTGAGGCAAAAGTTTCACCCCGCCTCATGGGCGGGCTGGCCCGGCCCTGCATTTGTAAGACAAGAAGAATGGCACCAGCGCTGGATATTCAGTACAGTACAAATAGGCAGCCTACTTATTCTTTGTGGGAAAGATGGTGGCTAAGTGGCTTGCATTCTTGCCTTGCAGCACCACAGTCCTGGGGTTGATGTTTCTTCGGGATGCTATTGGTATTAAAGAGTCTGAATCTGTAAAATTCTTACAATAAAAAGCATACCATTCTATTCCTTATGTTCTCCTGGGCCCCTCTGTGCTGTTTCTGCCACTTCCTGCTGCAATCCTGGCTTGTAATTGCCAGTTTTAGGCAGTGTTTACAAACAAAAGACATGGCTGCTAACAGCATGTGATAGGCTGAGAGTAGCTCAGTGTGTGAGTCATACAGAGCTTGGAGGGGGCCTGGAGAGGGTGTGTATAGCTTCTATCCTATCACAAGCAGACCAGCACATTCCAGCCTGAGAGCCTGAGCCCGACAGAGCCGACAGAGGAAAGAAGATTAGATTATATAACAGAGATAACACAGCCACTCTGCAACTAGAAAAGGCTGCAGTAAGCCAGAGCACATTAGAACAGGTATAGGAACTTATAGGATAGAAGAAATAAGGTTGAAAATGTTGTTACAGAGTCTCTATAAGTCTACATGTTCTCCAAGTGAGATAATGGTGTACCAACAAAAGACAGCAATCTTTGAAGGAATGCTGTGAAAGGAAATCCCGAAAGTCTGCAAACTACTGAAACTTCCACCAGCAACCTCTCCAGCAGCACTGCACCAACCCAGGACGGAAGAGCTGCACATGCAACAAGAGTTTTCTGCAACAAATTCAAGTATCCAAGATTTATGAAAGACAGTTCTCCTTGCAGTTATTAGGTTAACTTCTGGTGGCGCAGAAGCGTTGTGGGAACGGTGTATTAAATCTGGATGTTTGGGAAGATGCAATAAGCCCGGATCATATCAAACGCTGTTGTAGCTGTCTTATAATGTGTCAGCATTCAGATAAGGTGAGAGGCAGTGGCGTAACTAAGGAGCTGTGGGCCCAGATGCAAGTTTTACATTGGGGCCCCCCAAGCACTCTCTACAAAACAATTGATACGGCGCACCAAAACCTGCCAATGTAGTTGCTGCAACACTCGTCACAGCTTCCCCGTTGGCTCTGTATCTGTGTGTGTGTACTCTAATTTCATCAGTCCTCACACTACCCTCACTCCACACCCACTCCATGTGATCTCCACCAGTTCCACTATCTCATGCTATGCTATAATTGCTTGCTGTGTACCTGCTGCTTAAAGAAGAATGTTACTATCTTGCATGATTGAAATGCTAACAAGTGGATATCTTACGGTTCCAACAGCATTAGGCCAATGAACCGTGTTGTTTACTATGGTCTATAGACCTTCAACAGGTACATTTGCAGTGTATGTGAATGGACTTTCACAGGAACAACATCTACATGTGATCACATAATATATGAATCCTCCTTAGTGCACATTGAGGTGCACCTTCACTATGGCCTTGTGTGCTTTGTTAAGTGATGTGTGGTGTGTATGCATTGATATAGGGAGCATACAGTGTAGTGGGTACAGGGGTGCCTTTAGGGATTGGGTCTGGGGTAATTTTTAAGAATTTTGTCTGTTTTGATAAATAAAAATGTATACAGTTTTTAGTAAAACATTTTCTGTGTATTATTGGTGTGTACCATCCATCTTTTGGTTCCTTCCTATAAAGTTTTTTTGCTATAATTTAAATACCAGTGATTGGCAATAATAAGGTCAGTGGGACTCTAAAACAGTGTGGTATGGGCCTCCATCTACTGCTGGGCCCCACAACTGCTGTTATGATTACTATGTTTATATTTGTATATCCATGCCCCTGCGTGTCACATCTTTTAATGGATGTTTTAACATGAACTAAAATTTGAAACATTTCTTAATATCTTTCCCCTCTTTCTTTTTCTTTATACCCTGACATCTGTTGATCTGTAAGTAGCCCTGTCCTACTGCCATGTTCACAAGTTTGCTACCTTGGAGTTACCTTTGACCTTGATCTGTCATTCTCTCCTCATATTTACAATTCAGGCTTTTCCATTTGCATAGGATCACATTTTTCCATCCAACTAGTGGATGACAAATGTCTTACTGAATGTCCTAATTATGTCTTGCCTACTGCAACAGTCTCCTCTCAGGTCTTTCCCTCACTTGACTTACTGTGCAGTGAGTTTTGAATGCTTTTGCTATACTGATTGTCATATCTAGGAGAACTCATGGAGAAGCATGTGATCTATTCAGTCAGGTGGTAGATATGTAAGTCTCTGATATCCTAGTCATGATCATTAGGCCCGGATTTGTATCTGTCACCACCCAAAACCTATTAGAGTTGTCGCGATCCTCCGATTTTGTTTCGCAAACCTCGAACTCGATCGAACATGCAAAAAAAGTTTGCGAACATGCAAACTTTTAAAACTTTTAAAACTACAAACACTGATTGTGGCCACTAAAGTGATGGAAAAGATGTTTCAAGGGGTCTAACACCTGTAGGGGGGCATGGCGGAGTGGGATACACGCCAAAAGTCCCGGGGAAAAAAATGGATTTGACGCACAGCAGGGTTTAAGGGCAGAAATCACATTTTATTGCTAAATTGGAGGCCTAAAGTGCTTTAAAACATCTTGCATGTGTATACATTAATCAGGTAATGCAATTAGTGTACTGCTTCACACTGATAGACTAAACTCACTGTGTAATGCACCGCAAACAGCTGTTTGTGTAGTGCGTGCTGGACTGGTGCGCACCATGGCGAGAGTGCAGGCGATGGCGGTTTTCAAGCCCATATGGTCGGGCTGAGGTAGCTCAATGACATAACAACAGTGACTGAGTGTCCAACTGATCGAATTTGGTCTGTCCACAATGAAGCAACGACCTTATTATCTTCTTGGGTCAGGTGTGCCCCACAACCCCAACACTCTCATTTAGACGGTCATTGCTTTATTGTGATACACACGCCCCTTCACCGTGGCAAGGTAACGATCACGAAGGGGAATTGACACATGTACATGCCTTTTGTTTTGTTGTTGCAGCCCCAGTGCATCCAGAAAAATTAGGTAGGCATGTACATGCACCAGAAAAAATATTGTTCTTTTTGTTCAGGAATCCACCTGGAGTCCTGGACCCTGTTGGTGGTGGCGGAGAAGGCAGTCATGCGGCCTGCAGGCAGAGATGCTGTGTGAGGACTGACTTAGTCTTGGGGCAGGCAGTCACACGGCATGCAGGCAGAGATGCTGTGTGTGGGGACTGACTTAGTCTTCGGGCAGGCAGTAGCCCTCCGGGATCCATGCCTGTAGAAGAACCACACAGCTAATTACAAAGACATATTCGAGAAAAATAACAAATGAGAGATGTGCTCTCAATGCACTTATCTACAATGCACTTTGCACCCTAGCAGTTTATTTATTTATGCCCTGACGACGGCTCTATTATTTATGAGCCGAAACATGTCGGTTTTGGTGGAGGGTTTCTTTATATTTAAGTAGAATCTAATCAGCATTTGTATATAATTTTTACTTGGCGAAGGGCAGTAACCCCAACTGACCAATTATTACATATAGGTCCTCTGAGAGAAAGTACAATCAGACTGCCCAGCGATGTATTTGAAAGTAATAAAGGAAAAAAGGCTAAAGCAAAATAAATGAAATAAAGTATTTATTATTATATAGATGTTTTTATAAAGTTATGAATTAAAAGTTATATTTTATTAAGTCTCAAACAGGGTCAAAAATTGTGTTTATAGTGAAAATCAGAATTGTGTAGTTGGTATTATAAATGTGCAGCTGTCACACACAGGTGCAGTGAAAAGGTAGGCACTGACTGTGCTGGGCCTTGCACAGTATAGCAATTATCAAGGGCCAGCTGCAACACACAGGGATGTATAATGCAGTGTCAGTGGCACACAAAAAAACTTCACAAGAACATTATCTCTGAAAAGAGCTCTTTTTGTGGTGCTTTTCAACAACAAAACTCAAAATTAAAAAGGAGAAAAAGAAACAAAGAAACAACCCCAAATCCCCCCTCCCCCCCCCCCCCCCAACTAAAACAGAAAAGTTTTTTTTTTGCTCTACCCAATAGCCTTCAACTGACCCTTTTTGAAGTGTCAGTCTTTCTTTGGAAACCAGATCCCCTTGTCCCTCTTTCTTCTTCATGAGTCCCTCTTTCTGGACTGATGTACAGATCCCTGTAAAAATTAAAAAATATATTTTTTTCAGACGAAGAATGCGTTTAATTTACTCTGAACTGTATTCCCATCCTTATAAGTGTTATACTTCTTAATTCCAAATGTTAGTAAGAAGGACAACACATAATGTCAGAAAAAAAATGTGGTTTGAATTGTAAACTACATCCCTTTCTTTATGAATTCTTTATGGTTTGCGTGACTATGCAGCGTGGCAATGGTGTGATTAGAGGTGTAGCAAGGGTGTCACTCTTAAATGTGTTCCCTGAAAACATAAAATAAATAAATACAAATGGGTATGCAGTTTACTGGCTTCTGCCAAAACCAGGATTTAGACCTCCAAGGGACAGTTGTTGAATGTTGACATGTGTTGTTCAGTGTACTCTGTAAAGCATTGCATTGAATGTGTTAGCGCTATATAAATAATAATGATAATGCAATCATGTATGAATAAAATGTTGACATTTTAAAAAGATAAATCCCCTTTTTTCCATGTTGCTTGCAGAATGATGTTCGGTCTGTGTCCAGTCATGGAGAGCCTGAGCGGGAGATGTGGGCCAGTAAAACAGATTACCTGTTGTCGATGATAGGGTATGGTGTGGGACTTGGAAACGTGTGGAGGTTCCCTTATCTCGCCTTTAAACATGGAGGAGGTAAATACATTCTGGCCTGTGCAATTACAATATAGGGTTGCGCACAAAAGACCTGCATGAGTGTATAAGAAATCGCCGGCCAGTCCCCATGCACCTCTCTATTCCTGTTGTGTTAGTTCTCACCAATTTTATTGAAGTCTGTGTTGCCTGCATTTGCTGCTGTATGGATAACGCTCTCATATGGCAACCGCTGCAGGTGACACAGGCTTTAATAAAGCCAGGGAAGACACAAAGCAGGAATAGAATAGCCTTGCCGGTCTTTCATGTGCCACCATGTATATCAGAATATATTAACACAATTAAAGTACAACTTAATTTAAATTCTAAATGCCACATATATTTCCAGTAATTACTAGCAAATATCAATACAAAGGCTTTATTTCACCTTTTCATGTTTTATATGAAGAACATGACATTTACAGAGAACAGTTATCATTGGGGGCATTACTATGGAGAACTGTGCCCAGCACATCCAGCATACAGAAACAATCTTCACTGACTCTAATACTGTCACTGGAATTTGTTCAGAATGATAGAAAGCAGAAATATAGCTTCAAATGTGTGTAAATAATCATCAGTTGAAGCTCTGTGTTCCTGTCTGTGTGTCTCTCTCTGTTACAAAACAGCTGGTGAACACAACTTTTCTTTCACACAGGCTGTACTGAGCTCTGAAAAGCATTTTAGTGTTGCTGGCTAAAAGTTCCATAGGTATGTGGGGTTTACAGAAAAACTGTTTCTTTGATAGTTGTTTTTAAGTAATACAGTTCCCTCTACATGTTATATCTTTTTGACCATATAATTCCACAGTAAGTTACAAAAAAATAAAGTAAAAAAACTAAACAGATGCTTTAGCCATAAAAAAAATGTATTTTATTGTTTTGAATAGAATGGGTGAAGAACTAGAATGATCAGGTTTTTGTGACCGGACTGTTGGTGTCTAAATATAGCATTCTCACATCTAATTGGATAATTTACACAAGGCAATTTGTAGTCAGTTTCCAGAGGGAAGAGCTTGAAGTATTGTGTTGCTTGCTTCAAAAATAGCAGGCATTTTGTTAAAACTAGTTTTGAGTTGACAGCTACTCTGCTTGCACATACAGAAAAAAAACATATGAAACTAGTTATGATTTCAAATCTACTCAAAAATACTTTATTCGGTTATCACTAATACAAGTATGCAAAATGCCGTATCATGACAAACCTTAAATGATTAGCTAGTCAAAATGGTAGAAGAAAAAAACATCATGGGTATAACACAGTTGTGTAAGTGTAGATAGTTACAGAAAGATATAAGTATGACTTAATAAGTCAACCAATGCAAGTGGTATGTAGGGTAGTAGACAATACTATGAAAATCTGTATAAATCTAATAAAAGGGCAGATCAGTATACAATAATGTAGGTTGGGTAAATACACTGGGCACATATTAAGCTAAATGCATTTTAACAGGAATAATAAGAAACAAATGGAAAAAAAAACATTATTTCTCAGTTTTCAGACATTATGGGTCTTAAAATAAAATATGCTACTGTGACTAAAACTCATGTATTTTATTTGCCCATTTGTCTCGGACTCCTGGTTATTACAACATTTAAATTATGTTCCCAGTACAATGTATGGCGACAATATTTAATTTAGAAATAAAGGTGATTTTTTTTCAGTTTTGCGTCTGTCACTGATTACAACCCAATATATGCAAATATAACAGTAATATACCCTCATGCCATACAGAGTAAAAAAAAAAAAAAAGTCCCTAACGTAACTACTGTATTTATGTATTTTTTTTTAAATGCGATGTCAATTTTTTTTTTAGTGTTTTATTTTGGTAACTATGGGGGTGGGGGGCAGGGGAGGGGAGAAGGAGATATTACCTTATTTTTATTTAGTATAAAGTGTGTAAAATGTAATATAAAATGTCTTTTTTTTGTATATTTATATATATGTTATATATATATATATATATATATATATATATATATATATATATATATATATATTTACCACTTACCACTAGATGTACTCATAATCACTGTCTCTGTGGCTTCTCATTGAATCCATGATCTTTGCATACCATGATCTTTGCTTACGGACACTTTGATTCACCAATGGTGGCTTTGCGGGCTCCGACGGGTAAGCACGGCGGTGGGGGGGGGGGGGGGGGGTTAGCGGCGGCGGGGGAGGGCATTTTAAAACATCCTGTGGATAGTGGTTAAACAAATGTCCCTGTTTTCTAATATATGGTCATCTCTATTATACAATTAGGCAATAAATAATGGAAAATTAAGTAACTATAATATGAAACAAAGGAAATAATATGCCAAATCATTACCATTATAGCTTTTGCTAACCTCTATAGCTTAAAAACAAAAATATAACCTAATGGAATACAACCAGGAGTAAAAAAATATTGCCATGCCCAGTTGTTGTTTGTCTTATCTTTTGTTCCATTAAATGGTTATGTTGAACTAAGGAAATAAGTCAAGGTACAGATTGCTATGTATAGCGCTACGAAAAATGTTGGTGCTATATAATTAAATAACAATATTAATAAAGTATCAGGAGACTTTCAGTTGATGATAAGGAGATAAAATGTTGCCACTACCTTTTGAAAACAGGTAGTATACCTCATAAATCCATTTCTGAAAATAAAAAGTCAACATACATTTGTTTAGTGCCTTGTTATTCGCTCCAGTAGAAGGTATATATATATATATATATATACAATGGCTTGCAAAAATATTCGGCCCACTTGAATTTTTCCACATTACTGCCACAAACATGAATTGATTTTATTGGAATTCCACATGAAAGACCAATACAAAGTGGTGCACACGTGAGAAGTGGAACAAAAATCATACATGATTCCAAACATTTTTTTACAAATCAATAACTGCAAAGTGGGGTGTAATTATTCAGCGCCCCCCCCATACCCCCCCCCCCCCCCCCCCCGAGTCAACACTTTGTAGAACCATCTTTTGCTGCAATTACAGCTGCCAGTCTTTTAGGGTATGTCTCTACCAGCTTTGCACATCTAGAGACTGAAATCCTTGCCCATTCTTCTTTGCAAAGCAGCTCCAGCTCAGTCAGATTAGATGGACAGCGTTTGTGAACAGTAGTTTTCAGATCTTGCCACAGATTTTAGATTGGATTTAGATCTGGACTTTGACTGGGCCATTCTAACACATGGATATGTTTTGTTTTAAACCATTCCATTGTCGCCCTGGATTTATGTTTAGGGTCATTGTCCTGCTGGAAAGTGAACCTCCGCACCAGTCTCAAGTCTTTTGCAGACTCGAAGAGGTTTTCTTCCAAGATTGCCCTGTATTTGGCTCCATCCATCTTCCCATCAACTTTGACCAGCTTCCCTGTCCCTGCTGAAGAGAAGCACTCCCAGAGCATGATACTACCACCACCATATTTGACAGTGGGGATGGTGTGTTCAGAGTGATGTGCAGTGTTAGTTTTCCGCCACGCATAGCGTTTTGCATTTTGGCCAAAAAGTTCAATTTTTGGTCTCATCTGACCAGTGCACCTTCTTCCACATGTTTGCTGTGTCCCCCACATGGCTTGTGGCAAACTGCAAACGGCACTTCTTATGCTTTTCTGTTAACATTGGCTTTCTTCTTGCCACTCTTCTATAAAGGCCAACTTTGTGCAGTGCACGACTAATTGTTGAAATTTGAACAGTGCTCCGTGGGATGGTTAAGGCTTTGGAAATCTTTTTGTAGCCTAAGCCTGCTTTAAATTTCTCAATAACTTTATCCCTGACCTGTCTGGTGTGTTCTTTGGACTTCATGGTGTTGTTGCTCCCAATATTCTCTTAGACAACCTCTGAGGTCGTCACAGAGCAGCTGTATTTGTACTGACATTAGATTACACACAGGTGCACGTTATTTAGTCATTAGCACTCATCAGGCAATGTCTATGGGCAACTGACTGCACTCAGACCAAAGGGGGCAGAATAATTACGCACACCCCACTTTGCAGTTATTGATTTGTAAAAAATGTTTAGAATCATGTATGATTTTCGTTCCACTTCTCACATGTACACCACTTTGTATTGGTCTTTCAAGGAGAATTCCAATAAAATTGATTCATGTTTGTGGCAGTAATGTGACAAAAATGTGGAAAACTTCAAGGGGGCCGAATACTTTTGCAAGCCACTGTATATACAAAATGAAACTCACATATCATATCACCCACGTTGTGGCTGCAAGTTACCCTCCCATTTAATATGCTCTCTTAAAATGTAACTAGACAATGATCATGGAGACACAGGTGACACACATGACAACTTTCTTGGGATATGGAAACAATGGATAGAAACACATTTATTTTCTTAGGTATTCTCTGCACAGGGGTGTAGCAATAGGAGGTGCAGAGGTAGCCACTGCATCGGGGCCCTTGGGCCAGAGGGGCCCCGAAGGGACCTCCCTCAACTACAGTATTAGCTCTTTATTGGTCCTGTGCTGGTAATAATCACTTATATAGATACGTTGAATAGTAGTGATCACTAACAAACAGTTCCCCCTCCCCTTCTTGCACCTCTGACACTGTGTTGTCCTTGGCAGGTTTTGGTGCGCCGTATCAATTGTTATGTATAGAGTGCTTGAGGAGCCCCAATGTAAAACTTGCATTGGGGCCCACAGCTCCTTAGCTACTCCACTATCTCTGCATATATGGTAGGCAATAAAATTATAATTAGCCACCTAACAAGCTTGTTCTAAACGTAATAAATGTACGCTAAAATAGCATTAACAAGACTGTAAGTGAAATTATAGGTTCTAATAAAAAGTTTATGTACCATCAACTTTATTGTTTGAAACCTTTTCTTTTATTATTTCTTAAGATTTTTTTCAGGATATTTAATTTTTCATATGCTGTTATGACACATTATCTTTGACCAAATGTTCAATAAAATACATTGTTGAAGAAGAAAATGAAATAAAACTTACAGGAATTTTGAACACCTAATGGAGGTTTACAGACCCAGATTTCTTGAAATAACCCGATCACAACCTGTTATTCTTGGTGGAACTGGTAAAACATTCAACGCCCCATTTCATGTAATATTATGAAGCTTCCTTTAAGTCTTTGTGGGTCATAAAACTCTTTAAAGTGACAACAGAGTGAGGAGGGTACGAAGCATTGCCTGGCTTTAAAAACTCAAAACGAATTATTTATTGTTGCTGAAAGCTGAGTGAACCAAATGTAAGGTCACACTGACATGGCTTTAAAACTTCAGAGTTTACATTTAACCCCATAAATTGAAAATAAGAGTTAAGGTGGGTACACACATCAGATAAAAGTCTTTGGAAAATGAAAGATCACAGAACTGATTTTGCAGGAACTGATCTTTTACAGGAACAGATCTTTTGCAGATACTGATCTGTTGAATGTGTACAGCATCCTTGTTTTCAGCATCTTGCAAAGATTTTTATCTGATGGGTTGTTCAGCTCCATAGAATAGACTGTGTAGGTATGGCTCTCATACTACATGGAAGGGGGTAAAATTGGTCTGTGGTCTTTCATTTTCCAAAGACTTTTATCTGATGTGTGTACGCACTTTAAGAGACACCAGAAAGGTCCTACTATCAACCATTGTTACTACACATAAAATTAATTATCTTTTGGGTTTGTTTTCGTTCAGGTTGGCTTTTTTTTTATCTTTTACGCTAATGGACACATACTTTTTTAATTGAAATTCTGTACCGTATGTGTAAAGCTAGTTAATATATGTACACTTAAAATTAAATGTACACATATGCTTTTTTTTATATATTTCCAGGTGCATTCATTATCCCTTATGCAATTATGCTGGCACTGGCTGGTTTACCTATATTTTTTCTAGAATGTTCGCTTGGTCAGTTTGCCAGTGCCGGTCCTATTGAAGTATGGAGGATTTGCCCATTTTTCCAAGGTTAGTGTAGTAACATATAAGCAATATTCTGTGACAAAGCTTCCTGATGCTATATCTGTGAAGAAATTGAAGCAACCTCAAATGCTTAAGCTACTGCATGATATCCTGCTTTCTGCCTCTGGATGGGACTGGTGGACTGCGTTGCAAAGAAATGGAGATTATCCATGTCATGCTTATCGGCATTCATGGTACCTTTGCTGTGAGAGAAATTTTTCACATCGTGTATTGGGTGCAAAAAGCTCCTCAAAAATGAAGTTTCATATTGTAAAAAAAATAACACTCTAGGGGCCTGATTTACAAAGCGGTGCTAACAGTTAGCACGCTGGTGAAAAGCCCTTTATCATGCCTAAACTCAGTTTAGGCATGATAAGTTCAGGTGTGATAAGTTTAGGTTTGATAAGTTTAGGCATGATAACTTTAGGCATGATAAGTTTAGGCATGATAAGTTTAAGCACAAACTGGGTTAGCACCGCAGTGCACAGCTGATCAAAAGTTTTGCACCAGCAAAGTCTGGTGCACTTTGCATAACGTTTAATGGTGCTGCTTGGTGTGCGGGACTTTGCAAGCGATCTAAACTTATCTAAACTTAGCATGCCTAAACTTATCATGCCTAAACTTATCACACCTAAACTTATCACGCCTAAACTGGCTTTTCACCAGCGTGGTGCAATGGTTATCATGCCTAAAGTCTCTAACTGGGTTAGCACCGCTTTGTGAATCGAGCCCTAGCTATCTACAGAAGTCCCATATATACTCGCGTATAAGCTGAATTTTTGAACACAAAAAAAATGTGCTCAAAAGTCTCCCCCTTGGCTTATATGCGAATCAACTACTTTGTATGGCTGTTTTGGTGTGGAACAGGAGCTCCACAGGACTATCATTGCTTCTATGTCGCGATGCATCGAATTTGTGCACTGCAACGCTGCGCAACGGTGAAAGTGTGAAAGGACCGTTACAGCCATCAAAATTGGGTGAGGGTGGGTGAATAGCAAAACTTGGCTGAGGAGGTCTCTTGGCTGAGTTCTGATTGTTGGAGCATAGAGTTCTGTAGATGCAGATAGGCACCCAGTATAACAAGTTATAACTCTTTACTTGAAGAAAAACATGCAGAGATATATCACACGCCACCATCAGGAAATGCAGCTTGCTTAGAACAGAGAGAATGCAGAGTGAATACAGGAAATAGCAATCCCATTCACATCAGCATTGCATTTTACACACAGAGATATCCTGTGGTTATTTTACTATCCTAAACACTGGCATGGATATGGCCCTTGAGGAGTCCAGTTCAACAACCTATGTGCTAAGCGCTATCTAGAAGATTATACTGAGTTGGAGCTAAATACACACTGGTGCTCTTCTCTACAGGTAGTCAATCCACTGTCTACATAAAGAACGATCCATGTACCTGCCAAAGAAAGTTCCAGAAACAGCTTAAATTAAACCTGAAGTGTTCTTAAAATAAAATTAAAAAATACTTACCTAAGGAGAGGGAAGGCTCTGGGCCCTATAGAGCCTTCCCATTCCTCTCCTAGTCCCGTCATTTCAGCGCTACTTTCCACATTCAAATCTCTCACTGCTCGGGCATGCGTATTACAGAGCAGTCCGTCTTCGGGAGCACTCAGGCTCCTTAAAACTTCTGAAGCCTCCCGCAGCGGAAGAGAGCAGTCTCCAAACCATCGGTCAGGGACTGCTAATGGGTGAGACAGCATTGGAACACGGGGACCAGGAGAGGAACGGAAAGGCTCTATAGGAATCAGAGCCTTCCCTCTCCTTAGCTAACTGTTTGTTTTTTTTATTTTAAAAACATTTCAGGTTAACTTTAATACCTAAGACAGCATCATACATAATAAAACATTACTTTGGCCCATATGCAAATAACTTTTTTTCCTGAGTTATTTACTAGGAGATATCATCTTCTTATCCTTAAAATCACTTTGCAGCACTTTGCAATTTAAAAAGTACCAAAAAGTACTTGAAATAGTACTATCAAAATTATTCTGAGTATTTTCTTACTTGCTGGTGGTTTAAAAGGCATTTTATTAACAAGTTATTAAGTATATATATATATATATATATATATATATATATATATATATATATATATATATATATATATATTAGAGTAAGTGCCTCAACCTTCGAGCAAGAAGAAGAAGTACTTTGCACGAGAAAATGTATGCGTGCTCAAACACCAAGTTTAAGGCCTCTTTTCCACGGACTGTTGAGCTGTGTGCTCAGAAAGCAGTTACCAGGCAGCAGTAAGCAGTTACCAGGCAGCAGTAAGCAGTTACCAGGCAGCAGTAAGCAGTTACCAGGCAGCAGCAAGCAGTTACCAGTGCAGTTACCAGGCAGCAGCAAGCAGTTACCAGGCAGCAGCAAGCTGTTACCAGGCAGCAGCAAGCTGTTACCAGGCAGTAGTGAGCAGTTGTAAGAGTTTGAGAGGTATTTTACTGCCTATCAACTGTCCGTGGAAAAGAGGCCTACCCTAGCAAGTCTGGCTTTGCAAATCTGTCCTAATTGGCTATTCATGAGGCAATGCTCACGCAAATTTGCTTTTGCATGCCAAACTATGCAGGGTCAAAAAACCAATAAAGCGGTCGCCCTGCTGCATGCCAGTGATGAGCGAAAATTTTTACAGAATTTTCGCCTAATTTCGTTTTGACAGCCAAATTTTCCATCTAATTTTTTCGCCTTAATTTTTGCCTAATGCCAGTCATTTTCACGTTACTTGCGTATTATTGCGGACATTTTCCGCATAAGGGCATTAGCGTCTGCATTCAGAGAAGTTTCTTGCGCATTATTGCGGACATTTTTCCGTATAAACGTCCACATAGACTGAATTTCCATGCGGATTATTGTGTACATTTTTCTGCATAAGGGCATAAGCATCCGCATACAATGAATTTTCAAAAACGCAAATATTTCTGAAGATTTGCGTGAAAATTCGCCAAAAACGAAAACGGGATTTTCGATGCGAAAATGACTTAGGTGAAAATTCGCAAGCAACACTGCTACATGCTACATTAGCACTATCCAGGAGCGCCACAGGGAGGATTCCCAATGCCCCCTTTTTATACAACCGGGGGACCGCGGGGTCCCAGGCACTCTCACTGCCTGGGAACCACAGCAGCACCCCGGAGGGGGAGGCTGGGTGGCGCAGGCGACCCCCCCCAAGCGTGGTCAGCGCCTGGGAGAGCCGTCCGCACCCACCTCCCAATATTAAAAACAGGCACTTACCTTAACGTCCATTGCGTTCTGCTACATGTGCATTAACTTGGGGGCACCACATGAGAAAGGAGTGAAGCATGGGGCACCCCAAGCTTTAGCGCTCAGGGCTGGCTCACATACAGCACTCTAGGGGGGGGGGGAGGACAGGCGCAGACAACTAACTCCAGGGCTCACACCACCGGAGCAAGCCATCCACCACCTGCCTCCAAAGGATACAAACTGCAAAAAATGCTTCCATGAGAAAATTAATGCGCATGTAGCAGAACGCAATGGACATTAAGGTAAGTGCCTGTTTTTAATATTGGGAGGTGGGTGCGGATGGCTCTCCCTGGCGCTGGCCACGCTTAGGGGGGTCGGCTGCGCCACCCAGCCTCCCCCTCTGGGGTGCCGCTGTGGTTCCCAGGCAGTGAGAGAGCCTGGGACCCCGCGGTCCCCCCTGGTTGTATAAAAAGGGTGGCATTGGGAATCCTCCCCGTGGCGCTCCTGGATAGTGCTAATGTAGCATGAAATTATTCATGCAGGACGACCACTTTGCAGTATTGTTTTTTTGACCCTGCATAGTTTGGCATGCGAAAGCAAATGCATATTTGCATGAGCATTGCCTCATGAATAGCCAATTAGGCCAGATTTGGAAAGCCAGACTTGCTAGGGTTAAACTTGGTGTTTGAGCACGCATACATTTTGTAATGGAAAGCCTAAAGGTGGGTACACACATCAGATAAAAGTCTTTGGAAAATGAAAGATCACAGACCAATGTTATCCCCTTCCATGTAGTATGTAGTTTATTCTATTGAGCTGAACTCCCCATCAGAAATCTTTGCAAGATGCTGCACACACAGATGCTGTACACATGCAACAGATCAGTATCTGCAAAAGATCTGTTCCTGCAAAAAAATCAGTTTCTGCAAAATGCATTTATAGTCTATGATATCTGCAGATCTCATGCTGGGCATACACGGTATGTTTTCTACCATGTAATCGAGCCGTGTCCGATACCCTGCCGGGTCGATTCTGTGCTTGATACCGGCGGGCAGGACAAAAGAAGAAACGAGTGGAAAATAAGAAAGCGCTCGCGGGGACGAGCGGGAATCGATCCGGGCGCCCGCGGGGACGAGCGGGAATAGAGGCAGCGGCTCGATTACACGGTAGAAAACATACCATGTATGCCCAGCATAATGCACACCTTGTTTGACGGATATTCATCTGCAGATCAGACAATCATCTGCAGATCCAAAGATCCATCCTGGTGGATCTGATCTGCAGATGAAGTCCGTTAAACAAGGTGTGTATGAGATCTGCAGATATAGACTATGAATGTATTTTGTAGGAACGGATCTTTTGCAGAAACAGATCTTTTGCAGATACTGATCTGTTGCATGTGTACAGCATCTGTGTGTGCAGCATCTTGCAAAGATATCTGTCTGATGGGGAGTTCAGCTCAATAGAATAGACTGTGTAGGTATGGCTCTCATACTACACGGAAGGGGGTAAAATTGGTCTGTGATCTTTGATTTTCCAAAGACTTTTATCTGATGTGTGTACCCACCTTTATTCTTCTTGCTTCAAGGTTGAGGCACGTACTCTATTAGATAGATCGAAGATGCGGCGTATGCTACGACGCGGGTCGGCTAGTATATATATATATTGTAACAGGACCAGAGTATGGGTTGCGTTTTGCCCTCTGGGGTGGGCTTTCAGAGCTGTCAGACAGACGACACAGTTCTTTTCAGGTTCACCAACACCTTTATTGGCACACGTGCAAGGCTATTTACAATATGTACAGGCAGGTAACAAAACCAAAATAAAATCCTAGCCGTCCGGCTGCTAACTAACTTAAACAAAATAAATGAGGCAGTCTGTTGCACTATGAACAGAAAAAAAAAATAAAATATATATATATATATATATATATATATATATATATATATATATTAAATTAAGTATAAAAAGTTTGGCTAAAAATTAACTTTTTGCAAAATAAGAAGGTAATCTACACCAATTCATCTCTTCTTAGACCTACAGCTGTCCACTCTCAGCTGGCCTGCATCAGTTTTAGTTTAGTCATATGGGCAACAAGGGGCATACATTTGAAGAAGCCGCACGTTGAAATGGGTGCAGGTTAACGGTAGTAGAATATCGGTAGTTTTACCGATAGTCAAGTAGATTCATATAGTAAAATATTGGTAATATTTTACTATGACCTAACCTCTCCCTACTCTCACACAGAACCCTCCCCTGGCAGTGCCTGACCCTTAACTTCACCCACTGTGGGGCTTAACCTCTAACCCCCTTGGTAGTGAATACCCCTTAGCCCCCCCCCTTCTGGTGTGAAACTAACCTTAACCCCCCAACTAACCTTAACCCCAACATCTTGTCTACAAATAATGGCTACATGTGGCAACAAATAGCTAGCAGCTACAAATAGCGGCTACAAATTGTAGCTGATATTATAGCGTGGGTCAGTTATATAGCTTGGGAACCTTTTTAAACTTGTAGTGTTTTTTTCAATTGATCCTACCAAGGAGGAGTGAGCTTGTTCTGACATCTGAAGACATATTTAGTTGCTGACTCATAGCCTACTAGGAAGCATGGCCTCAGAATGACTAAGAGCGGTAGAGGGGGGTGAGGATACATAAACTTGTGCAGCAGATATTTATCTTTTATCTTACAAGCTGTACCTGAACTTGATTTTCAACTTGTGCTTGAGCATGTTCCTCGGTAGCATAAGGTCGGCATCCAGAGTTGAGTTTCTAAGACATAAACCTAGAAATTGTCTAATGTTTAGATTCCTCAAATTATCCAGTACAATAATTTCCAAACTTCACTCCTCTTTCCACTTAAAGAGGACCCCTGGTTACCAGTTAAAGGGCAGGAACACACTAGGCAGAATCGCATATGCGGTTTCCACCATGTGCTATGGAAGACGGATATGAGATTCTGCCTAGTGTGTTCCTACCCAAAACAAATAAATCCTCTAATAAGAACAGGTTATAACAGGCTGGCATATTGCATTTGATGTAAGTGTCACTGGAGCCCTATTTTACGCAGCCTGCATGTAGCCCCACCCTCTTGAGGAAAAAGGCCTTGGCCTTTTCTGTATCCCCAGTGCTGGAGCAGAGACCTTGTTATTCAAGGGGCGGGGCTACATGCAGTCAGGCTAAACGGGGCTCCAGTGACACTAACGTGCTGGCCCGTTCCGTTATAACTTGTCCTCGTTAGAGGATTGGTTTGTTTTCAACTGATCTCCAGAGGTGCTCTTTAAGTGCCCTTCTAGGGGAATATATGAAGGTAGAGGCCCTCTACTTCATAAAGGCAGTTTCAGTTTAAGACGGTTAACCTGATCTCGGGTTCTCTTTTAAAGAGAATCTGTATTGTTAAAATCGCACAAAAGTAAACATACCAGTGCGTTAGGGGACATCTCCTATTACCCTCTGACACAATTTCGCCACTCCTCGCCGCATTAAAAGTGGTTAAAAACAGTTTTAAAAAGTTTTTTTATAAACAAACAAAATGGCCACCAAAACAGGAAGTAGGTTGATGTACAGTATGTCCACACATAGAAAATACATCCATACACAAGCAGGCTGTATACAGCATTCCTTTTGAATCTCAAGAGATCATTTGTGTGTTTCTTTCCCCCTGTTCTCATGCACTGAAGTGATAGGCTGCTTGTTTCTTCCTGCAAACAGCTTTGCCCTTGTCTGTAATTCTTCAGTATCTGAAAGCCCAGCCAGCTCAGAGAACGATTTATCCAGGTTGTAAAATATAAGAGAGAAGAGAGAAGCTGCTCTAATCCTAAATAACACACAGGCAGTGTGCAGAGAGGGGCCTGGAGGGGGAGTTCATAGCAGAACCACGACACTGAAGAACTTGGCAGCCTTCCAGACACAGGCTGACAAGTCTGACAAGAGAGAGATAAGTTGATTTATTACAGAGACAGTGATAGTATAAAGTGCTGCAGTAAGCCAGAACACATTAGAATAGCTTTTTGAACTTGTAGGATGATAACAAGCAATTTTTGTTACGGAGTCTCTTTAAATGCAATAAAAAATAAATCTTAATAACCCATTTAAAGAGGAACTCCAGTGAAAATAACGTAATGAACAAAAAGTGCTTAATTTTTACAATAATTATGTATAAATGATTTAGTCAGTGTTTGCCTATTGTCAAATCTTTCCTCTCCCTGATTTACATTCTGACATTGATAACATGGCGACATTTTTACTGCTGGCAGGTGATGTCACTGGAAGTAGCTGCTGCTTGCTTTTTTGGCAGTTGGAAACAGCTGTTATTTCCCACAATGCAACACGGCTCCCACAGTGTGATGCCAGCACCATGGTCCTGACATTACACTGGGGGAGGGGTTTCAACACAATATCAGCCATACAGAGCCCCCTGATGATCCGTTTGAGAAAAGGTAAAGATTTCTCATGGGAAAGGGGTTATCAGCTACTGATTCGGATGAAGTTCAATCCTTGGTCACGGTTTCTCTTTAAGTAGAAACAAAGCAGTTGTGTCAATTGCTGTCCAGATTTCTAATGCTGTAGAGTCTAGACAATATTGCAGAAAAGAGTTTTTACTGTCTGTTTCTCATTTGCAGGTCTTGGAGTTACAATGGTTATTATATCAGGATTGGTGTCCATTTACTACAATGTTATTGTGGCGTACAGCCTGTATTATTTGTTTGCCTCATTTCGAAGCTATTTGCCCTGGTCAGAGTGTTTTGAGTGGGCAGATAGTAAATGTCTTGGCAGTTCATCAGGTTTGTACACTATTATTATTATTTACCTGTAGTCATAAATGACATGCATTGTTGCAGTTCTAATTGGTGTGGTGTCTACAGCACTCCAACAATCAAAGTTAGCCTAGTGAGTATACCAGCTTAATATTGATCAATGGCACTTCTGATTGTAGATCCACGGAGAACACCCCATTTAAACAAAATATATTGGGATTGATTCACTAACCAGCGCTAAGGCCCCGTTCACATCACAGAACGCAGACGCGTTCCGTTCAGAACACAACGCACAGGAACGCACGTCATGTGCGTCTCTGTGCGTTGCGTGGCTGATCCCATTCACTGAAAGGGACAGCCACGCGTTTTTACAAAAATGCGTGCAGCATGCGTTCCCGGACCGCACAGGTCCGGAACGCATGCAGTGTGAACATCAGACATTGCACTCTATGCAATGTCTGATGTTGTGCGTGTCGGCCACCTGCACGCGTTTCCAAAACGCGACTGGAAACGCGTGCAGTGTGAACGGGGCTTAAGTGTTAGCGCCGGAGTGAAAAGCCACTTAGTGCCTGAAAAGTAGCTTTGAGCGCACTAATTGCCATGCAAAGCTACATCGCGCACAGCACCGTGCACCTCACGCGCATCTCGGTGCACCGATAATGGCGTGCGGTGTGACGGCAACATCGCACCCGCTGCCCTGGAAACGTTGCACCCGGTGCGTTGAAAACGGCGCATCGGGTTGGGCCGCTTCAGGCACACCCGATGTGCCGTTTTTGGCGCACCGGATGCGACGTTTCCAGGGCAGCGGGTGCAACATTATCATCGCACCGCGCGACATTATCAGCGCACCAAGCTGCGTACGGTGCTGTGCACGGTGCTGTGCGCAATGTGTGAGCACAAACAATCTAACACCCTGGTTTGCGCCCACAAAGTGTTAAGGCTCACTAACCGGCCTAGCTGATTTTTTTTTCACTTCAAAATTCTTTTTAGGCTGCTTACACACAGGGACGTTACAGGCGCTCGTTAGTGCAGCCTGTAACGCTCCCCCAACGCACAGCAATGTAACACAAGTGGGCTGTTCACACTGCCACGTTGCGTTACATGTAACGCTGCACGTTCTTCCGAAAGTGCAGCATACTCAAGCGTTACAACGGCTTATGCCACGTTAGACTGTTTGCACATGCTCAGTCATGTTGAGGAGGAGCGGAGAGCGGCCAGGCACATGGCTAATTACGGTAATAGTCACTGCACGTTGTGACGTGCAGTGTTTACTTCCTGGTGCAGCCGCTCTGTGCAGCGATTGGCCGGCGGGACCACGTGATGCCGCATGCATCCAAGAGTACGCATCACGGCATCATGGTCGCCAGAGTGAGCTGCACAACGCGGCTCACTCTGACGTCCACATCGAAGAGCACCAGGCCTTGCGCTAGGTGCACGTTATGCGACCTTAATGTAGCACCTAACGCAACGTCTTGGTGTGCAAGTAGCCTAAGAATAAAATACATGAGGAATAAGACATTTGTAGTTTCTGTTTTCCAAAAGCAATACACTGCATCTTTTGGTTTCCTCCCTAGCATCAGTATTTTTGGATGTGACATCCTTCAGCAATTATGATTATAACCAAAGCTAAATTTAGTATAAATAAATATAGTTAATATATTTAAATATATATAAATATATAAATATATCTTCTGCATTCATCTAGAAAAATGAACACATGTAAATACAACTCTCTAGTCTCTACAAGTTCAAATAGACATTTTATCAGGAGCTGGGAAAAAAGGGCGCAGGCAGCTAGTGGACAAAAAGGGCGCCCCCATTCACTCCCATAATAAATAACGTTTAATGGGCGCCGGGCAGGAAAAAAAGGGCGCCGGAGCTAAATAAAGTTTACAAACGGCCCCCGGAGCTAAATAAAGTTTACAAACGGCGCCCGGAGCTAAATAAGGTTTACAAACGGCGCCCGGAGCTAAATAAGGTTTACAAACGGCGCCCGGAGATGTTTAATGATTTATAACTGAGCTTGTGGTGATTTACGTTTATAAAATGCACCCGTGCCGAACAACGTTTATGAAAATACTAAACATATTTATCTTATTTAAATAATTAAAACATTATTTAAAGTTTTATCCCTTACTGTTTTTAAAACATTATTCACAAAATAAAGCGATCAGTACGTAATGTAAATTGGAATATATTTTTTGGAGTCACAATTTGTAAAACATTATTATCCACATAATAAAGCGATGACTAAGGGGGGTGGTTAGGGTTAGGCATCACCAGGGGGGTCTTAGGTTTAGGCACCACCAGGGGGGTCTTAGGTTTAGGCACCACCAGTGGGGTCTTAGGTTTAGACACCACCAGGGGGTCTTAGGTTTAGGCACCACCAGGGGGGTCTTAGGTTTAGGCACCACCAGGGGGTCTAGGGGTTAGGGATAGGTACAGGGAGGGCTTTGGGGTGGTTAGTTTTAAGCACCACCAGGGGGGTCTTAGGCTTAGGCACCACCAGGGGGGTCTTAGGTTTAGGCACCACCAGGGGGGTCTTAGGTTTAGGCACCACCAGGGGGGTCTTAGGTTTAGGCACCACCAGGGGGGTCTTAGGTTTAGGCACCACCAGGGGGGTCTTAGGTTTAGGCACCACCAGGGGGGTCTAGGGGTTAGGGATAGGTACAGGGAGGGTTATGTGAGAGAGTAGGGTTAGGTATAGTTACATTACAATATAAATCACCAGGGGGGTGGTTAGGGTTAGGCACCACCAGGGGGGTCTTAGGTTTAGGCACCACCAGGGGGGTCTTAGGTTTAGGCACCACCAGGGGGGTCTAGGGGTTAGGGATAGGTACAGGGAGGGTTCTGTGTGAGAGTAGGCTTAGGTATAGTTTTACTACAATTTTAGTAATATTTACTAATGTTTTTACAACACTTATTACGAACGTAGTTATATTTATATAATCGTAATCAGGGGCAAACGCAGGATTTTTAAGGGGGGGGGGTTCCTGAAAGGTCCAGAAGCACGTATGTCCCCGAGTGCTTCCGAATACAGGTGGCTCCATACTGCCCATGCACAAAAGTGCGCTGGCGTATTACGGAGCTGCCTATCTTTGGAAGTACTCAAGGACACAAGTGTTTCTGAGGGCTTCTGGTAGCAGCAAATGTGAACGGGGTACAGCGCTGGAACAACTCCCCAAGAGAGGAACAGGAGCTAGACTTAGTTTGGACAATTCAGTGGAATATGCTACATAGTGTCACATAGCGCAAGCGATACCCATATGATGCAGGGATATATGCATCTGCGGAAGATGGCGGCGCTATATAAATACTAAATAATAATATTTTGCCTCACCAGGATTGCACTTTTATTTAGCTTTCCTGTATGACAAGAACACACAGCCAGCTCTAGGGGAAGAGGGAAACAAAGGTGAATAAAGGAGGCTGGTGCACACCAAGAGTGCTTCTGAGCGTTTTTCAAATCAACAGTGATTTGAAAAGCGCTTGGCTAATGTTACCCTATGTGGGTGTTCTCACAGCAGCGTTGTGATTTTTTCAAAATCGCAGGTATACTGCATGTAGCATGTTTTTGAGCAATTCATTCAAAAATCGCTCTGAAAATCACTTCACAAAATCACACTCACAAATTGCTAGCGATTGCTATTGTCATTTTGGCGTGCACTAGCCCAGAGAGAGGAGTGGAGAAATTGAGAATAGCCTGAGATGGAGTAGAGAACTTATCTGTATTGCAGTCCCACGTCACACAGGCTACTTGCCTGTAATCGGACTCCTGTCCCTGTCAGTCTCTCACACAAGTCAGAAAGAAGCCCTCCTGGAGTCTAGGGACTGTGCAAAACTTTTCAGCTTGTTAAACACCTTACCCACACATGCAGTCATTATAACAATAGGGAGAGACCAGACAGATGTTTGCCCACAGACCCTGAGTCCAGGCAAGCTATTATGCGGGCTTCCCTGGCTGAATACACAGCTCAGTGCAGGGGGGAGGTTCCAGACACCCGGAATAGCCCCCTCAGTTCGCCAGTGGTAATAAAGAATATTTTCAGATTTTATTATAAGAACAAACCATAAATGAAGGTTATTCACAATAATATACAATTATAACAATTAATCATATATTATCGTTATTTTAATAAATGTAATTATAAGTTTCACTTTTGAAACAGGGAAGATTAAAGTTTTCACAATTGCCGATTTCATAAACATTATTTAATGATTTATAAATTTGTTAAACATTATTTGTAAACGAAATATAGCACACTATTTTTATAAACGCTATTAAAAATTAATTGTTGATTAATTGTTAATTAGCGTTTACACCCCGCGCCCTTTTTGTCCAGGCGCCCTTTTTGTACGTACGCCCTTCTATCAAGCAAAGGAGCACAACAAGGTATACAAATTTCTGGTTGAACTTGATGGACATCCGTTGTCTTTTTTCAACCAAACTAACTACAGTATGTTACTATGTTAAATAAGAGTAACTAAGCTCATGCCGTTTGGACTTAAATAAGGGGAAAAAACGGTGCTGAGGGATGTGATTAATTTACATGCAAAAAATCATTACGACCAGGTTCACAGTGGTCAGTTGCATAATGCACACGTTAAAATGAGTGTGAACTGCAATGAAGACTGGACATAGCCTTTAATACAAAGCCTGCATGCAGCGAGTTAGGATGACGTGATCAGTTACAACTCAGTACTGGGAACAGGTCCATAGGATTGTATGGTCAGTGAGTCAACATGCATAATTATCCTGCAATCAAACTGACCGCTGTGAACAGGGCCTAACCCTCTGCACTCAAAACACGACCATAACAATTAGTGTCAGACTGGGAGCTGGAAAAGCTGAAAGAATCCACTTGTTGGCCAAGCAGCAGTATCAGGTGTTGCTGGTCACAGTGAAGACTTGCTGCAGGTTTCTATTGGGATTGATAACTCAGGGTTTCTGCTGCTTGGCCTCCAGGTGTATTTCCTCAGTGTTTCCACCTCCCAGTCTGACACTGATAACAATCTAGAACACTAACAGCAATAAAAAAAACATTTAGGCTTAGTTCACAGTGCTCAGTTGTGTTGCAGAATAATTCTGCATGTCAACTCGCAGCCCATACAATTCTATGGTGCTGGTCACAGTACAACGTAACTGATCGCATTATTCTAACTCCCTGCATGCAGGCTTTGCATCTGAGTCCAGTCTCCACTGCAGTTCATACACATCTTAACACTTGAGTTATGCAACTGTCCACCACTGTAAACCTAGCCTTAGGCTACGTTCACAGTGCTACACAACAGAGATAAAACGAAACGCAAAGAGGCAGGTAATGTGTTGCGGTGGCATGCGATATAACTGAGGCATAAGAATGAAAATTGCATCATAGGTGTGCAACGTTTGTGTCTCACAGTTGAGAGTATAAATAAAGCCACACCTTTTTAAAAACAGATGTGCGCATGTATAATGGCTATAACGTAGTTAGACGCAGCACAGAAATGCAAACATGCAAGCATTACCACAGACTAACATTAAACGCGTCAACGCATAATCTGCAAAAATGTAAAGGAGGAACTGCGTTATTTTTACGTACCCCGTTGACACGCATCGCACCTCATGCACTGTGAACGTCGCATTGACTTTTCATTGCTGTGCGATATTCTCTGTTAAAAACCTCCGTTATGACGTAACGTAACTGAGCACTGTGAACGGAGCCTCAGAGTTGTTTAAATGGATGATCTTAGTTTACAAAAATGACTGCAGCATCTTTGTACTTTGCTAGTTCACCTTTTTGTGGCTCCCTCCTTAAAACTGGAAGTTACAGAATATATTTCCTCATTGTGTTTACCTACACTGTTGGATTTATTTATTTTGATCACGTTCCCTTTTGCAGCTTTATAAATGTAGTGGCTTTTTGTTATAGGCTGGTGCCATGTAACATTGGACAATGTCACAGTGACAATGAACGTATCCTGGGTACATGAACAGAATCTCACATGTGCTGCTGACAACTCAAGTGAACTTCCAAGCAAACAATATTGGGAGTAAGTAAAACAAGAATCTTTCCTATGATTAGAGAAGCTCAAAAGTCGGAGGATAAGTACCGTTTTCTACAGGTTGGATCTGCTATAAATAGAGATGACTGCCTAAGTGTCTAAATGAGAATCATGACAAATCTTTTGGTGAATTTGATCATGTAATAATATTGTAAAGTAACCGACTGACTGAACGTTCATAATTAAAAAAAAAATCTGCTACTAGCTCTCAGCCAGGTGTCTTAAACCTGAATGCCAGTGTGCAATCCTTGTAGGGTTCATGACCTCCCCAAATCTACCTGTACACCTAACAAAGGTGCGAGACCTCATAACATGTAGTGTGCAGTCTACATTATTAAAGGAAACCGGAAAGGAAAAAAAATGCCTAAAATGGGTACTTACCTCAATAGAGCAAAGCCTTTGGATAATACAGAGGATTCCCCCATCCCTCTTTCCTCCACCAATCCTGTGCTGGGACCCGCTGAACCTCTTCGACATGGCCTTGTAGAAGAGCGCATGCAGCCACTCTCCCATCCGTGAACGAGGCAGGATGCCTCTTGCCTGCACGGTAGCACGGAGCTGCTCGGGCAAAGCAGAAGAAGCCGAGTCCAAGTAGCTTCGTGCTACTGTGAAGGGTCGAGGCATCATGTGTCTATCTAGTGTGGCCACACTCATTCATGGACAAGAGGGAACTTCCAGGGGGTCTTTGCATCTAGCTGTGGTCTGGAAGAGGATGTGGGACACCTCTGGAAGATTCAGAGGCTTTCCTTTACCAAGATAACAAGGTTTTTTATCCTTCTAAAGTTTCAGGTTTGCTTTAATCGCAAGTTTATGTCTATTGAGTGCCTCCTCTGTTTGGATTATGTTTGAGTGATCATAATATTGCAATGAAAGTTGTCATTGCCACTGAGGTTTAAGATGAGATTGGGGGTACCCATTTTTATCCGTTCCGATAATAATCAAATCAAATAGTCAAACGGCTACCAAGTCATCTAATGGATGACCACCTTAAAGGGATCTCTGGTTTGTGAAATATGACGGTGTTCTCATTCTTTTCTATATCTCTAGAAAAGTGGCTCTGAGACAGTCAAGTGGCCTTGACGAAACAGGCTCGGTAGTGTGGTACATGGCACTCTGTTTGCTCCTGGCTTGGGTTATTACTGTAGCATCACTATGGAAAGGGATAAAATCTTCTGGAAAGGTAAGATGTTTCTTTCTGCTTTCAGTTAAACTGAGCACAGTGTGTACTGTTATATGTCTTTTGGACACTCTGTTTTTAAGTCCTCTGAGATGGTAAACTTGATTTCAAAGGAATCTCTTCTCCTGAGCTATAGATAGCATAATTGTTATGTAAGTGTGTAGTTTGTCAGCCTGACAGATCATCTAGGCCAAGGGTATTTTTCTCCAACTCACTTTGCCTGCTGTGACGCTCTGTCATGCATAGCAGGGTGGTCCCTCTTCTCCTGTCCATAGCAACAGGATGTTGATGGGTCTGTACAGTATTCAGCCTCTAACGGAGGCAACAATTCTCGTACCTACTACATATAACAAGCTAAGTCTAACACTTTCCAGTGCAGCTGCTGAGAACTGAAGCACACACGCAAGCAACAACTAGTTTCTGTAGTGTGTGACAGTTCTTAGCAACCGCACCTTTAACCTCTTGCTGACCACTCCACGCCAATTGGCATGAACGCGGCGGCTCCCACAGGACCGCTCAATGCCAATTGGCATGAAGTCCTGGGAGCATGTTTTGCTGGGGATCCAGCAAAAGCTTGGCGGATGAGCATTTTGTCCCTAGGCCTTCTCAAAGGACTAGAGGACATGATCTGCGCATGGAGGAAAAACGTTTTAGCCATTTATTTAGGAAAGGGTTTTTTACGGTAAGAGTGATTAATATGTGGAATGCATTGCCACAGGAAGTCGTTATGGCAAACTCTATACCTGCATTTAAAGGGGGCTTAGATGCTTTCCTTGCGTTGAAAGACATCCATGGCTACAATTACTAGGTAATGCCTAATGATGTTGATCCAGGGATTTTATCTGATTGCCATCTGGAGTCGGGAGGGATTTTTTTTCCCTTTTGTGGCTAATTGGATCATGACTTGTAAAGGTTTTTTCGCCTTCCTCTGGATCAACAGGGATATGTGAGGGAGCAGGCTGGAGTTGTACTTTGTTCTCTGGTTGAACTCGGTGGACGTATGTATTTTTTCAACCAAAACAACTATGTAACTATGTGTGCCAATGCATAGGCATCCCAGCTTGAGTAACGGAGCCCCGCACCGTCATCTGTCTCCCAGCAGCGATCGCCACTAGGAGACTGTTAGATGGCGAAACCGCCGTCTATTTACATTGTACAGCATTGTAATCTACCTGGGGAGGCACAGAAGCGATTGGCTCTCATAGGCTGATGCCTATGACAGTCGATCACAGTAACTGGTGGGGGGAGGGAGGGAAAAAATAAGAACAAAATAGTGAAATTTAATCAAAATAAAGCAACAAATAAATATATAAATAAATAAACAAGCACGTCAGTAGAGATCAGAGCCCACCAACAGAAATATCTATTGGTGGGCAGAAAAGGGGGTGGGGTCACTTGTGTGCTGACTAGAATGGCTTTGCAGTGAGCACTTAAAGCTGCAGAGCCCTAATTAGTAAAAAATAGCTTGGTCACTAGGGGAGTGTAAGCCTATGGTCCTGTACAGGTTAAAGTGAGTATTAGCTGCAACTAGTAGCAGAAACTAAGGCCTGGTAGACAGGATATAATATCCCCATAAGATCAATGAGAAATGTCCCATCATACAATCATTTCCGACATGACCGATCTGCTTCCCATCAAGAAAGGGATCAATTTTGTGCTCGCTCTGATAACAGATTAGCTGCTCATGTTCCACTGCCTGAGGAAGAGGGATATGTCCCACAAAACGCATCACAATTACAATTATTGGAGAACATTATTAAAGAATACTTTGAAACGTTTATCTTGTTGAATCTTCTATGGGGAGTTGAGTACCTCTTCCCCTATTTTTTATTTGAACATTGTTTTATCCTTTTGGTGCCTGATACATAGTCTTAAAATCAATCCCTTCAACCCCCCCCCCTCACACACACGCACCCGCACACACACACACACACACCTAGGATGATTCATCATGTCAGTAGTTAATATACCGGCATCACTAACACATTTAAAGCACACCTGAACTGGGATGAAGAAATTGGCTTTTACTTACCTGGGACTTGTTCCAGTCCCCCGTAGTCGTTGAAGCCCTTCAGTGTTTTCAGGGTCCCCTCCACTGTGCCACTGTCCATAAAAATCTCCATCCCAGCTTGGTCCCAGGATACTGTGCATCAGTCATGCTCCCATTGGCAAGAACTTTCTCCTTGCATACGCAGAATGCTCCCAGTGATGGGAGCATGATTGATAGAAGCGCCCAATCGGGACTGCGCTTACAAAGTATACCACGACCCAGCCTGTTAAGACATGTTTCTGCTGTGGGCAACAGCACAATGCAGGGGTCCCCAGGAAGCCATGAGGGACCTCAAAGACTACAGGGGGCTGGAAGAAGCCTCAAAGATTACAGGGGCTGGAAAAAGACCTAGGTAAGTAAAGTAAGTAAAGCAAAGTACGTAAAATTAACTTTTTCACCTCAATTTAGGTGTGCTTTAAGAAGGGTGAGGTAAAACAATGAGCAAACACTGACTAAATCATTTATTAATGAATATTGCAAAAAAAAAAAAAAAGCAATTTCAATCATAATGTTATATTCAGTAAAGGGTATACCCTCTTTAAGGTTATAGTAAGGATGCTTCTGTTGTACAAGGAATGTATACAATGCCCATATAATCATCTGCAGATATGAATCCCTACCCAGCTTAAATGGGCATTCATACTTCCAATCTGTGTTAACAGTGGGTGATGTTTGCTTATCATGCTAAGCATGTATTTCCAGTAATTGCTCATTTTCAATTCCTCATAGGTGGTCTATTTCACAGCCTTATTTCCATATGTGGTATTAATTATCCTTCTTGTGAGAGGTGTCACCTTAGAGGGGGCAAGAGATGGTATTGAATATTACATTGGACAGCAGTCGGACATTAGAAAGCTCAGCAATGGAGACGTGAGTATAATAGTTTGAGAGAGAGCCTGATACAGCTTGAGGAAGGACTTTGTCCGAAACAGCGTCTGTCGCTGCTATGGCTATCTCTTTGTATTTCTTTTAATAAAAGAGCTATACATTACTGACGTGGTGCTGTGGACTTCTCGTGTTGGACTTTGCTGACCCTCTGAGGGCTATTGGGTCTTTCCACTCTAGCACACGTCTGTCCCCATTCGGGTGCTGGTCTATCCAGTTTCTAAGTATAATAGTTTGAGGAGACTTTGTATTTAAGAGAATATTGCACTTCTGTTGTGAAAACAAAAATGTATTCTGTTAAGCTATATAATTTATTTAGCGAAGGTTAATAGTAAACCATGGGCTTGATTCAATTGCATATATCACTCAAGGTAAATGGGCACGTGTGGGACTCTCTGCAGAAGAAGTGTAGATCCAATTGCAGGTGTATGGGAAACAAGAATTGACATACCTAAGAAGAGCTCACACATGAGATGAAGCAATTTATTTCAAACAACAAAATACATTTCATGATTCAGTAATCTGTTTGGTCGGGCGCATTTGTGGCCTGGCAAGAACACATTCACCCACTTTCTCTAGGTGACTGATTGCAAACCTTTTAGACACTGAGGTTTTAGTTAAGAAAAAAACAACCCATACATTAAAAGATGCCCTACATTTAATATGCAGAATGTACCCTATGCCGCGTACTTCAAATAAAGGCTCCTGGAAATTTGGGCTCCCAGAATTACCAGCATTTAATACTATTATTATTATTATTTATTGTATTTATAAAGCGCCAACATATTACGCCAACATATTATACCAATATTTTACTATGAAGTGTAAAATATATACAGGTAGTCCCCGGTTAACGAACGAGATAGGGACTGTAGGTTTGTTCTTAACCTGAATCTGTTCTTAAGTCGGAACATTGTGCCATCTCTGTCCCCTGTACCTCCTCTGTGCCCCCATGTGCCTCCAGTGTCCCCCCTGTGTCACCTCTGCCCTCTGTGCCTGCTTATACAAGTTTAAAAGCCATTTTTTCTTTAAATTTTTTAAAATAGATTTTCTCAAAAACTACAAGTCCGCTTTAAAAAATTTTGGGGGCTTGTTCCCATGGAAACACAGAATCCGAGCCGTTCGTACCGGCGGGTCGTTCGTAAGTCGGGCGTTCGTAAGTCGGGGACTACCTGTATTTGTATTCTACTATAGCTAAACCTAACCCTACTCTCACACAGAACCCTTCCCGACACCTAACCCTTAACCCCCCCTCCCGCACACACTACCTACCTGACGCCTAACCCTTAAAACCCCCCTACCTGCACAAACTACCTACCTGACACCTAACCCTTAACCCACCACACAAACAATCTACCTCCTTGACGTCTAACCCTTAACCCGCACCCCAAACTACCTCCCTGACGCCTAACTGTCCACCCCTCTATCCACTGCCAACCTCGCCGCAAAAAAAGTAAGTCCTTTGGTGTTGCCATAGGCGCCTATAGATATATCAGCATTTGGGTCCCCGATACACAGCAGGCACTGTAAAAGCGCCCTCTATTTACCAGGTGCCCAAATTTACACTCCTGAGCCCAAATACCAATAAAATGTATTGGTGCCTATGGCGGCACCCAATTAGTCCACATGCTGCATGCACCCAAATTTCCTTTTCTCCCCCCCCCCCATGCCATAGGTTCACCACACCTGCCATAGGTGCAAACAATGATTACATAAATGATTATAGCTGATTGTGGCCTAATGAACTATAAAAGTATAAAACTGGCCTGATATGTATATATATATATATATATATATATATATATATATATATATATATATATATATATATATATATATATATATATATATATATAGATATATAGATATGTATATATATATATGTATATGTATATAGATATGTATATATATATATAACTCACTAAAGCTAACATATCATTGCTGGCTGCAGGACAAATTATCAGATAGGCTTTTAATAAAGTAATAAAGTAATTAACAAGCAAACAAAGAAGAGAAAGTTCTCTGCTTCCCCCCTGGATACAGCATAATCTGCGTTGTTTATCTTGTTTACACAGTTTATTACACTTCCAGCACAATCTGATAATGCTGGCCTGCAAGCTTATCAATTAGTAACTACATTTTTTGAAAAGCTTGAGTTTTAACCCTTCCAATACCTTGGAATCTGCTTAAAAGGTTTTAGCTGTTAATTTTATGCTATGTTTAATTCTTAAAGGGAAGGTCCAAGCAAAATAAAAAAATGAGTTTCACTTACCTGGGGCTTCTACCATCCCCATGCAGCCATCCTGTGCCCTCGTAGTCACTCACTGCTGCTCCAGTCCCCTGCTGGCAGCTTGCCGACCTCAGAGGTCGGCGGGCCGCATTGCGTACATTTTTACGCATTCCCGCTAGTGCAGGAACATTAACGCATAAATTTTTACGCGTTACTGGTTCAATGCGTACATTTTTACGCATTGAACCAGTAATGCGTAAAAATGTATGTGTTAATGTTCCTGCACTAGCGGGAATGCGTAAAAATGTACGCAATGCGGCCCGCCGACCTCTGAGGTCGCCAAGCTGGCAGCAGGGGACTGGAGCAGCAGTGAGTGACTACGAGGGCACAGGATGGCTGCTTGGGGCTGGTAGAAGCCCCAGGTAAGTGAAACTCATTTTTTTATTTTGCTTGGGCATTCCCTTTAAGAAGATAGATACAATATGAGTGTGAATTACTTAAACTAGAAATGCTGAAACCATACGTATGTTTATAATATAAATTGGTTTATATATAATATAACAAGACTGTACAGTAAATCTGAAACATCTCTAGAATACATGAACAACACAAAATACACTAGCCTACAGATACGCTACTGAAACCTATTTATGTTGATAAAAACTTCTTCCCACTCTTCTTTTGCAGGTTTGGAGAGATGCGGCTACACAAATATTTTATTCTCTTTCCACAGCTTGGGGAGGACTGACTGCTCTTGCCTCATATAACAAATTCCACAACAATTCTTATTGGGACTCTATTGTGGTTTGTGTTGTAAACTGTCTGACCAGCATCCTTGCAGGATTCTCAATCTTCTCCATCCTTGGACACATGGCTTTAGTTTCCGGGAAGCCAGTTGCACAAGTGGTGGATGAAGGTAACAAATATTATAGCTGAATCATTTTTAATATTGTCTATTTAATATAGCACTGACATATTTCACAGGTCCTTACAGTATGTATTAACTATTAGAGAAACGTTCACTGTATTTCCTGTCATGGCCAGTCAAATGGACAGCACGGTTGTAGCAGATAGCACTCTTGCCTTGCAACGCTGGGTCCCCATTTCAATTCCCAGCCAGGGCGCTATCTGCATGGAGTTTGTATGTTCTCCCCATGTCTCTGTGGGTTTCCTCTGGGCACTTCCGTTTCCTCCCACATCCCCAAAAACATACAGATAAGTTAATTGGCTTCCCCCTAAAATTGCATGGCAATTTTACCAGTCCCAAGTTCAGGGTATTACTGCACCTTAACAATACGCACACACATAGCATAGCATAACACAGGTTGCCATAGCGATGCACACATTACAGCGGTAATGCACATGGCACCAAGGAGTAGTGGGTGGTGCTTCTCTGGCATTAAAGAGAAACTCCTACTAAAAATTGAACTTTATCCCAATCAGTAGCTGATACCCCCTTTTACTTGAGAATCTATTCCTTTTCACAAACAGACCATCAGGGGTCGCTGTATGACCGATATTGTGGTGAAACCCCTCCCACAAGTAACCCATCCCACAAGAAAAGTTCGAACTTTTGTGGGAAATAGCTGTTTTCAGCTGATTCCAACTGCCAAAAACCATGCAGCAGCTACATCACTTGCCAGCAGTAAAATGTTCACTGGAGTTCCTCTTTAAGATCTGTAAAACTGCTGTGTGCTGCCTGCACAAGGCAAAATTACTGGCTTTTATTGCTGCAGGCCAAAGGAGAGCTAATTCATGAGATAAATGAATACAGTAAGGAAGGATGCATGATCATTAGCTGACTTACCGGTAGGTAAGCAGAGATAAATCTGAGTTTAGAAGTAATGGTAGACAATTCATAGAGAGAACACACATACTCTATGTACATATACTCCTCCTGGCCAAGGAGGACACTGGTGACCCAAGCAACCCAAGGCAAGGGCGCTAGCTACTACACCATCGAAATGGATTGCACATGGAAGCAGACCCAAATGGCTTTATTTATTCAAGTCCTCCAGAGGTGGAGATTGGAGAACAGTGGCGAAAACAAGTGATCCTGCTGTTAGTTTGCAAATGTAAACAACCCCAACCTGAGTAATATAAGACCATAATGAAGGCTGATGACAAGTCAGACACATGCACTTTGAGCATTTATTTTATTAATAAATCAAAACAATACGTTCTTGTTGTGGATGCGTGGATGTTACTGCAATAATACAAATGGTAATTTATATTTACAAATACTGTACATATAAACTCTACATTAGTAACTGAACTCTGAAATGTTTTCTTGGCAAAAAAAAAAAAAAACTGGCTTGGCCACGTGAAGTGCAATATGGGAGCAGGACCTTGGCTTTGAAACGGTTAAATGTATTTTTTTGCACTCTGAACACAAACCAAATGCTTGTTACAGGTAAAACTAAGCATAACAATTATCTTACAGGTTTTGGACTGGCATTTATTGCTTACCCTGATGCTTTGGCAAAACTACCAGTAGCTCCACTTTGGTCTATTTTATTTTTTTTCATGCTCCTGACCCTTGGACTGGACTCACAATTTGCCACCATTGGTAAGTCCTTAGATATAAAGTCAGAAGGTATTGTGCTTCAACATCCATACTATTAATACAATATGTAATATTAATTACAATATAGCTTTTTACTGCGGAATTCACATTTAGGGTGGAGGGTAGTCAAATTAAATCTATAACAAAGTTACATTTTCTGCAAGCTCAGAACAAAAGAAGAAGCGCTTAAAGGGACACTTAAGTCAAACAAAAAAAATGAGTTTTACTCACCTGGGGCTTCCAATAGCCCCCTGCAGCTGTCCGGTGCCCTCACCGTCTCCCTCCGATCCTCCTGGCCCCGTCGGCAGCCACTTCCTGTTTCGGTGACAGGAGCTGACAGGCTGGGGACGCGAGTGATTCTTCGCGTTCCTGGCCACAATAGCGCCATCTATGCTGCTATAGCATATATCATATACCACATAGCAGCATAGAGGGTGCTAATGTGTCTGGGAACGCGAAGAATCACTCGCGTCCCCAGCCTGTCAGTTCCTGTCACCAAAACAGGAAGTGGCTGCCGGCGGGGCCAGGAGGATCGGAGGGAGACGGCGAGGGCACCGGACAGCTGCAGGTGGCTATTGGAAGCCCTAGGTGAGTGAAACTCATTTTTTTTGTTTGACTTAAGTGTCCCTTTAAGTGGGTTGATTCTCAAAATTACATTTATGCTCTTTAAACACAGTAAAAAAATAAATATATAAAACACTGTAAGACTGGTCTGATGTCATGCGAAGGCATACCATATTTTTCAGAATATAAGACCCTCCTTACTATAAGATGCACCCTACTAAACCTAGGTGTGTCTTAAGTGCATGGGCTTCTTATGGACCCCCCTCTCACACACACACACACACACACACCCCTATTAAGAAAAAAAACAAAAAAACTGTCTATGTAAGTTTCACTGGTTTAAATATAATTGGGAGTGTGGTCTTTTTTAAGAAAAAGGAAAAGACAAAAAACCTTTTTGTCCTTTTAAGGGTTATCCACTCCACCCTTTCACAAGACTTTGTACATTATAGAAAGGACCATAGAGTAAAAAATTCATGCAGAATCTTCAGGTACAAAAATATCAAAACTTTATTGACACAAAAATAGATAATCTATTAAAAATATCTCTGTAAGAGGTTCCTTGTAGATATTTCCAACACAGAATTCAGGCACACATATAGACTTAATTGTAGACTTAATGCATTTTATGGAAAAGACCTTTTCCATAAAATGCATTAAATCTACAATTAAGTCTATATGTGTGCCTGAATTCTGAGTTGGAAATATCTACAAGGAACCTCTTACAGAGATATTTTTAATCAGTGTTGCTTGCGAATTTTCGCCAAAGTCATTTTCGCATCGAAAATCCCATTTTTGATTTCGCCGAATTTTTGCGAAAATAATGACTATTTTCGCTTCAAAAGGCGAAATTTTCGCCTAAAGTCCGTTTTTTTTCGCGTTAAATATCTAAGCCCCCTTACAAGCTAGAATCACCAAATTTTCAGGGTATATTAAGGAGATATGTGGGTACAAGAGGAAAACATTTTTTTGCAAAAAGACCTTATAGTTTTTGAGAAAATCGATTTTAAAGTTTCAAAGGAAAAAAGTTTACATTTAAATGTAGTAAATGACAGTTACTGTAGCAAACCTAGCGGTAGTGTAAATTTAGTAATATCAAAAGAAAGGGCCAAGTGCAAAGGGCCAAGTGCAAGTGCCATGGGCCAAGTGCAAACATGCAAGAGGCCAAGGGCCAGCGCAAAAGAGCCAGCTGCCAGCGCAAAGGGCCAAGTGCCAGCTGCCAGCGCAAAGGGCCAAGTGCCAGCACAAAGGGCCAAGTGCAAGCGCAAAGGGCCAAGTGCCAAGTGCAACCGCAAAGGGCCAAGTGCCAAGTGCAACTGCAAAGGGCCAAGGGCCAAGTGCCAGCACAAAGGGCCAAGGGCCAAGTGCAAGCACAAAGGGCCAAGTGCAAGCACAAAGGGCCAAGTGCAAAGGGCCATGCAAAGTGCAAAGGGCTATAACTATAAAGTGCAAGACCTTATAGTTTTTGAGAAAATCGATTTAAAGTTTCAAAGGAAAAAAGTTTACATTTAAATGCAGTAAATGACAGTTACTGTAGCAAACCTAGCGGTAGTGTAAATTTAGTAATATCAAAAGAAAGGGCCAAGTGCAAAGGGCCAAGTGCAAGTGCCATGGGCCAAGTGCCAAGTGCAAACTGCCAGCGCAAAGGGCCAAGTGCCAGCGCAAAGGGCCAAGTGCCAGCGCAAAGGGCCAAGTGCCAGCTGCAAAGGGCCATGCAAAGTGCAAAATGCCAAGTGCAAGCGCAAAGGGCCAAGTGCAAGCGCAAAGGGCCAAGCGCAAAGGGCCAAGTGCAACGGGCCAAGTGCAAGCGCAAAGGGTTAAGTGCAAAGGGCTAAGTGCAAAGGGCCATGCAAAGTGCAAAGGGCCATGCAAAGTGCAAAGGGCCATGCAAAGTGCCAAGTGCAAAGTGCACTTTGCATTTAACACTTTGCACTTGGCACTTTGCACTTGGCACTTTGCATTTGACACTTTGCACTTGGCACTTTGCATTTGACACTTTGCACTTTGCACTTTGCATTTGACATTTTGCACTTGGCACTTTGCATTTGACACTTTGCATTTGACACTTTGCACTTTGCACTTTGCATTTGACACTTTGCACTTTGCATTTAACACTTTGCACTTTGCATTTGACACTTGGCCCTTTGCACTTGGCCCTTTCATTTGATATTAGTAAATTTACACTACCGCTAGGTTTGCTACAGTAACTGTCATTTACTGCATTTAAATGTAAACTTTTTTCCTTTGAAACTTTAAAATCGATTTTCTCAAAACTATAAGGTCTTTTTGCAAAAAAATTTTTTCCTCTTGTACCCACATATCTCCTTAATATACCCTGAAAATTTGGTGATTCTAGCTTGTAAGGGGGTTTAGATATTTAACGCCAAAAAAAACGGACTTTAGGCGAAAGTTAATGCGAAACTAAACGAAAATAGTCATTATTTTCGCGAAAATTCGGCGAAAAGAATATTTGCATTTTCGCTCATCACTGTTTTTAATAGACTATCTATTTTTGTGTCAATAAAGTTTTGATATTTTTGTACCTGAAGATTCTGCATGAATTTTTTACTCTATGGTCCTTTCTATAATGTACAAAGTTATGTAAGTTTCACTGACCAGCTTCAATGCACTAGAGTTGTTGTGAACCTCTGATTTTGGTTCACGAACCATTGAACTCGAACACGCGAAAAAAGTTTGTGAACATGCAAACTTTTTGAACCGCCTTAGACTTCAATGGGCAGGCGAACTTTCAAAACTACAAACACTAATTGTGGCCACTAAGGTGATGGAAAAGATGTTTCAAGGGGTCTAACACCTGTAGGGGGCATGGATGAGTGGGATACATGCCAAAAGTCCAAGGGAAAAATCCGGATTTGACGCACAGCAGGGTTTAAGGGCAGAAATCACATTTTATTGCTAAATTGAAGGTCTAAAGTGCTTTAAAACATCTTGCATGTGTATATGTTACGGCCAGAACCCGAAGTTTGGCCACTTCTAGTTCTGGCCGGCCACTTCGGGTTCTGGCCGACCAATGCGCGAAGTGGCCGCTGCGCTGCGGCCAATGTGAGAAATGGAATGATTCCTCTGACATTAATGTATCTTCTGGCCGCAGCGCAGCGGCCAAACGTAGAACAACTGAGTTCATTTAATGCAATTCAGCCAGGCGGCAATGTAACAATTCAAGCCGCCGGCTTTTTCTCTGCCTCTCTCTCCTCCTCTTATGGGCAGCAGGCGGGGACACGCGTGTCCCCGGGAGTCGTTCATCGCACCAGGGCAGCAGAGCGGGGAGGCTGCAGACATTGCTTCTGCCAGCACCCGCTCTGCAAGAACGGCATGATTCCCCTGCCGCGACGAACGACTCCGGGGGGACACTCGTGTCCCCGCCCGGCTGCCCATAGGAGAGAGGCGGGAGGGGGGGGGAGAAGGAGAGAGAGAGATGCAGAGAAAAAGCCGGCGGCTTGAATTGTTACATTGCCGCCGGCTGAATTGCATTAAATGAACTAAGTTGTTCTACGTTTGGCCGCTGCGCTGCGGCCAGAAGATACATTAATGTCAGAGGAATCATTCCATTTCTAACATTGGCCGCAGCGCAGCGGCCACTTCACGCATTGGCCGGCCAGAACCCGAAGTGGCCGGCCAGAACTAGAAGTGGCCAAACTTCGGGTTCTGGCCGTAACATATACATCAATCAGGAATTGTAATTAGTGTACTGCTTCCCACTGACAGACTAAACTCACTGTGTAATGCACCGCAAACAGCTGTTTGTGTAGTGATGGCCATGCTGGACTGCTGCGCAGCATGGTGAGAGTGCAGGCGATGGCGGTTTTCAAGCCCATATGGTCGCCGGGCTGAGGTAGCTGAATGACAGAACAACAGTGACTGAGTGTCCAGCTGATCGAATTTGGTCTCTCCACCATTTACCCAAAACTGACTTTCATCTCCACCTCATATGTTTCTAATACATCAGTATATTGTAATTCTATCCCCCTCCCTGTGGACTTCATGTCTTATTATTTCACAGTCCTCTCTGTACCACATACTGTATCCCTCATCACGCTGGATGCCTTAATAATTTCCATACTGTTCTGTTCCTCCTACCTCAGGATGTCTTAAGCTGGCCACTAACGGACCAATTTCTAGCGAAAAATCGTTTGAGCGATCAGATATTCTGATCAGACGAAAAATCGTTCACTACACCATCAACGAACCAATCTTTGCTTCCTATCTATTCAAACCAACAAGAAAATCCAAATTTTGGTTTGACAAAAATCCAATTGGATATTTTTATAATCATTTGTAATCGATTGTGCCCATCAACTGAGATTATTTTCAACCAATCCATTCAGAATTTCTGATCGTTCAAACAATTTTTCACTAATTGGACTGTTAGTGGCCACCTTTAGGTCTCTCTGCACTGTAACCAGCAGCTAAATTGGTGTTCCTTTCTGCCTCGTATAAAATACCTCCACATTGTGATGAAGGAATGGGTTGTTGCACAAAGATACTACATGTTTATTTTTTCTCTTTATGACTCCACAAGAAACAATAACAACAGCAATCCAGGATGTATACCCGAGAGCAATGAAAAAAATGAGGATTCCGCTGACTTTAGCCCTGTGTGCAGCATTATTTCTACTTGGACTTCCATGTGTCACACAGGTAAATAATATCTAAATACACAGAAGGGAAAAAACATGAGGAGATTGACTAGTCCATCTCCTCATGGGAGATTCTCAATATTACCATTATCCTTCACAAAAGCACTCCCTGGAAAGAATCTATACAAAGATGTCAGCCATCCTCTTCGGCAGTTGGGCTGAGCAATTGCATTTTAGTCTCTGTTTGAGAAAACAAAAAGGAAATCGATAGCCCAAATGGTGTAGTTTGTTATTAAGGGGTAGAGCAATATAATCTACCCACCTGCTTGAACACTGGTTGCCTGTGTGGTGACCCATGTTTGTGAGTATATTTATACTCACAAACATGGGTTACCACACAGGCAACCAGTGTTCAAGCAGGTGGGTAGATTAGACCTGATCCCACTCAGGTTAAAAAGTCAATCTCTGTAGAAAGGAAAGGGGTTATACCCCTCCACCAAGGGATCAGGGGCGGACTGGCCCGGGGGGACGGGTGCCAGTTTCCCCCCGGGCCATCGTCTCAATAAACAATCAGGGCCGCCAGCTTAGTGTAGGAACGAAAATAGAATTTCAGCCCCGCCCCCAGCTCTCTCTTACCAGCCACAAATTGCAGGGCATTGGCTCAGCACTTTCTCCTCTCGGTGTGCTGCTTCCTCATTGGCTGCAGGTGATGCACTCCACCCCCGGAAGAGAAGCTGAATCAAAGCAAACACACTGCAGACACATGTAGCAGCCAGCTAGATAGCATGCAATGAGCCCGGCCAGCCCACTGTAAGTTTCTCTTTTTCTGTCAGTGAATGTGGGTCAGGACTCCCTCCTTGGATTACTAGCAATGTCATGCTTATTTTTTAATTGCAAAATAGCTAGGAATCGTTAAAAAGAAAGTATTCCTTGCAGCCTTGGAAACGATCCGACCTCCTATCAATGCAGGCTGGTACAGCTACTACTGGGTGCCTGGGCTGCTGCAGGAAGCTGGATGGCATAATACTATGTAATGTCAGGTTGCAGGGACACACAGACTGCTCAGCTGGCTTGCAGTCAGAGTGTCCGTGTCTCTACCTGAACTGCTGACCCTGCACTGTGGTTTTCACTTGTACTGGGCTCCCTCCCCCACAGATAAGGAACGGACATACGCCTGTCACTGGCACTTGGCAAGGCTGCATGTCTGTGAGATGAGACTGGTGGGGATGAGTTTAGCACAGGGGAAATGATCCCTAACCTCTCCATCTGATTCTTAGAACACTAGTATCAACAGGAGCAGAAAAATGATAAGCAAGCCTGGCCCTGGAGCACTAGGCCCTAAGGTATGATGGAAACTATGGGGGAAGGGGGGAGGGCTTATAGTGAAGGGAGCTGCCAGAGCCAAGTGACCAAAAGACACACAAATACTAAGGTGCCCATACAGATTCAACTAAGAGACAGATCTCTCTCTAATTAGACCCATACACTATTGGCAGATTCCCAATCCTATTTCAGCATTAAATCTTTCAGGAAATGGTCTCTAGACACAGACACTGGCTGCTGCCCCCCCCCCCCCCCCCCAAATGTTAAGGTGGCCACTAACGGTCCAATTTCTAGCGAAAAATCGTTCAAGCGATCAGAAATTATGTTCGTATTAGTTGTAAATAATCTCCATTGGTGGACACAATCGATTATGAACGAGTGAAAAAAATGTCGCCCGAATGAATTTTTGTCAAACCAAAATTTGGATTTTCTTGTTGGTTGTGATAGATAGGAAGCAAAGATTGCTTCGTTGATGGTGTAGTGAACGATGTATTACAATATTTAAAAATATTTCACCAAGACACTGCGCTCACAGATTCAATACGTCCTCATTCCATAAGTGTAGCTCGGGAAAAAGGAGACATAAAAAACATAGCATAATACTGTTTTAGATGTGTTATCCTTCCCACAACACCCAGTGCTGCAAGCAATGATCTCGTGTATGAATATCACAGAAAGGTCTCACAGGTCCTCACCATTTAGCGTGGCTGCCAGGTCACAGACAGCTATATAAGCCTTATAGTGTCACCAGACAAACAGGTGTTGCCCCTCATCAACCAAGTGACACTCCAAGAATCCCAACACCATCACACATGGACTCTCACCTACTCAAAATGCCATCCAGATTATAAGACAGCATAAGCGCTTAGGGTATTACATCAAAAGAAGGCCACTTCTTGTCAGATAGGATCCACAATTGCCTAATGAACTGAAGAGCTTCACATAGCGTAAAAAAGTACTTTAATTTTAAAAGTTTAAAATCACTGCACTCACATGTTCCAGGTAAATACAAGCATAAAACAGTGTCCTCCACGCCAGCTCTGCACGTCTGTAGCTCCGCCCAATATTACAATATTTCACTTCCGATCAGAATTTCTGATCGCTCGAACGATTTTTCGCTAGAAATTGGACCGTTAATGGCCACCTTAGATTCCTCTTCCCCGTGCACGTAACTACGTTACCTGTCTACTGCCCCGAATGTCCTTTACACTTCTGCATTGGCACCCCACATAGCTGCCGGCATTATAATGACATGGGGGGCGTGTGTGACATCACACATGCGTCCCACATACTATATGCTGGTTGTCACATGGGACGTGAATGCGTAAGTACAGCAGACATTCGGCAGACTCCTGGTGGCAGGGGATATGTAAAGTATGTACATGCATAGGCACCAGACGGACATATAACATTTGGAAGGACAGCAGCTAGGGGATCCATCGCAATCATTGGCAATTTTGCGTGCTGTTACAGCCACGCACCCAATTGTCCATGTTAACCCGAGATTTCTAAGCATGTCCAATCAAAACATTGGACTCATTTCAGCATGACATTGGTTGAATAGTCAATTGGGCATGGATCAGCTGATTTTGGCACGGGCTCTGAGAGCCGAGCGCCGAAACTAGGCGCCCCATAGCAGCAATGCTATGCTGCGTGCCCTGTGTAGTGGTAATTTGGGGCTCTGGCAGCTGCCAGACCCCACATTACATCTCCCGAGTTGCTACAACTTGGAGGAAGAATAGTATTTAACGCCGCCTCGAGTTTAGCGGCAGCGGTGAGAGCCGTCATTCGTCTCTCTCGTGCCGAACTGAGCGGCGCCGAATTAATATGCAACCAATTGGGTATGCTTGTTCCAGCACTGATTTTCATCCATTCGATGATAATAATCGAATCACACAATCTACAGATGTATGGCCAAAATGTATCGCTGAAGTACTGATGCACAATTCAGCGAGCATTCATTGATTGCAATTTAAAGCTTGAAGTGAACAAAATAAAAAAAAGTCAGATACCTATGGAGAGGGAAAGTTCTGTAATCAATACCTACCACACACAGAACATCAATTTTCAATACATTCCAGCAGGGAATCTATTAAAAACAGATAAACTGCAGTATTGTACTGTTCAATGTGGTGCAGCACTTTTAGCCACAGATCTACCACTGCTTCTGGCCCGTGCCTAATTAATTTAACCTAGATTTTCTGTCCTGTCTGTTGGACACTTTTTCAATCGTTTCTGTGTCATAATCAATCGAAATGTGATCGTTCAGACATTTTAAGGGGATTGATTCCTAAAAAAATCTGTGTGTGCGGGCACCATGAAGCGCATCAGAACTTTAATGTATTACTGTTTTACGTTAATATGTGCATTTGGGCTGGGGCTGTCATGACAGGGCCTCTAGGCTGCGGTTTCCCCCCAGGCCAAAAGGTCCCAGTCCTCCCCTGGGTGGACTAGACTGTAAACTGAAAGCAGGAACAGCAGCACCAATATCCGGATAAAATACGTTAAAAACCATTAAAAAAGGAGGTAGTGGTGGACTTACCTCCCTATTCAGAAGACACAACCTCTGTTTATTTTTTTGATCAACAATAATTTATTCAAAAACTCCACAATGCAACACGTTTCGCAGGTGCAATCTCGCTTCATCAGGCAATAATGGTAGCAGAAAAACAAAATCAGGTCAGTAAAAGAGCTACGCGCCTCAGTGTGAAGTGTACCTCCTTTTTAAATAGTCTTTAACATATTTTATCCTGGTATTGGCACCTCTATCCCTGCTTTCCTTTTGTCAGAACTGTTGCATTTTCACTATCTACTAAAAACGACAGAGTGACAGCAAAAAAAGTAATTCATAGTGCATTTTATTCTGAGAGAAATGTACATTTTATACGTATGTATTTTAAAATTAAAAAATTTTTTCCCCTGATAGTTGTCCTTTAAGTAACAAAACATTTTAATTACACAAGTTGTAGAATTATCCCCAATTTAACTTGACCTTTTCACCTCCAGGCAGGAATCTACTGGGTAAATCTCATTGACTCCTTCTGTGGAGGATGGGCCATTTTATTTGTGGCAGTGTTAGAGCTGGTAGCGATGATCTGGATTTATGGTACAGTATGATGCTTACAATAAAATTATTATTATTGTTACCAATTATCATCAATATTGTTATTTTCATATATCCTCATTTTCACCATATTTTATGTACATATTACATGGCACTGTGCATGAAAAAATAATAAAGGGTTTAGAAGCAAGAAGCATTCTGAAGCAAACACTGACAAAAATATGACAGAGGGTAAAAAAGGACCCTTTCTCATTAAGGGCCTGAGCCCACTTACGCAGTTGTGTCCGCTTCTGTCCACTTTTCAGCATCTGTTGATGTATTACTGAAAAGCGGACACAACTGCGCACAACTGCGTTAGTGGGCTCAGGCCCTAAGAGACTGGCTACTGAAAATAGGTGAGTTAAAGTCCTCAAGCAAAACTAAAATAAAAAAACAAAAAACAGTAGGGCTGCATTAAGTGCAGCTTAAAGGAATACTATCGATTGAAACTACTTTTTTTTTAATACTCTATATTAGTGTACACATTGCCACTAGTGCTAGGGGCACTTTATTTTTTCACCCAGGTCTCTCTCTCACTATCTGTAAGGCTTGGTGGTGTATTCTCCACAGTCAGCATGCAACGCACGAGCCGGCGTGGAGGAGGTACACACACCAGCACAAGGAAACAGGCTATCCCCAGTATAGTGGAGGGGAGGACTGACTCCAATAGGAGATTGTGGCGCACAGAGCCGGTGCAGATCTGACAGCCACAAACAATGCTTTCGTTATAACGTCTCAGCGCAAAGTAGCGCTGAGCGCATAAACCAGAACTGAGGAGATCAGGACAGGTAGACAGAATGAACGCTTGCTAGCTAGCGGCTACTTAGCGACAGCAAGCGTCCAAAACAAGACAGACTGGAATGAGGCAGCCAATGCGATTGCAGCGATGGCGTGCCTCACAAAGACAGGACAGGATAGTCAGGAAATAGCCGGATCAAGATAGATGGAACGTAACACAGACAAATATACAATAAGTATGTTTTCCTAGCGTATTACAATTACAGCTATCAATGAAACTATTTGTAACGTCTGACTAACATATGTATATATCGGCAATGAACCGATATATGACATAAGCAGGAACGCTGACTAGGACTGGAGTAATACAGGGAACAGGACTCAGAAGGATTCGCTATCTCTTCGCAGAGATGAACGCAATCCACAAACGGTAACAGAACAGGATTCAGAAGGATTCGTTATCTCTTCGCAGAGATGAACGCAATCCACAAACAGTAACAGAACAGGATTCAGAAGGATTCGTTATCTCTTCGAAGAGATGAACGCAATCCACAAACGGTAACAGGACAGGATTCAGAAGGATTCGTTATCTCCTCGCAGAGATGAACGCAATCCACGAACAGGACCAGGAGCAGGATACTAGCTCAGCACGGGTGCTCACGATACGCGCAAACTACCAAAACGTGCTGGAAAGCTGACTAACTGCACACAGGATATAAACAGTTCGTGTACGTATACATCAGCGACACTGATGTATCAACGTAACACGAATACAAGGAAAATAATAAACGTGCTGGTATGCATATATATGGGCAATGAACCAATATATGATGCAAAACCAGCAAAGTATCTTTTAGAACAAGAAACACGATCGGGGGCTGAAGCGACAGCAAGACAGGCTTAAACTGAAGCTATGAAAACCCGAGGAGTCCTGCAGGAAGCAGATCTTTATACTGAGGTCATCCAATGGGAGCAGACATGCAGATTCCCACACAGGTGAATGGTAATCAGTCACAAGCTGACAGCAGGGAAAGGCAGACAAAGCTATGCAGCTTGCATGGAAAGAGATCAGAACTGCCTGAGCTGCAGCACTACTACTTCCAGCAATATCTGCTGCAGCAGCGATCATTACAGTACCCCCGCCCTTAAAAGCGGATTCCAGACGCTTTTCAAAACTGAAATTCCCAACAAAACAGTCTGACTGATAATTCATGATGACCGGGACAGCCCGGCAAGACCAAATTCCAGAATCAGTCCCCACAAGACTGGACCCATCAGAACCAGAACCTACAGAACCATGCCCATCAGTACTACAAGCCCCAGTGTGACACCCATCAGAACCATGATTTCCAGAAGAAAGCCCTCCGAAACTCCCTGAGCGATACCCACCGCCTTCCAGGAACCGTTAAAAAATGCCAAAGCCTTTGCAATGCCCACCGGGACTGTCTTTACCAACACAAAACCCACTGTTGAACCAGTCCAAGGCACCAGGACAAGTTTTCTCAGAGACCTCCCAGAACACCTTGAAGCTCCAAAGAGATCCCCATAGGTCAGAACGCCCCTTAGGCTCACATGGAGAACTATCAAGAACCCCTATGGAACCTAGGGCAATTCCCGAGTCAGGGCCACAAGGACAAACATCAAGATCAGGGCTTTCAGGGACCAGAACCATCTCTGGGCATGCAGGCAGACTGGCAACATCAGAACATGTTCCCACTAAGGAAGCATCAGAGCACGCTAACACCTTAGACACACTTGGGCATTCTGGCACACAAAGAACATCTGGGCACACTGGCACAAGAGAAACCTCTGGGCATGTCAAGGAACTGTGAGCCTCAGGGTCAGCCAAGACAGGACCAAAACCAGGACTGGCCAAAAAAAAATCATCATGACTAGACTTCGCAACTACTGGACTTTTACACGAGAATGCAGGATCAGACTTAGATGTCGCTGATTCCAGCAAAGTCAGTAACAAATCAGATTCAGGGGCACTAACAAGACAGGACAAATCTTCTGATGTATGCACTGAACCAGATAGGGACTCCACAACTACCTCTGGACTGGACAGAGACTCATCTAATACACTGGATTGGAGCTCATGAGGCGCTGCAGAACAAGTCAGTATTGCAGCAGCCCCCACTGGACTAGGCAAAACTGAGGAATTCCCTGGACAGGAAGGGGACTCTGGAACCTCTGCCACAGCGGCCAGAGAACCAGAATCTTTCAGGATACAGGGCTGGGTTTCAGGAACACTCATCAGACCGGACTGAAATTCTGAGATTTCTATTATTTTGACCAGAGAATCAGAATTATCCATGTTACAGGGCAAGACTTCTGAAACATTCAGAGGACAGGGCTGGAGTTCCTCGGCTGTTACAACACTGGAGAGGGACTCAACAACATTGGTTAAATCAGACTGTGTACAGGGCAAGGTATCTAACCCACTTGCTGACGAGGACAATATTTCAATGGCTTCTGCTTTGCTGGGCAGAAATTCATCAAGTTTTATTAGAGCAGACTGTAATTCCAAAACAGCTGCTAAACAAGTGAATATTACTGCAACACCAACTGAGGTAAGCAGTGCCTCAGACTCCTCTGCTGGAGGGTTTGAAGTATCCAAAGTACTGGGTGAAGCATAAGACTCTGCGACCACAGCTTTACTGGACAGGATCACTGAACAGTCCATATTGCAGGGCAAAACCATGGAAGCACCTGCTGGACAGCATAATGATTCTGTGACCTGAGTTTCATTGGAGAGATCTACTGCACAATTCATGGTACAGGGCAAATTTACTGGAATATTTTCTGAACAAGGTAATAATTCTGCGATTTCAGGTTCACATAGCAGATGCTCTGAGCTATTCATGAAACTAGAGCGAGGTGTAGAAACAGGAAGATCAAGACACAATGTTTGCGCATCTGAATCACCATTCATTTGTAAAATTGGAAAATTCAGATGCTGGGGTTCTAAGGTTTCTAGACAGGATTGCTGGGACTCGGAAACTGATGTAGTGCATCTATTGGCATCTGCTGGATCAGACAGGAGTTGAACTTTATTAACACAGGTAATTTCTGCAGAAGTGTTTGCAGAGGCAGAGCTCCGAATCACCTGCTGAATCAGCCAAAGGTGCTGAAGCAGGCGGGTCAGAACGCCAAATTTGCGAATTCGGAGTCACATAAAAATCATCTAAAATCAGTTCCCACACATCAATCAATGGAGCCACAAAGTCATACCCACACACACCAGTTTTTATTAGGTTATAGGCAGACTTAATGCATGCATTCAATACTAATTCACTTTTTGCACTGTAAAATTGACAAAATGAACTTGAATCATTCTTCCATTCATTGACCAGAGCTTCCATCTCTCCTTTCTCAAATGGAGGATTCCAAGCATACTTAACAGGCAGATCATGGTTTGCAGATATGATTGTAGCAGGGACATATATTGGGTTAATTAGCAGGTGATTGGCAGATTCCTTATTCCTAAGAATCTCCAATACCTGTAGCAAGTGCTGAACTGTAGTGTATGCAAACTTTCCTTGCTTCACAAATAAGTTGATTTGTTCAATACTCTGTAATATCTCCTCATAATCATACTCAGATAATTCTTTTAAACAAAAATCTTTATTTTCCCTAGCCAGGGAGGAAAGTTCATTAGTAGTTTCATAAGTCCATTTAACTCCCCTGAAAGACAATTGCATTTCATTATCTGTTAATGGCAGAATCTCATTATAGGTCTCAGTCGCTAAGGATAACGACTCTGCAGAACGGACACGTTTCTTAGAACGTTTGCATTTTGCCTTAGACCCTGCTGTTTTTGGTGATTTATTCAAGGCTGCAGGAAAATTATCAGTAACACTTTCTGCTTGCTGAACATTTTTGCAAGCAATTGAAGGAGAAGCTGATTGGCCTGCTGCCAGGAGTTCATTAAAAGGAAAAGGCAATGGATCTATGTGCAACCAGTTATGGATCACAAACGCTAGAAATTCCAGCGGTCTCTCTTTCAAATCGGAATGATTGAGAACATCAAATGCCCACTGGAATAATTCCCCTTTAAAGAGAACCTGTACTGAGTAAAAATATTTAAAATAAACACATGAGGTAACTTCAAATGAACATTTCATAGTTACCTTGCCATCAGGTCCTCTCAGAAGCTCGCCATTTTCTTCTGACAATGATCCCTTCCAGTTCTGACAATATTTTGTCAGATCTGAAATATATCAGTTGCTGTCAGTAAAATATCAGTTGCTGTCAGTTATAGCTGAGAGGAAAACTGATGTACCAGGTAATGTCCATGTTTCCCTATGGCTCAAGTGGGCGATGTTACAGTTTAACTGTGTGCTGACCAGAAAGCTGTTATGGGTAATGGCTATTTTCAAAATGGAGGACGGAAAATTCCCTTGATCACAGTGAACAAATAGGACGCGGGAGAGGAGAAAGACACTGAGGAGTAGACTACATGGAAGGTAAGTATGACTTGTATATGCTTATTTTGACTTTTATTTTCAGTACAGGTTTTCTTTAAACAAAATATAACTTAGTTGGAGTGTCCAGGTTGAAACAGGAGTCGCTTGGAGATCGGGATTGGCCAGGAACCTGGCACATTCAGAGAAAAACTCATTTTCTGTTTTAGAGTTAAGTTCTTCAAATTTCTTAAAGGAACAGGAACCATAATTAACAGTGTCATACTTTCTGGGAATCCCCCCCACAATAGGGATTGGTAATGGGGTTTTCATAATGTAAGGCTTGGTGGTGTATTCTCCACAGTCAGCATGCAAAGCACGAGCCGGCGTGGAGGAGGTACACACACCAGCACAAGGAAACAGGCTATCCCCAGTATAGTGGAGGGGAGGACTGACTCCAATAGGAGATTGTGGCGCACAGAGACGGTGCAGATCTGACAGCCACAAACAATGCTTTCGTTATAACGTCTCAGCGCAAAGTAGCGCTGAGCGCATAAACCAGAACTGAGGAGATCAGGACAGGTAGACAGAATGAACGCTTGCTAGCTAGCGGCTACTTAGCGACAGCAAGCGTCCAAAACAAGACAGACTGGAATGAGGCAGCCAATGCGATTGCAGCGATGGCGTGCCTCACAAAGACAGGACAGGATAGTCAGGAAATAGCCGGATCAAGATAGATGGAACGTAACACAGACAAATATACAATAAGTATGTTTTCCTAGCGTATTACAATTACAGCTATCAATGAAACTATTTGTAACGTCTGACTAACATATGTATATATCGGCAATGAACCGATATATGACATAAGCAGGAACGCTGACTAGGACTGGAGTAATACAGGGAACAGGACTCAGAAGGATTCGCTATCTCTTCGCAGAGATGAACGCAATACACGAACAGGACCAGGAGCAGGATACTAGCTCAGCACGGGTGCTAACGATACGCGCAAACTACCAAAATGTGCTGGAAAGCTGACTAACTGCACACAGGATATAAACAGTTCGTGTACGTATACATCAGCGACACTGATGTATCAACGTAACACGAATACAAGGAAAATAATAAACGTGCTGGTATGCATATATATGGGCAATGAACCAATATATGATGCAAAACCAGCAAAGTATCTTTTAGAACAAGAAACACGATCGGGGGCTGAAGCGACAGCAAGACAGGCTTAAACTGAAGCTATGAAAACCCGAGGAGTCCTGCAGGAAGCAGATCTTTATACTGAGGTCATCCAATGGGAGCAGACATGCAGATTCCCACACAGGTGAATGGTAATCAGTCACAAGCTGACAGCAGGGAAAGGCAGACAAAGCTATGCAGCTTGCATGGAAAGAGATCAGAACTGCCTGAGCTGCAGCACTACTACTTCCAGCAATATCTGCTGCAGCAGCGATCATTACACTATCCCTGCTTAAAAATTAATTTCTAACACAGCTCATAGTAGTTTGGGTCATCCTGAGCTGCTTGGTTACTCTGTCACACAGCTCACAAATATATTTCACTGTGTCACTCACAGCATGCAGCAGACATGAGGAGAAACAGGCTGATCTGAGGATGTAATATTGCTGGAATATAACAAGCTATAACAGTAGTCTGTGTTTACACTCAGACTGGCTGCCTGCTTGAGGTGATTCACTCCAGGCTGCATCCACTTTACAAGCTGCTGAGAGGGGCAGACCTCTGTCTACAATTAGCATTATTTGTATCTTTATCAGTCAAGAGAAGCAAAGATAATAAATACACATTGCTAGAATCTTTAACCCCTTACCACCATATCAACAAGATTCTTTCAGCAAGGTGATACTTAAACTATAAACTGAAGAGTTGATAGGAACTCCCCTTTGCAGGGGCGTAGCAATAGGGGGTGCAGAGGTAGCGACCGCATCGGGGCCCTTGGGCCAGAGGGGCCCCGAAGGTCCCTCCCTCAACTACAGTATTAGCTCTCTATTGGTCCTGTGCTCATAATAATCACTTGTATAAATACATTGAATAGTGGTAATCATTAACAAACTGTTTCCCATCCCCTTCTTGCACCTCTGACACTGTAGTTGCCATTGGCAGGTTTTGGTGCGTCGTATCAATTGTTATGTATAGAGTGCTTGGGGGGCCCCATTGTAAAACTTGCATCGGGGCCCACAGCTCCTTAGCTACGCCACAGCCCTTTGCAGAGACATGGTCTAGCCCTCTGGGAGCCCAGTATTTAGATACATTTTGTATCCAACACTGACGCCAAAACTGACAGAGGACTTTACAGCTGAGAGGAACAGCTGTGTGAGGAATCGAATTGCTCCTAGTACTTGCCCTAATGTGTGCTACAACATACAGCATTTCAAAATAAATGCATACATCGATAGTATTCCTTTAAGAGAAAATCTGGAGAAGGAAGAGAGCTTCAAAATGAGGAAGCTGCCACACAGAATTTTGCAGTTATGCTCTGGAACAGTTAATGACTAAAGATCAAATCTGTATCCCAATCCAGGACAGTTTAGTAATGCATTTACATATGAGGTAAGTTGTAACGTTAGTTGAAGGCAAAACGTGGTAGAAAACCTGAGATGAAAATAAACTTATGAGATAATGAATTGTATGTGTAGTACAGCTAAGAAACAGAACATTAGTAGCAGAGAAAGAAGTCTCATGGTTTTCCAGTACAAGAAGAATTTTAATAAAACTTGTTGTTATCATTTCAGCCTGCGGGTATTTTTAACCTTATGGATGAGAGGAATTTCACATTGCAGTGCTCCTTCCTTTCATTCCCCAATAACTTATCACTACTTATCACAGCAAAATTATCTATACCTTGTTTTTTCTGCCACCAATTAGGCCTTCTTTGGGTAGTACATTATGCTAAGAATTATTTTATTCTAAATGCATTATAATGGGAATAATAAGACAACATTGAGAAAAAAATCATTATTTTGCAGTTTTCAGCCATTATAATTTTAAAATAATTAATGCTACCATAATTAAAATGCACACATTTGAATTGGCCATTTGTCCCGGTTATTGCAATTGCAATTATATCCTCAGTATAATGTATTGTGACAATATTTTTCAGTTTTACATCCATCACTAATTTTTAGCCCATTATTTAATAATTATAGGCCCTCTTGACATAGATATTATTATTTTTTTTCCCCTAAAGTCAGTAGGTGTATTTTACTATTTGGCCACAAGATGTCCCTGCTGAGCAAAATTCTATGTAGCGTAAGTACACTACATAGGATACAATGTATTGCTACACTGTAACTAGGGAAGTGACTCAAGGTTTCAATGGAAACCTGCAATCACAGTGCCGGCAGGGAGATTAATGAACTTTGTTCCCATTCAAAAATTTACCGATTGGGCGGCGAAAATCACGGCGCTCTATGTAAGAATAAACACTGTTTTTGAACAAAAATAATGTTTATTCTTGATGGTAATGTACGGATTGGCACAGAAGACTTTTGCTCCCTGCAGCCAATCTATCCCTGCTCCCTGTAACAGTGCTATCACGGGCATTCCCCCCAAACTGCAGGGATGTTACTAGCACGTTCCTGCAGCTCTAGAAGCTGCCGCTGCAGACATGAAGCTCACGTCCGCGCGGCATAAATGGTTAAAAAGAGCTTCTGTGAGCTATTTGATTCACTGGGTTGAATAGAGTTGTTTTTTCTGAAGTACTTAACCACATGCCGACCGCGCACTCATAACGTGCGTCGGCAAAGTGGTAGCTGCAGGACCAGCGACGCACATCTGCGTCGCTGGCTGCAGGCTAATTAATCAGGAAGCAGCCGCGCGCGCGCGAGTGGCTGCTTCCTGTCAATTCACGGCGGAGGGCTCCGTGAATAGCCTGCGGGCTGCCGATTGCAGCTCGCAGGCTAAATGTAAACACAAGCGGAAATAATCCGCTTTGTTTACATTTGTACAACGCTGCTTTGAGGTGCCCCCCCCCCTCCCCGCCAGCCACACGCAGGCAGGAGCGATCAGACCCCCCCAGCACATCATCCCCCTAGTGGGGAAAAAAGGGGGGCGATCTGGTCGCTCTGCCTGGTATTTGATCTGTGCTGGGGGCTGTAGAGCCCACCCAGCACAGATCAGCGAAATCAGCGCTGGTCCTTAAGGGGGGGGTAAAGACTGAGTCCTGAAGTGGTTAAACAGCCAAGAAAGAGTGAGACGGCGTGAGATACGTTTTACTGCAGGAACACTCAAAGGGTCATGATTTCTGTTTTGTTGTATAGCTTGAAAGACAGGGTGTGGGTTTTTAAACTGCAAATATGACAGAATTATGCAATGTTCTAAAAAAAAATAGCTAACTACAAATAAAACAATTAAAAAAACACATTAATTATTTTTTTGCTATTTTAACTAAAAATAAAAATATGAGACTCTTTTCTTTGCTACTAATTCATTATCTGTACAGCGCACAATGAAAAGTCTTTATTCCACATATAGTTTCTGAAAAAAAATCTACTGCTCTGTGTTCTATGATGTAATTTTTTTATTAATAGAAACCTCTCATTTTAAAATGAAACTAAACTCAGAACTTCATCTCTGCTGTAAAAGATTAGCCACATCATGATAACCTTCATGGGGAAAAAATATTTAATACAGTTTATGGAAATGAAATGAAAAAGCCTTATGGAAATCCTAAAAAGTTCTAACTTGGTTTCACTTTGCAGGGAGCACTGAAAGGGTTAAGCCTTAGTGTTTACTGCAAGCAGAGGAAAAATACAATAATATTGAAATGTAATAAAATCATTTGAAAACTGTGTGTTTGTTTTATTAAAATATTTTTGCATAAAAGATTTTTTTTAACACTTAATCCCATTAAAAGAAATAGGAGGGTCTTACATGACCCTTTTTACCTATTTACCTGGATGGGGCGAGCGTGTCTATGCAAAATAGGGCACAAGGAAAAATAGGCGTGAAATACAGATAATCAAATATTGGTAATTTTACGATATTGTGCTATCCACTATAGCAGCTGAACACCAATATATAGCAATATATAGATACCGTATATTCCGGCGTATAAAATGACTGGGCGTATAAGACGAGCCTACCAACTTTTCCAGTTAAATTATAGAGTTTGGGATATACTCGACGTATAAGACTACCCCTCTTCCAACGCACACCAAATGAAAAAAAAAAAAAAAAACATCATTAATTGGTGCTATGTATGAACAGATACTGGTGCTGTACTGTGTGTGATACCCAGTATATAACAATATATAGGCGATTGACTGGTTTGATTGGTCAACTCTCCCTCTACCTAAGTGGATTAGTCAGCTCTCCCTTTATCCCTGTTTATCAGAGCGGTATGGAAGAATAGATCGCACTGTGCCCATAAAACACGCCTCTTTCACCCATGTATCTCCTCCTTCTCTGCCTCTCAGGTCTCGCACATGTGTGCCTGCGCCGCTTCACTAGTCCTCAGCAGCGAGATCTGAGAATCGGTAACAGGACAAGGCATATCACCCGGCATCAATGACACTCGGCGTATAAGACAACCCCTGACCTTTCAGAAGATTTTCAAAGGTTTAAAAGTAGTCTTATACGCCAGAATATACTGTATATGAAGTGTTTGATGCTGAAATCAGAAAATATGCTTGGAAAGTTGGTATCCTGGATAACTGACTGCATTTTACTATATGTTACTACAGTGCCTCTTTAAATGAGTAGATGTAACGGCTGTGTAATCCAACAGGTGGCAACAGAGTTATCCTGGACATAGAGATGATGCTGGGAAAGAAGCACTGGATATTCTGGCTGTGGTGGAGAATCTGCTGGTATTTTGTAACACCTGTACTGCTAGCAGTAAGTACTACATTTTTCCATTTACATTAATACATGCTGTGCTGATCTGAACTATACAGGGCTGTCACATTCAGCCTTTATTGCCTGAAGAATGTATGTACTATGTTTAAGCATGGTAGTAGTAAGATGTAAAAGGAGCATTAAAGCACTTAGTGGCTTATTTCTGTATATGCAATAAAATGTTCCCTTTTAAGGCTAGGTCCACACTCATTGCTGGATTGTCAGCATGTTTGGTCTCAGCGGATCTGATGTAGCGTTATAAATATATTTCATGCCTATAGCTATCTTGGACCAGTTTTATTCTTTATACACTGCCCCCTGTGTGAAAGCATCTAAGCACTGAATGTCTGGCTGAGGCACTTCATAGCAACAGTAAGGGCTGGGGCCTATTGGAAATCGAAACGCAATCAAAATCGCTTAACCTCTTTGTAGCAATTTTTGCAACATTTTCCAGAATGATTTCTGACACTTTAGAAGTGATTTTGAATTTAATGCTAGCAATTTGAATAGTGATTGTGTTTTCCAGTGAAAGGCTATGGGTACTGCATGAGGTTATATGTAGTAAAAGCACTGCAAGATTGCTTTGTACTGCGATTGAAAAGCAATTTTGCAACAATCCTATACTTTGCATCGAAGTGCAAATACTCCAAAATGCTGCAGGTACCACTATTGCGATTTCGGGAAATCGCAATTGCTGCTGTGGGATCACCTCCATTGATTTTCATTTAAATAACGCTTTTAGAATCGCAGAGGATTGAAAAACGTTGATGAAAGCACTGTAGTAGAATAAAGGACTATGGACTGTTTCCCACTAGGAATTGCAAATATGCTGCAATTGCAATTACAGTTACACTTGCAACAACCACTTACAACAGTTATAGACTACCCAGCAAGCTCATGATGAACCAGAAGTATGAGGGCTTTTTGGTCCATTGTAGCCCCTTACACACTCCAATGAGTTCTGGTTCACCATTAGCTTGCTGGGTAGTCTGTAACTCTGGGTGTTTCAAGTCCTACTCCATAGAGCCACATTAACCACCTCAGCGGTATGGACGAGCTCAGCTCGTCCATTACCGCCAGAGGGTGCCGCTCAGGCCCTGCTGGGCCGATTTTGATGAAATAAAGTGCAGCACACGCAGCCGGCACTTTGCCAGCCGCGTGTGCGGCCTGGTCGCCGCCGCTCTGCAGCGATCCGCCGTGAGCAGCGGCGAAAGAGGGTCCCCCCAGCCGCCTGAGCCCTGCGCAGTCGGAACAAATAGTTCCGGCCAGCGCTAAGGGCTGGATCGGAGGCGGCTGACGTCCATGACGTCACTCCGCTCGTCGCCATGGCGACGAAGTAAGCAAAACACGGAAGGCCGCTCATTGCGGCCTTCCGTGTTACTTTTGGCCGCCGGAGGCGATCAGAAGAACGCCTCCGGAGCGCCCTCTAGTGGGCTTTCATGCAGCCAACTTTCAGTTGGCTGCATGAAATATTTTTTTTTTATTTAAAAAAAACCCTCCCGCAGCCGCCCTGGCGAGCTTAATAGAACGCCAGGGTGGTTAATCCATGCCATGCACTGATGAGGATCAACCAATCCGAAACAGTCTGTATGCATGTTGCATTAGTGTGGCTCTGTAATATTATCAAGCTGACACATCATTGCATTCCAGCGGATCTGGAGGTGTGTTTTGCTACAATTAGTTACAGCCAGCCACTTGGTGAAGTGGAACTGTACTGATCTGACAAGCAGAGACTGATGAGAAATGTTCACTAGATAGCTGCTGTATATTTTAATATATACAGTATATATTATTTATATTTATATTAAGATCTATGAATACAATGCAATGGCAGCTTTCAGAGCAGATCAACTGTACTTTGGGAACTTGTAATTTGTAAACAGACAATATTATTAGTTCACACAAGCAAATATGGTAAATGAATGGGTAATAAAAAGTAGGAAAACATAATTTATTGAATGTTATGTCAGAGTTTTATTCCACTTTAACTGTAAAGTTTATGAAGGTAAAGTTAGGAAAAGGTAAGTTAGGAAAGGTCAAATAGAGAATCTTGGGATTTTACTTAAATCATAAGCCTATCCAGTAAATAACAGATATACGCATAAAAATAAATACATAAACTTTTTATAGTGGAAAACCACAAAAAACATTGTTTATCATATTGAAAACAATATGTTATTGTTTTTAAAGTGCTAAAAAACGTTTTTCTGGTTCTCCACACATGTAGGTGTTGTATGTGTTACTTAATAAAGCAAACTGCTTTTATATACCTTTATCTATACTCTTCTGGATAGGGTTACCAGACTGAAATCACCCTTGATAAAATCTTTGTTTTACTTATCCTGTCATAGTAACAGGGAGTGTATACTTTTTTTTATATCTTTAACAGTCATAGGCTTAATTTTATTTACTTGCACTTGTGAACCTATGTTTATAGTATGCAAACTTACACAGGGGTTTGGTGGGCCATAAAGGATATATTTTTTTTATATACTACTTATACCTTATTGTGGAGACAGAAGAATATGCTTGTTAATTATTCCACATATTATTATTATTGTTATTATCATTTGTATGCACTTGTATAGCACTGCAGATCTCCACAACTACAGGAAAGTCATTGAAAATCACTGACTTTTTCTCAGCGGAGTCCCCAATCTAATGGTGAATAGATCACTAGAGGCACCCATATAATGATAAAAATAAATAAATATTGTTTAAAATTGAAGGTAAACTCCATATAATGATAAAAATAATTAAAAATTGTTTAAAATTGAAGGTAAACTCCATCACGCTACTTACTCTGTGTGATTTGTTTTTCCTACAAGATTGGTTCCCATTCTAAGGTCATTTTCATAGTCTTTGTCTATTATCCTACCATAGTTTAGGGCCAATTTGGGAGGAGAACAATTAACCTACTTATAAGTTTTTGGGAGGTTTCAGGAAATTAGTGAGCCCAGGGAAAGCTCACACAAGGAGAAACTGTTATAATTTAAGTAGGCCTCAGTTATTTGGACTGAGTTAGTCAAAAAGGCTTGGGGAGCAGACCTGCCCTTTAAGGGGATTTTCTCTTAGAGAGAAAATCTTCAGTTCTGTCAGAACTAGAACATACCAAGAAGCTGTTCTATGGACAAGGCCACAGGTCTCCCTGACCTGTGCATGTACACCACTAGAACAATAAACATCAGCCATATTTACTAAACACCTCATTCCTGTATGTATGTCAAAAGCCGCATTGAATATTAATCGAGTAGGTGTGTATGATGACACCACGAGTGGGTCCACCAATAGTCTGATTTAGGGGATGGCGAAGATGATGTCATATTTAACTCTTTTCTAGTCGGTATTAAAGCCCGAGTGAGCGATGGGAGCTCACTCTGCTTCTTACTTTCACACTAGCTCTAAATGCTGACTGGAACCTCTAAGTATTTCATTCTTTTCTGTAATCTGATATAATGTATGCTGTACATAGGTAGTCTAGTGTAACGTAGGTTAGAAAGAAGGTACCTGATTGACTTCAGCAGAAGGTTTAATCAAGAAGCTTGTAACGCAACATGAAGATTGGCGTGGCTAGGATATGATGAACTGTATCTATCTGTATTTCTGTTTTCTGAATAAATAACGTGAATATTGAAGAAGCCTGAGAAAGTCTATCTCCTGCTTGCTGTGTTGAGAGTCAAGTTATCTCACAGTCCGTGAGACGCAACTATAAGAAGTTGCTGGTGCCGGAAAAAGGTGATTAGAACAGTTTATAACAGAAATCACAAGAACTGAACCTTAGACTCTGCAAGGCAAAGTCATACTCCAGCCCTATGTAGGTTTATATATCCGCTGTTTATGTTTAGATACATAATTTGCAAGTGCACATTAAAACAGTGATGTATTGAAATTTTGTCTTATTTTAGGCTATCTTGGTTTGGTCTTTGGTAACGTTTGAGGCTCCTGTGTACGGAGATGTAGAATACCCTAAATGGGGGATAATCCTGGGTCTGCTCATGGTGGTATTTTGTCTCATTTGGATTCCCATCGTTGCCATTGTGAAACTCTTTCAAGCTTCAGGAAACATTTTTCAGGTCAGTAAATGTTTCATATTAAGGTTATTTATCCGTGCACATGTAAAAGGGCACTCCGTTAGTTTGGGTGCTGGAAATAGCTGCTAGTAGAATATCGGTAATTTTACAACTAATAGGCTGGATGTAATTACAATTCAGCGTCATAACTATAGAAGAGCAGCGTCTGCAGCTGCAGGGGAGCCCAGAGATCTGGGGAGATCCCAACTAGTAACCTTCCCTCCTTCTGATACTCTATAGCAAGTGTTTTTGTAGTTACACATGTTATGGGTGTAAAGATCCCGATGGCCACATTTGTTTTATGATCCTAATAAGATGGGTCCCCAGGCTGTGAGTGTCAAGAAGGGGTGGCTAAGGGGAGGTTTATGTACATTAAAGAAGCCCCATCAAAGTTTTGCAGGGGCCTCCATGATTTGTAGTTACATCCCTATTACGACAGTAAAATATGAGTAATTTCTTTTTTTTCACTCTCGCTTAACCTGACCTCACTTGAACACTCCCTCTGTTGACACTTAATCCCCCAACATCCCCCCCCAAACCGATGCCTAACCCTAATCAAAGTCCCCAACCTATGCTTAAAGGGATAATTAAGCCTTTAAAAAAAAAAAAGAGTTTCACCTACCTGGGGCTTCTACCAGCCCCCTGCAGCCAGCCTGTGCCCATTCTGCTATTCACCAATGCTTCGGTCTCCAGCCACGGGTTAGTTTAGTGTTCCAGGCCACTGTGCCTGTGTAGCTCTGGCCATGCGCATCCTTCTTTGCATTGCCATCAGCAATAGCGTCCTGTGCAGTATGCTATTGTGGACGGCAATGTGAAGAAGGATATGTGTGGCCAGAGCTGCGCATGTGCAGTGGTCGGCGAAAATGAAAATAACCTGCGGCCGGAGACCGGAGCATCGGTGAGCATAGCCGGCCTTTGATATGAACGACCGGAGCGGTTGCTCAGGGCGCCGGCTTCCAAGGGTGGCACCTATAGCTGGCTAACTATACTGAGAGCACCTACACCTGACTTCCTATATTGGGGGCACTTATAGCTGGCTACCTATACTTAGGTAGTGCATCTACTCCTGGATACCTATACTGAAGGCACCAACACCTAGCTACCTATACTGGAGGCGCCTAAGCCTAGCTACCTATGGGGGAGACCTACAATTGACTTTCTATCCTGGGGGAACCTATGCTTGACTACCTATATTGAGGGAACCTTACACATGAGATCCTATACTGGGGGCACCTATACCTGGCTACCTACTGTAACGATTGGTGTCAGCACGCAGAGAGAATCTGATTATTGGTGATCTGCAGTATCACCAAGAATGCAGATATATACCTGATTATTGATGATCTGCAGAATCACTGATAATACAGATATATTGCTAACCTCTGGACACCTTTTGGTATGTGAGTGTTTGGTGCAACAGTAGTACTTTGAGTAATGCACCTTCAGAGCAGGTGATAATAGACAGTAAAGAGACACTGCTCTGAGAGCACAGGAACCTTCCAGCAGCCTGAGACTCCTTAAGGGGTGGAGTCAGGCTGAAGATAGGGAAGGCCAGAGAGTGAGTGACACCTGCAGGTGGATGTCACTATCTGGTCTGGAGACTATCTCTTAATAGGAGAGATAGCTCTCGAGGTCGGGCTCGCCAGGTCGGCAACACACTGACAGATAAGTACAAAGACAGAAGGCTGATTCGGTATCCAAGGCAAGCAGGGTCTGGCAAGGGAATATCAGATATGCAAGGTACCGAATCAGAAGACAGAGGAGTAGTCAGAAAAGCAATAAGTCTTAACAGATATCAAACAATGCCTAGTCTGGGTGCGAGGTCCGTGGTCTCAGCACCCTGGAACTAGTCTGAAGAATAACACAGATGATAATAAAGTTCCCTAGTCTGGGTGCGAGGTCCGTGGTCTCAGCACCCTGGAACTAGTCTGAAGAATAACACAGATGATAATAAAGTTCCCTAGTCTGGGTGCGAGGTCCGTGGTCTCAGCACCCTGGAACTAGTCTGAAGAATAACACAGATGATATAAAGTTCCCTAGTCTGGGTGCGAGGTCCGTGGTCTCAGCACCCTGGAACTAGTCTGAAATATAACACAAATTAAAGTACAGTTCCCTAAGCTGGGTGTGAGGTCCTTGGTCTCTACACCCTGGAACTAGTCTGAGCATAAACAGAAAAACAGTTCAAGTAATCAGGCTAAGTGTGAATTCCCAGGTCCACCTGGTTCAAGCACAATGTAGGATCTGACTGAGGTCTGTGTGCTTCCACGTAGTGATCGCAACGGCAGACAACTTGCAAGTGACCAGCAGAAACTATATATGGAGTAGTGCTCTCCAGCACCACCCCTAATTGCTCAACCAATAGTATCCTGCTCAGGAGTCAGCTGATCGGCGTGGTCAGCTGACTCTCCCTGCCTAGTATAAGAATTCTGCCTCTCAGCGTGCGCGCGTGTATTCCTAAGCCTGTGTGCACTAACAGACCCAGCCACACCAGACACACGCTGCCGCGTGCAAACCGCCGCGCTGGACACGGAACCAGCCGCCTGACTGTTGTTGCATGCGGCGGCTTTTCTGCGTTCCGCCCTGCCACTAGACACCCGCTTCCGCATGCAAACCGCCGCGGAATCAGCCACCTCCTCAGTAGCACACGCGGCGGCTTTTCCGCGATCTCTCACACCTACCTATACTGAGTCTGATGTTTGTTTGTTTTTTGGTTGTTTTCTTTTGGGGGGGGGGCGCTGGGGCAATAACGATTGGTGCTAATTGTCGGTGCTGTGCTATGATTCCAAATTGGGGGCGCTAACTGTCCCACTGATTGTTTTTATTAATATTCCTGAAAGGTTCTAGCCTTCATTTTTTTAAGTTAATTCAGGATAATGCACTCTTTCCATCCATTTTGTGGTTATTAATATTTTTTTTTCTATTATACATATGTGATGTATCACGGAAATCTGAGAATTTGGCGTGATGTGTCACGACTTCAGAAAGGTTGGGAACCACTTTCCTAGGTGTTAACTCAGGAAAGAAGTTTAATTGCATATGGGCCTGTGTTTATGTGCGTGTGCGCGTGCATGCGTACGTGTGTGGGCACGCATGATTCAGATGAAGGGGGGGGGGGGGGGCACAAAAATCAGATTTCGCTCAGGGCGCTGTGAAACCTAAGGCCGGTCCTGTCGGTGAATGGCTGCATAGCCGCCTCTCAACTTTTATTTACAAGCTTTTTGAATGGAAGAGAGGTGTAAAAGCCTCTATTCTTGTAAACAAGCAAGAATACCTTCTGTGGGAAACATCACAAAACCAGAATAACAAGCTGCAGTAACATGTAGGCAGAGGCGTATCTAAAGGGGTGCAAGCATGGCTCGTGCCATGGGTGCCACAGCACCATGAGCGCTATGCCTGCCCCTATGCTGGAATGCCATGCCTGCTCCGGTGCTACACCCCATGTCTGCCCCTGTGATACCCCCCCCCCCCCCCCCATGCCTGCCCTTGTGCTGTACTACCATGCCTGGAGGCATTTAAAGCAAAGCTGAAGCGACAATAAACTTATGAGATAAAGAATTGTATGTGTAGTCAGAGCCGGTTCTCGCATGAAGCAAGGTGAAACACTTGCATCAGGCACAGAGATTACAGGGGTAGCATGTTTGTACTGTGTGTTTACACTAACACAACATGCAGTCAGAGTAGGAGGAGAAGTGACAGTGAGTGAGGAGGGGGGAGGCAGGAGAGCAGCAGTGTTTCATTTGACTTGCACAGCAGAAGGGAGGATGTGGCACTGCTGTTCTGACTGAGGAGGAATGGAGGACGGCTGACTGGTTGAGGGTGAGCCGTTTGTTTATCACAGACTCGCAGCCAGCCAGCCAGTGTGTTATTGTGTTGAGCTGCAGCATGTCATGTCTCAAGTTGTTGCATATGTTCCCTTGCTGACTGAGAACATTAATCATACTGATCCTCACAAGTTTGCCTCAGGCAGCAAAAAGTCTGGAACTGGCCTTGTGTCTAGTATAGTTAAGAAATAGAACATTAGAAGCACATAAAAGACTCTCATATTGTTTTCAAGTACAAGAAGAGTACAGGAAGAGTTAAAGAGAACCGGTAACAAAAAAAAGTTCCCCTGGGGGGTACTCAGCTCGGGAGGGGGAAGCCTCTGGGTCCCAATGAGGCTTCCCCCTCCCCTGTAGTTGCAGGCAATGCAGCGCTGGCTCCCCTGAAGTGTCCGGCAATCCTCCCTTGACAAGCCTGACAAGCGCTGATAAGGGCTGATTTATTTAACATTCCTGGCTCCAGCGGGGGCGCAGTTGCGAATCTCCGCATGGATATAGGCGGAAATAGCCGATCTCTGTCGGGTCCGCTCTACTGCGCAGAGCTATTTCCGCCTATCTCCGAGCGGAGAGCCGATGCTGCACCTGCGCTTGAGCCGGGAAGGTAAATATTTACATCCCCGCTGCTTGGGGAGCTTTATCGCCGCCGCCGTGGGACACAGGAGGGCGGGGGAAGCCTCGATAGGATCCGGAGGGGAGGGTTTTTTTGTTACAGGTTTTCTTTAAAAAAAAACTTCAATAGTGAGCGGTGAGAGCTTCTCTGACCTATTCGACACAACTTGAGTCGCATACAGTCTTGAAGCACTTAAAGGACCACTATCACAAAATCATAACATTTAAAGTAAATATGAACATATACAAGTAAGATGTACATTTTTCAAGAGTAAAATGAGCCATAAACTAATTTAATTTTCTTTTACATTGCTGTCACTTACAGTAGGTAGTAGGGATCTAACAGAACCAACAGGTTTTAGACAAGCTCATTTCCTCAGGGGGAGATTCTTAGTGTTTTCTTTATTTTCCAAAGCACTTAGTAAATGGCAGTTGCTCCATCCAATTTGTGCACAGAGGCGCTTAATTTGAATCCTTGTGCAGATTGTTTGATACTCCTCCCTATATTGCCTGATGAAGCGGGGTTGAACCTGCGAAACGCGTTGCATTTCTTTTGGAGTTCCTAATAAATGTGTTTGACTGTCTGAATCGCAGTCGTTGTCGTGTCTGCTTGAGGGAGGTAAGACCACCACTTCCTCCTTCAATTTTGCCATTTAAGTTGGTTTTTAAGCTCATTTAATCTAATCTTATACTTTTGGCGCCTCTGTTCATTGTATACAAGTGATTTGTAAAAATCATTTTCAATGAGTGTCTTTATAGAGAATAAAGGTCATGCTTAGAATCCCCCATGAGGAAATGAACTGGTCCAAAACCTGTCGGTAATGTCAGATTTCTACTACCTACTGTAAGTCACAGCAACATAGGAGAAAACGAATTTATGGCTTATTATACCCTGGAAAAAAACGTACTTCTTATTTGCATGTTTACATTTATTTTAAATGTTACACTTTTCGCGATAGTAATACTTTAAACAGCAAATAAACAGTGAGAGACAGCTTGAGATAAAGTTTTACTGCAAGGAAGTTCAAAAGGTCATTATCTCTGCTTTGTTTTATAGCTGAAAAGACAGAGTGTGGTTTCTAAACTGCAAATATGACAGAATGATGCAATGTTATAAAACAAAAAGCTATATAACTGAAAATTACATTATGAGACTCTTTTCTTTGCTAGTAATGTTCTATTTGTTATCTGTACTATACATACAATTAATTATTTCATAAGGTTTTGGGGTTTGTTTGTTGTTTTTTGTTTTTTTTTTGCTTCAGGTTTGCTGTAAAATGCTTTGTTATTTCTTTTTAGCATTTAGGGTCTGCCGTTACTTATGTGTGTTTTGTAGGCATGCTTTTTAGGAAACCTGTTAGGCCTCTTGCACACTGCAAGTGATTCCGATTCCGCTTTTTAATCAGTTTTTACATCTGATTCAGATTCCGATTTGCAGTTTGCACCCTGCACACTGCAAATTGGAATCTGAATCGGATGTAAAAACTGATTAAAAAGCGGAATCTGAATCGGAATCACTTGCAGTGTGCAAGAGGCCTTATAAAGGGAAAAAAACATTGCTTTGCACATTGCCTGGCTTCCCCTGCACATCACAGCATTTCATCAAAAGAAACTCTGTCCGATTTATAAAAGGCTGAAGTTTTTGTTAAAAAAAAAAATTCATCATGACGTGTGCAGTATCAGTTCTCATAATACAGTTCTGTGAACATCATATAATGTGGCTGCTGACCAATGAGAGAGCAGGTGATTCATGTAGCTGTAAACAGAGACAGCAGCTGGTGGCCAAGGGTTGACCTGTACTGTACTGAAGGGATTTGTACTCGCTGCTGAGAACAAGCTCCTGACCAATCCTTATTGACTTCAAAAGACTTGGCCATCATCTTACAGAAAAGCTGAAGGAAATCCAGGTAGCAGACACAGAGTATCTGATGGAAAAAGTGCATAAAACTGAATAAACAGAAATTACTTACAATGAACACTGCATAATTACTTAATGGTCATCCATTTTTTTTGTTGATCTGCCTATACATTACTATATGTATGGGCACCTTTATATGTCAAAGAACAAATAAAAAGGCCAGTAGTTCAAGATGGTAGTTTAAAAACAGCACAAACTGCCATAATTTCAAGACAATAAAAACATAAACATTACCTAGACCCAGGTGAGTAACCGCTCATTTACACCCCGCTCAGGACTCTGTATAGGTAAGTCAGGGGGGAGGCCCTTAGAGAGGGGAGTGAGCTGCCTTTCCATCCTCAGACGCCTGTATGCACGTGTCTACAGTGCCTTATGAGAAATCTGTCCCTGAGCTGGATGAAGTCTCAGCTAAATTGAATTGTTTTTCAAATTCAGTTGAGGTACCCTTTAAGCTGAGATGGGGTCGAGCTTTCACAGAAAAAAGAGCAACAAGTAAAAATGTTTTCAACTAAATTCTCAGCAAACAAAGAGTACAATTATTGCACAATGTACTGATTGAACTGCCAGTGCAGTAAACCGTTAACAGTTGTTGGATCATAAAAAAGAACACATGTAGCCCATGTGTAAAACAAATCACTTACAGAGTAAAAACTACATTTGGAAAATCAACACTATATTTACAATTCAGTAAATCCCTCCAGAGCTTCTCAGTAACAGATTGGAATGACTCCAAACAATTATAACTCAAAATCAAGCTGGCAACACAGCTAACCTCATAAGATGGCACGTGTAACAATAACAATTCTGGAGAGAATGTTATGCTCTGATCAACAGAATTGTACACTTACAGTAGTCTTGATATCTATCTAACCATTAGATTGAGCTATTCAATAAACCAACTGAAGATAGTTGGAAAACCTAAATAAACTTGTTTCTAACATCCTTCTTCCAAGACACTTGGAGGGCCCTCTTCTTACAAATGAGGCTTTCCTCAAAGTTAAAGCAAACTTGAAGTGAAAATAAACTTATTTGTAGTAAAGCTAAGAGATAGAACATAAGTTGAAAAGAAATCTCATGTTGTTTTCCAGTACAGGAAGAGTTAGTAAAAAATTTCAGTTGTTATCTATGCAAAAGAGCTTCTCTGAGCTATTCGACCCACTGAGTCGAATACAGTATTCTGAAGCACTTAAACAGCCAAGAAATAGTGAGAGACCGCTTGTGATTAGTTTTTTCTGCAGGAAAGTTCCAATGGTCTTTATTGCTGCTTTGTTTTATAGTTTAAAAGACAGAGTGTGGCTTTAAAACTGCAACTGTGGCAGTATGACAATTAAAAAAAGCTATATAAGTGAAAATAAAACCGAGACTCTTTTCTTTGTTATTAATGTTCTGTTCCTTATCCATACTTACATATACAGTACAACACAGTATATCATCAGGTTTTTATTTGCTACAGGGCTGCTTTAAATTTTTTCATATCATAAAAGAAATAATATATATTCTTAAAAATAAAGACAAAGACTTATATAGCGCTTTTCTCCTGGCGGACTCAAAGCACCAGAGCTGCAGCCACTAGGATGCGCTCTATAGGCAGTAGCAGTGTTAGGGAGACTTGCCCATGGTCTCCTACTGAATAGGTGCTGGCTTACTGAACAGGCAGAGACGAGATTCAAAACCAAGTCTCCTGTGTCAGAGGCAGAGCCCTTAACCAGTACACTATCCAGCCACTATCCAGCCAATAAGATAGGTATATTCCATTATTTCATAGAATTGGTTACCCCCGCTGTTAGTTTGTCCAAGTTAATGGTGTATACAATGGAATTTGTGGCTGCATACTTGGGTGTGCTATCAGGTTGGAAGAAAGGTTACAAATGCCAGCGCTGCGTAATATGTTGGCGCTTTATAAATACAATAAATAATAATAATAAAAATGTAGCTTACAAGTGTCAGGTCATTGTGGTTACAGTAATTCAACTTGTTGTATGTGCTTTTTGGTGTCAATTTGCATTAATATATTGCATTAATATTTACATTTGTGGTCATTTGCATTAATATAGTTTGACTCATTTTGCACACTGTACCACTTGCAACACAATATTTTATCTCCTGATTTATTCTATAACTCACTTTCCATTAAAAGGTAAAAAGGACATCGCTATAGGCGGCAATTTGGGCACCAGAGGCACCTGCTAAAATTGCAGGGCTAGGGGGATCCCCAGGGTTAGACATCAAGAGGGAAGGCTCATGTCGTGTAAGGTTAGTGTAACGATAGATCAGCTGAACAGATTTTCTGATTATTGGTGATCTGCAGTATCACCAATAATACAGATCCTATACCTGATTATATGGTGATCTGCAGAATCACCAATTATACAAGTATAGAAAAGCACAAGGCAGCTAATGTAGTATAGTGTTTGGTGTAACAGTAATTAGGATGAGCGGGTTCACCCGAGGAGCGGGTGACCCAGACAGTACTGCAGCCGGTGCTCACTATTGGGCAGGTGAGTCAGACCGTGCTGCACCCGAGAGTGTTGGAAGCACAAACGCAAGTAGAAGATAATACAACCAGAGCTAAACAACTGATCACCTGTGGAGCAGGTGATTCAGGTAGTACTGCAGCCTAGTAGTGTTTGGTGCACAGCTCAAGGAGGAGTAATACAATTAGTACTGCACTAACGATCCCCTGTGGAACAGGTGATACGAACTGTATTGCAGCCTAGGCATAGTTGATACAGAAGGTACTGCAGCCTGAGTGTAGGCAATACAGACAGTACTGCAGCCTAGGAGTAGATGATACAGACAGTACTGCAGCCTAGGAGTAGATGATACAGACAGTAATTTCCCTCACCAGTGGCTAGGCCCACTGGTGCGGGTAGCGAGGTCAGACAGGCAGAGTAGGCAACAAGCGGACAGGTACAGTACAGAAACGGAAGACTGATTCAGCGTCAATAACAAGCAGGGTCGGCAACGTGAATCAGATGGCTGAGGCACAGAATCAACAAAAAGGAGGATAGTCAGAGGAAGCAGAAAGTCATAACAAATAAACAATGCTATTAGTACTTTTTTTTGTCAAACCACGTTTTATTAAGCAGGTAAATAATGGGTAAACGTTGTTACATCATCCATAAATGCAATAAAACTGTGGCAGATGTTAAATCTTAACAGAAAAAAACAAAAACATATAAACATCAGCAACATTGTTGATTGACAATATCAAAACTAATTCCATGTTTTGGATGCAGACAGTGCACATTTATATTATGTAGTATATAAGACTGTGCCATCAGGAGTATAGAATAAGAGAGAGATCCCCCGCCAGTGGAGAGAAGGGAGCAGAGCACACCCAGACGCAGTATATAACGGTCAGGTTAGGGAAAAGAGTGAGTATCTAAATTCTAGTTCTAATTGAGGAGAGCCAAGCTGTCCATATTCTATTGTATTTGGCCTCTGCGCCTCTACGTTGATATACAGCTTTGTGGAGTGGGAGGACTTGGTTGACAGACCTTATAAGATCTGAACATGTGGGTACGGTTGCGACAATCCAGTGCTTGGTGAGTAATTTGCGAGCCATATGCATTAATTCAAGTAAAAAGAACTTGATGTATTTATCAGTAATGGAATCAGGAAAAATGCTCAGCAAGCACAATTTAGGATCACATTCAATTGAGCAACCCATGTGATCATTAAGGAACTTGACGACTTGCAGCCAGTATAGGTTAACATTTTAACAGCTCCACATTAGATGGAAGAAGGTACCAGGTGCAGTAACACACTTAGGGCAGTATGTAGACGTTCCTGGTTTGAATTTGGCTAAGCGAATTGGTGTGAAGTATGCACGATGCAAGATATATAAATACTGCAGCCTATCTGGTTTGTGTGGCGAGACCTTTACAACCTTCTCAAGAGTTTCCTCCCATTCTTCTTCTTCAATTTCACCTATATCATTTGTCCATGCTATGCGTTTAGTGTTGAGTTTATATTGTGCAGTGGGTAGAATTAGAGAGTGATACAATAAGGAGATCAATTGTTTAGAGGAGGGGCCAGTAACAATTTCTAGTATATCCGAGTTTACTGGAGGGGGTGGTATGTCTTTTAATTGGGCATAGAAAGCATGTCTTAACTGTAGATACTTATAAAAAGCAGATTGCGGTAAGTCAAAGTCCGTGGAAAGCTGTGGGAAGGATTTCATTCTACCACTAGCTATAATTTGGTGTATGTATACAATTCCTTTATTTACCCAGTACTTAAAGTCTGGCAGTTTCATAAATTCTCTAAAGTTGGCATTCTCCCATATTGGAATCTGATTAGGTTTGTCATCTAGTTTAAGAAGTTTATGTGAGCGTTCCCAAACATAGAACATTTGCTTCAGAGTGACCGGTAGGGATCTAAAATTAGGTACACCAGATGTACCCTTAAGCAGATTATATAAAGGATCCGCATTTACAAAGGGTAGGCTGGTAAACAACAATTGTTGTACTAGTGACTTGTCCTCCCGGAAGCCAGTATACAGATGCGACAACTGCGCTGCAAGGTAATATAGATAACAGTTAGGGAGGGCTATCCCGCCTACATCTTTTGGACATTGCAAGGTAGATATTGCCAACCGATGCCACTGTTTGGCCCAAATAAACTGAGTTAAAGTAGAGTTAAGTTTGATGAAGGCAGCAGGTGGGAGAAATATGGGGGAATGCCATGTTACATAGAGAACCTTGGGGAGTATCATCATTTTAAACAGATTGGCCCTGCCCACTACAGTAAGAGGAAGCTTTTCCCATGCCCTCAGCCTTCCACAAACCGCACCCAGTAATGGCTCTAGATTAATCTTGAGGAAGTCTGAGGGAGACCTCGAGATTAAAATTCCCAGATATTTAAAGGAACTGACCCACTGCAGTGGAGATTTAGTTTGTTCTAATGTAGGGGGGAATAAATCTATGGGCATTAGGTAGGATTTGTTCCAATTGATCTTAAGACCGGCAAAATGGCCAAAATCCGTGATAGTGGAGAGGACATTGCTCAATGAGTCACCAGGATCGGACAGATATAGCAGCATGTCGTCCGCGTACAAACTGATTTTTTCATGTAAGATTCCTTTTTCCCATCCTCTGATCCCGGGATGTGATCTGATCAAGGTGGCTAGTGGCTCTAGAGCGAGATCAAAAAGAAGTGGGCAGAGGAGACACCCTTGACGGGTACCCCTGTGTAATTCAAAGGTAGAGGAGAGCCACCCATTAACCTTAATTCTGGCCACCGGTTTAGTGTATAATAGTTGAACCCATTTAATATAGGATTCCCCAAACCCCAGGCGTCTCAAGACCGCCAACAGAAAGTCCCACTCCACAGTATCAAATGCTTTTTCAGCATCTAAAGATATAAGCACTCGTGTACCGATATTGGAGTGTTCAGCCTGCAGGTTGAGATACAGGCGCCTGAGGTTTAATGCTGTTGAACGGCCAGGGACAAAACCTGTCTGATCCCGGTGTATTAGGATTTGCAGGACTGTGTTTAGTCTGCGGGCCAGAATTTTCGCACGGATTTTAGTGTCATTCTGAATAAGAGATATCGGGCGGTAAGAACCGCACTCAGCGGGATTTTTCCCAGGTTTGAGTATAAGTGAGATTACTGCCTCTCTCATGGTGTATGGTAGTATTTCTTGGTTAAGCGCAGATTGGTATAAGCGCTGGAGGTAGGGTGCTAAGTCTTTGGAGTATAACTTATATAATTCTATGGGTAGGCCATCAGATCCGGGGGTTTTCGAGGAAGGGAAGGAGGAGATAACATCGCATATCTCATCAATCGAGATTGGAGCATCGAGCAATTGTGCCTGTGACTCATTGAGTTGGGGGGTAGGGACATTGGCCAGATATTCTGTGATCTCCTGGGTAGTTTTTGACGTTTGTTTAGTATATAAATTCTCGTAGAACCCTAAGAACCTGGACAGTATAGCAGACGGGTCAGTTGTTTCTTGCCCATTAATATCTAGTATTGAGGCAATTACTTGGGGGGCTTCGCGCTGTCTAGCTATTTTGGCGAGAAGTGCGCCACATTGATCACCCATCTCGTACCAGACCAAATATAATATTTTCCTGTTAGCCTTTTCCTTTAGCAAATTCTCATATTCGCGCAATCTAGCCCTAAATTCCATCTCTGTTACAGAATTAGGAGATCGGGAGTATTCCAATTCTGCAGTTCGGTATTTCCTCTCTGCCCACTGCACTGACGCTGCATTATTAGATTTAATACGTTTGATTTCCTTTCGGTAAAGGTCTTTAAGAAACATCTTAGCAACGCTCCAAGTGGATGTAAATTGTACAGATTCACATTGCTGCTCAATAAATCTATGTATAGATTGTAGGACATGCGCCTCCTGTGAGACGCTGTTTAACCAGTATGGACTAAGTTTCCATAAATCTGCCCTGGGTGGGAAGATCCATTTGAAAGTTACTTTACAGGGCGCATGATCTGATAAAACAGGTACACGGTATTCAACCTCAGTGCAGTTGGGCAGCAAGATTTCACTGACCAATACATAATCAATGCTTGACCTGGTGTGATGCGTGGCAGAGTAGCACGAATATGCTGGTGTATTAGGGTATTTACTGTGCCATACATCAACCACAGAAACCAAGTCAAGTATACGCACCAACTTAGAGGGGAATTGTGATTGCTGCGTCATTGGAAACTTATCTAGGTGAGGAAAAAACATGTAATTAAAGTCACCGAGCCAAATAGAGGGCAGATGTGGATAGGTAGCAGTGAAAGCTAGGGCTTTGTTAATTATCTCATACTGAAAGGGTGGAGGAATATATAATGCTATTATTAACGTAGGTGTATTAAATATTAAACAATGTAAGAAAATGTATCGGCCCTCGGGATCTATTGTGCTTTGTATAATTTGAAAGTGTACTCGTCTAGAAATGGCCAGAGCCACTCCACGAGATTGAGAATTGAAAAAGGACTGATAGCACCACCCAATCCAGGGTCTGTATATGGATCGGCGAAGGGATTCATCAAGGTGCGTTTCCTGCAGTGCAAAGATATCCACATCTATCCTCTTGAGATGGTCTAGGATTGCTGTTCTCTTAACTTTATCCCTAATCCCCCTGACGTTCCAAGTGAGGAAGGAGACTTTCTGGGTGCTCATCATGGGGGAAATACAATGTAATGTAGCTGGCGGAGGATCTCTAACGCGCACAATCTGCATAGGCATAGAGGATTAAACAACATAGCTGAGTTGTAAGGATAACTATATACAAATAGCTCTTTGCCTTTAAAACGAGGCCAGGGCTTTCTCACTTTAACACTTCTGACACGTAGCTCGAGTCCACGCATAGTGGTAGGAGATAACTCTCACAGAGAATATGATGAACAGCTAACTAGGTGTCAGAGGGGGTAATAAGGTAACCTTAGGAACATTGTAGGCGGAGGGCGAGAACCCTCCCCCCAGCTTTTAAACTGCTGCAATACCAGTCATATTCAAAGGGCCCATATGTTGTCAAACATCACACCCCCTATTCAACACAAAACGGGAACATATAACAAATTGCGGGGAGGGAAGGAGAGGGGAGAAGAGGGATAGAGTATACAGTGCTCTGTTAGCAGGGAATAAAGTGCGTGAAACATTAAAGTTGCATAAACAGTCTATAGTAGTGCAAACTGCAGAGCAGCTCATATAGATCATTTATAACGCTTTTAGTAATAGCTACAGGTTAACCTGAAGTTATAATAGGAGTAAGGCTATTACGTTCCCAAGTTTCCTGGTGCTGGCATTGCACTGCATCACATTTTAAGGAATAAAGTAGGCAGTTCAGTAAAAGAGAATCCGATTAAGCCATTATCTTGTGAAGGAGAAAAGGCTGTCATTTCGGAAAAAACGGCATATTAATGCGTAGTAAACAAGTTAGGTCCGCTCAGGCCCTGGTTTTGGCAGATCTTATTTCCAGCCAGTCGATTACCTCCCATGGCGTATCAAAGAAATAGGTCTTGCCGTCTGAGACCACTCGCAGCCGGGCGGGAAACAACATGGCATATTGCAAATCAAGATTTTTTAGCTTCTTCTTCACATCCTGAAAACTGGCACGCTGTTTCTGGGTTTCCAGTCCAAAGTCAGGGAACAGTGAAATAGAGACATTCTCGACTTGTATATTCCCTTTCTCTCTCGCTAAACGAAGGGCGGTGTCCCGGTCCCTGTAGTGGAGCATCCTAGCGATAAAGGTACGTGGAGGGGCGCCGGGTAGCTTATTGCGTGTAGGCAGACGATGGGCTCTTTCTACGGAAAACGTGCAAGTGAAGGCCTCTCTGCCATACTGGTCGATTAGGAGCCTTTCTAGAAAGAGTTCAGGTTGATCCCCCTCTATATTCTCAGGGAGGCCCCCTAACCTGATATTATTACGGCGTAGGCGGTTCTCAGTGTCCTCCTGTCTTGTTATCACAGAACGTATCTGATTTTTCATGGTGGACATCTCGCAGGGGGTGTGCTTGGTGTCGTCTTCAAGCTGTGAGATGCGCTGCTCAGCCGCCGTAACACGCTCTCGTAGGTTACCCATGTCCGCACGCAGCAGTTGGATTTCGGTGCGGACCTCTTCCACTTTAGCCGTGATAGAGTCAGTGAGGGTTGCCTGCAAAGTAGTTATGGCCTCCAGGATACGAACAGTCTCCGGATTATCAGCCGGTTCCCCTTCCTCGTGGCTGACGCCATCTTGGGGGCCATCTTGTGCTGCTTGCCGGTACTTGTCCAGCGGGCCTATAGTCGCTCCCCTCTCCTTCTCCTTGTCTTTTTTGGGACCCATTTTGGTAGCAGTCGGATGAGCAATCTTTCGGCAACAAGGTGAGGTATAAGTTGTGCAAACCACCGGGCAGAGTAAGTAGGATGAAGGCGGATAAAGACAGCTGGGGAGAGGAGCTCAGGAGTCACACGTCCGCTCACATGTCCAGTTCGGCCACGCCCCCGCTATTAGTACTTTAAGCTATCAACAGAATCTGGCTAAGTGTGGATCCCCGGCTCCGGCCGGTTCTAGCACACTTTGGGATCTGACTAGGGTCTGAGCACTAACACGATAGCATTTGCAACAGCAGACGAGGAGCTATTGACAGGCCTGTCCTATATATACTGTGGAAGTCACTTACTTACCCATACACCAAGATTTCAAAAATAAGTCAGGAGATGAAAAGAAAAACAACATATGGCTTTATTCAAAAATGTCACATGTATACATGCGGGAAACCCAGTTAAGCCTAGCAAAAGGATCAAGGCAGTTTAAGGTTTCTGGCTTTACTTCCGCTGTGCATTAGTTCTTATACCCCAAAGTACGTAGTCATGATGTAATTTTACTTGTCCAATAATAATGTATGTCTCTGAGAGTTTTTCTTCTTTACTCAAGGAGGGTGGAGAATTCCCACAGCATTGCACCTGGTATGGTCTCCAGCACACAATCTATTCAGCATCTTGCTCACATAGTTACTTCCAAGGTCTTAGCTTGCGGGACTCGAATCATCCTCCGATGGAAGGTTCGCAGTGCCAGGCGCAGCATATCTGTTTAGACATTCCTGAAAGATAAAAAACTCACACAGTACTAGGTCTTAGCTAGAGCATGTCAGCAATGAAAGAATCTGAGTCTAACGATAAAGGGTAACTCTATTTATCTGAATCATCTGTGTTACATTGGCCTTTAATAAACATTAGTGTCACCTTATATCTATTAAGTGCATATATATGAAACTTGGATTAACACACAGCTATGACATTAACAATACCCAACCATGCTCCACAGCGCCGCCCCAGTCACTCAGCCAATCTGGACGCTGGTTGGAATCAGCTGACCGCGCGTCAGCTGACTCCCCTCTCGCACGCGTAGCCCTTAACCTGTGAGCAACAGAAGGACCAGGCAAAGTCTCAGCATGTAACCGCGCGGCAGAGGCCGCTGGCTGATACGTGGAGATAGCCGCCATGCCGCTTGTCTCTGCGGCGGTATCTCCGCTATCTATTACAGTACCCCCGCCTGAGGAGTGGACCCCGGACACTTCCTGCCCGGCTTATCCGGGTGCAATTCTTTCCTTAAATCTTCAGCATGCATGTGACAACTCGCTACCCAAGTTCTTTCCTCCAGCCCATACCCCTTCCAATGGACCAGGTACTGTATAGAATTCTGCACTAATCGAGAATCCAGGATCTTCTCGATCTCATACTCAGGTTGGTCGTCGACCATCACAGGGGGGGGGGGAGAGGAACGATCTCACGCCTCTCATGCTGGCTGGGAGATCAACCACATATGTGACATCATTAATCTTCTTGGTGACAGGGTATGGGCCTATAAATCTGGGTCCTAACTTGGGTGATGGTTGTTTCAATGCCAAATGCCACGTAGATATCCACACCATGTCCCCTGGGGAAAACTTCCACTCTACAGACCGCCTCTTATCTGCCTGTTTCTTCTGAGTCTGGAAGGCTTTTCCCAAATTCCTCTTAACTGAACCCCAAATCTCCTTTAGAGCCCTTTGCCAATCTTCTAGGGCCGGGAAAGGAGAAGAAGCCACCGGTAAAGGAGAAAACTTGGGAGATTTTCCCGATACCACCTGAAAGGGGGAAAATCCTGAAGAGGAACTCTTCAGGTTATTATGCGCGAACTCCGCGAAGGGCAGAAACTTTACCTAATCTGCCTGTGCATCTGCCACATAACACCTGAGAAATTGTTCAAGAGACTGGTTAACTCTTTCGGTCTGACCATTGGTCTGTGGGTGGTAGCCTGATGAGAAGGAAAGATTCATACCTAACTGATGGCAAAAGGCTCTCCAGAATTTCGATATAAACTGGACTCCCCTATCTGACACCACATTCTCCGGAATGCCATGCAGCCGGAAGATGTGCTGAATGAAGAGATTAGCTAATTCCTGGGCCGAGGGGAGTCCCTTCAAAGGGACAAAATGAGCCATCTTACTGAATCTGTCCACTACCACCCAAATGACCGTCTTGCCCTCAGACACAGGAAGTTCTCCTATGAAGTCCATTGACAAATGGGTCCAGGGCTCGCTTGGCACTGGTAAAGGTTGTAACGTGCCCACTGGAGCCTGGCGAGAGGGTTTACTTCTGGCACACACTGAACACTCCCTCACGAACTCCTTACAATCAGATGCCAGTGAAGGCCACCATACACATCTGGCCAAAAGATCCTGAGTTCGGGTGGCCCCTGGGTGCCCAGCATTCTTATGGGTATGGAATAATTGTAAGGGTTGTAGGCAGAAAGGGAGTGGAACGAACAGAACCCCCTCAGGCCTCCCTTCTGGAATATCCTGTTGATAAGGGCCAAGCGTAGCCATCCAGTCCTCCCAGGTCTCAGTAGCTGCCAACACCACCTTCTGTGGTAGAATGGCCTCAGGGGTTGAGGGCTGACCTGTCTCAGGCTCGAAACACTTGGATAAAGCGTCTGCCTTGACGTTCTTGCTACCTGGTGTATATGTTATAATGAATCTGAACCTTGAAAAGAATAAAGACCAACGGGCCTGTCGAGGGCTAAGCCTCTTGGCCCCTTCAATGAACTCCAAGTTCTTATGATCTGTATAAACTGTAATTGTATGTTCTGCCCCTTGCAGCCAATGGCGCCATTCTTCAAAGGCTAACTTAATGGCCAAGAGCTCCCGATTACCAATATCGTAGTTCCTCTCAGCTGGAGTGAATCTACGTGAAAAGAAGGCACATGGGTGTAATTTGCCTTGAAGACCAGAGCGCTGAGACAGCACAGCCCCAACCCCTATTTCAGACGCATCGACTTCCACAATGAAGGGGAAGGTGACATCCACGTGTCTCAGGATGGGTAGCGGAACAGAACAAGTTTTTCAAAGTGGCAAAAGCTGACTGGGCCTCTGTTGACTAGTGATACGTGTCAGCCCCCTTTTTAGTAAGACTGGTGAGGGGTGACACTACAGACGAGAAGCCCTTGATGAACTTCCTGTAGTAGTTGGCAAAGCCAAGAAATCTTTGGAGTGCCTTCAATCCCACAGGTTGAGGCCACTCCAAAATAGCAGAGACCTTTGCGGGATCCATCGAAAGACCAGAAGTGGAAATAATATACCCCAAGAATGGCACCTCCGTGACCTCGAAGAGGCACTTTTCCAACTTCGCATACAGTGAATTCTGTCTTAATTTCCGTAGAACAAATTTAACATGCTTTCGATGCTCTGTCACATTAGATGAGAAAATTAGTATGTCATCAAGATATACAAGCACGAATTTTCCCCAAACCTCCCTGAAAACCTCATTGATTAATTCCTGGAAACCGGCCGGGGCGTTACACAACCTGGAGAGCATAACCAAATACTCGTAATGCCCGTTGGGCGTGTTAAACGCCGTCTTCCATTCGTCACCATCTCTGATGCGTACCAGGTTGTATGCCCCTCGCAGGTCTAATTTGGAGATAATACTGGCATTGGTCACCTGCGTGAACAAATCGTCTATCAAAGGCAATGGGTAACGATTTTTCATTGTGATCTTATTTAGACCTCTGTAGTCAATACAGGGTCTAAGCCCTCCGTCCTTCTTCTTTACAAAAAAGAATCCAGCCCCAGCTGCCGACCGGGAAGGACGGATGAAGCCCTTGGCCAAATTTTCCTTAAAGGGATACTGTAGGGGGGTCGGGGGAAAATGAGCTGAAGTTACCTGAGGCTTTTAATGGTCCCCCACAGACATCCTGCATATGCGCAGCCACTCACCGATGCTCCGGCCCCGCCTCCGGTTCACTTCTGGAATTTCTGACTTTAAAGTCTGAAAACCACTGTGCCTGTGTTGCCGTGTCCTCAATCCCGCTGATGTCACCAGGAGCGTACTGCGCATACACAGACCATACTAGGCCTGCGCAGTACGCTCCTGGTGCCATCAGCGGGAGTGAGGACACGGCAACGCAGGCACAGTGGTTTTCAGACTTTAAAGTCTGAAATTCCAGAAGTGAACCGGAGGCGGGGCCGGAGCATTAGGGAGTGGCTGCGCATGCGCAGGATGTCTGCGGGGGACCTTTAGAAGCCTTGGGTAACTTCAACTCATTTTCCCCCGACCCCCCTACAGTATCCCTTTAATGTACTCTTGCATTGCCAGTTTCTCAGGCCCAGATAAATTATACAGATGGCCTCTAGGGGGCATACAACCGGATCTTAATTCTATAGGACAGTCATAGCTCCGGTGAGGCGGAAGTTTATCCGCAGATTTAGGACAGAATACATCTGCAAATTCTGCGTACTGCATTGGCACCCCTTTAACCTGAATCTTGGTGGCGCAAACAGCAACTCTCTCCAAACAATGATGATGACAATGGGTAGACCAGCTCTGTAGCTGACCTGACGCCCAGTCAATCCGAGGGGAGTGGAGTTGCAACCAGCGCATGCCAAGAATGATAGTAGAGGTTGCCATATGCAAGACAAAGAACTGTAATTTTTCTTTATGTAGCACCCCTATATTTTGCGTATCAGCAATGGGGTCTGAGACAGAGGCTGTCTACACTGTAGCGGAGAGTCATCAACTGCCGTAACCACAATCTGCCGGTCTAACGGGAGCAAGGGAATCCCCAATTTTTTCACAAAATCAAAATCTATGAAAATGGCTGCAGAGCCGGAGTCTAAAAAGGCTTCTGTGGGCGTGGTCTGACCCTCCCAAGTGATGGAGCAGGGGAGGAGCAAACGGTTATTGTTTAGAGGTATTGACTGCTCGCCTAGGGTATTACCTCTGACTACACCTAGGCGTCAGTGTTTCCCGACTTCTTAGGACAGTTTTGGACAATGTGACCCTGCTCCGCACAGTATAGACAAAGTCCTTCTGACCTTCTACGATTCTTTTCCACTTGTGTCCATCTAGAATGTCTGATTTGTATCGGCTCGTCTGGAGATGACGAGGGTGGAGGAGAGGCGTAGGAGACAGATCTTACCGTGGTTTTACCACGGGTCTGTTTCTGATAACGCAGGCGGCGATCTACCTGCACTGCAAAAGAGATTGCTTCGTCTATGGATTTGGGTTCAGGATGTCCCAACATCAAATCAGAGATTGCATCAGACAACCCTGACAGAAAACAATCTAGTAATCCATACGTCCCTCATCTATCTGACACAGCCCACTTTCTAAACTCCGCAGCATAAACCTCCACTGGATTACGACCCTGCCTGAGAGTTTTATATAATGGCCATGGCCTTAAAAAACTCCTGAACCGAGGATAATGCCTCAGGCTCAGAATAAGGACTATACGCCCATGTCTGCGAGTCTCCTGACAATAGAGTCTTAATAAACGTTATCCTCTGGCTCTCTGAACCAGACAAGTTAGGCCTTAACTCAAAATAGGATAGCACACGATTCCTGAAATTCTGAAAGTCAGATCTATGCCCTGAAAACTTCTCGGGTACAGCCATGCATAGATCTGTAACTGGAGGAGATTGCACTGTATCGACAGCCGTTTGAAGTACCCTGACTGTCCCAGACAGTTAGGGGATCTGAGTCTGCTGGGTATTAATCACCCCGGTGAGATTATTAACCGCGATAATCAGGACTTTAACTTGGCTGCATAGTGCGTCCATATTGTTTTGGTCTGCTGTTCTGTAACGATAGGTGTCAGCTGAACAGATTTTCTGATTATTGGTGATCTGCAGTATCACCAATAATACAGATCCTATACCTGATTATATGGTGATCTGCAGAATCACCAATAATACAAGTATAGCAAAGCACAAGGCAGCTAATGTAGTATAGTGTTTTGTATAACAGTAATTAGGATGAGCGGGTTCACCCAAGGAGCGGGTGACCCAGACAGTACTGCAGCCGGTGCTCACTATTGGGCAGGTGAGTCAGACCGTACTGCAGCCGAGAGTGTTGGAAGCACAAACGCAAGTAGAAGATAATACAACCAGAGCTGAACAACTGATCACCTGTGGAGCAGGTGATTCAGGTAGTACTGCAGCCTAGTAGTGTTTGGTGCACAGCACAAGGAGGAGTAATACAATTAGTACTGCTCTAACGATCCCCTGTGGAACAGGTGATACGAACTGTACTGCAGCCTAGGCGTAGTTGATACAGAAGGTACTGCAGCCTAAGTGTAGGCAATACAGACAGTACTGCAGCCTAGGAGTAGATGATACAGACAGTACTGCAGCCTTGGAGTAGATGATACAGACAGTAATTTCCCTCACCAGTGGCTAGGCCCACTGGTGCGGGTAGCGAGGTCAGACAGGCAGAGTAGGCAACGAGCGCACAGGTACAGTACAGAAACGGAAGACTGATTCAGCTTCAATAACAAGCAGGGTCGGCAACGTGAATCAGATGGCTGAGGCACAGAATCGACAAACAGGAGGATAGTCAGAGGAAGCAGAAAGTCATAACAAATAAATGCTATTAGTACTTTAAGCTATCAACAGAATCTGGCTAAGTGTGGATCCCCGGCTCCAGCCGGTTCTAGCACACTTTGGGATCTGACTAGGGTCTGAGCGCTAACACGATAGCATTTGCAACAGCAGACGAGGAGCTACTGACAGGCCTGTCCTATATAAACCCAACCATTCTCCACAGCGCCGCCCCAGTCACTCAGCCAATCCGGACGCTGGCTGGAATCAGCTGACCGCGCGTCAGCTGACTCCCCTCCTAGATGCATAAAGGTCCTGTCGCTCAGCTCGCACGCGTAGCCCTTAACCTGTGAGCAACAGAAGGACCAGGCAAAGTCTCAGCATGTAACCGCATGGCAGAGGCCGCTGGCTGATACGCGGAGATAGCCGCCATGCCGCTTGTCTCTGCGGCGGTATCTCCGCTATCTATTACAGTTAGGTTAAGTCATGATAAAATATCAGAAAATATTGCCAATATTTTACTGTCCAAAATAACTAGTAGAATATTGGTAATTTTCAGTGCTGCTCGGATACCCCCAATCACAGATTCGAGTAAATCCGGCCATGGCAGAATTGAAATCCGGATTCGCCGTGATTGTGATCCAGATTTCAACCGGAGCTCCGAATTCGAATCGGATTTTAGCTGTGATTACATGTAGAATCTGTGATCACTTCCTGATTACGGATTTTACTTTAAAGTTAATAGCAAAGATTTTAAAGGTGATCAGTGGTTACAACTTGAAAAAAAACTTTTCAAAATGAACTTATAGTTTTTGAGAAAAATTGATTTTAAAGTTTCAAAGGAAAAAAGTATTAGTGTAAATACGGTAAATACATTAACTGTCATTTACTGCATTTAAATGTATACTATTTTCCTTAGAAAAAAATCGATTTTCTCAAAAACTATAAGGTATTTAAAAAAAAATTCCCCTTGTTCCCACTATTCTACTTAACATATCCTGCAAATTTGGTGTTCATATCATGTAAGGGGGCTTTGCTATTAACCACTAAAGTCGGCGGGTTTTCAGGTAATAATCACAGCTGTGATCGCGGCTAATTCCGTGATCACGTGCCGGATTTGGACCACGATCACGGGTGCATTCGGAACTGAATCCGTGATTGAGAGACAATCACGAATTCAGAATCTGACCTCATGATCAGGAAAAACAGCTCGTGATCACGGGTTACTCGTGATCACGAGGCCGTAGAGAGCAACACTAGTAATTTTACCGATATTCTACTAGCGGCTATCTCCAGGGGCCCTTGTTATATGTATGCAGTAAGGGGATCAGTTATCGTGCCCCCAGTTACAGAACGCCTAGTATCCTCATGATCTTGTGCCCTTAGTTATAGTGCCCTCTATTATAGTCCTTCCCAACTATAGTGCTTCCTGTTGCAATATCCCCCAGTTACAGTGCTTTCACTTACATTCCCGACTATTACAGTGACATCATTTATAATCTCCTTTAAAAGGAAAAAATGCCTTTGTAGTATTATGTAATCAACTCCAACTCTGTATTTTCAAGAATTCCTTGTTTGCATCTACAGTATTCGGAGAAGCACTAATGTTTTCTTGTCTTGAATTAACTTTTAGGCTGGGACAAGACTTATCAAAATCTCACACTTTTTTCGGCATGCAAAATGGCATTACAACTGAAAGCCAATGTTAGTCAATGGCATTTTTCACAGTTGAATGTGATTTTTGCATGCAGGAAAAAAAATACTTTTTGAAACATAATATTGCAAGTTGTTTGTTTCCCATTGAAAACCATTAGCTAATGTGAAATAATACAAGCATTTAAACACAGGCGTGCATTATGAGTGAAAAATTGCATATAGAAAAATATGCATTTTCTGATCGGACAAGTAGGGTCCCAGACTAAAGGTGTATTCACACACTAGGGCATATGCAATTTATTTTTTTCTACTGAGTTTTCTCCTAGGTGATATTCAAAATTGTCAATAAAATGCCTTTAGACCACCCAGCAAGCAAATACTCAAAATAATTTTGGCAGTACTTTTTCACCTACTTTTTGGTACTTTTTCTATTGCAAAGTGCTAAAAAGATCATTTAAATTGAAGCTGAAAAATTCTCTCCTAGGAGAAAACTCAGGAAAAAAACTTAATTGCATATGGGCCCTTGTGTGTTGCTGCGTGTTGACGCACTGTTCTGTCTAGAAGATTGTATGCAATATGCTGGAATGGTTGGCACCACCACCATGTCATTAAAAGCTTTTTATTAAATTACAGCTGTTTAACAGGCAGCAGCAAAAGTAAGCACAGGAATCAACCAAATGTACCAGCAAGGTCACAGTAATAGAATAGATATGTTAAAAAGGTTAGCACCACCACCTTGTAGTTAAAAGCTCTTTATTAAATTACAGCTGTGATCAGAGCTTGCTTTTTCTGCTACCTAATGACAGCATTTTAAACAGCTGTAATTTAATAAAGAGCTTTTAAATACAAGGTGGTGGTGACAACCTTTTCAAAATATCTTTTACTGTAACCCTGTTGATTCATTGGGTTGATTCCCATCATTCCTAGCATGAGCGCCGCATCGCACCACGTTCCCGCCATTACTGCATAATCCGTGCACTAGGCACTCCTGCAGCCCCAGGACTTGACGCCATTGGAATACTTCCGGCACACCACTTGGTTTCGTGTGAAGTGTGCAAGTCTCCACCGACTTGTATGGTCCATGCAGGGCCGGAGCTACCATAGGAAAAAATGAGCAATTGCCCCAGGGCCCCAGAGCCTGTAGGGGCCGCCAATGTGTCCCTCCCCCATATTAACTGTTGCTCCCCAGGGACTCTGCAGAGTCTGTTAAGTTGGGAGGTGATTGGGGGAGGGGGAGCAGCCAGCTCAGGGGCCCAGAAGGGAAATTTGGCTGCAACAATGACTAATGACACTTTTTGGTGGGGGGGGGGGGTGTCTGTTGGGGGGCCCTCAGGCTAATTTTGCCCTAGGTCCCAATTGTTACTTGAACCGGCCCTGGGTCCATGCGGTGGGGAAGCGGTGGGGAAGAGCAAGGTGGTGCACCGTGCAACACAGTATGCAAGGGGCCATTAAATGTATTTTCCTGAATTGTAATTTTTTAAGAAAACTATCCATTTTTCAGAAATAGCTAACAGGTTTTCAACAAATCAAATTTCAGCCACTTTGCTCATCACTAAGCACAAGTCACACTCCTACTGTAGCTTTCTGAAGTGTAAAGCTCCATACACACGCTCAACAGCGGTCTTTTATGCAGCACAATTATCGATTTTTTGGGTTGTTTCAACTTGTTTCACTACAAAAGTTGTTTGATAATTGTGCTGCATAAAAGACCACTGTTGAGCGTGTGTATGGAGCTTCAGATAATGTTAACAGTTTTATTTACTGAAGTAATCTTATTTTGTTATACAGCGCATTGCGAGTACCTGTAGACCAGCTGATAACTGGGGTCCTGCCCTTCCAGAGAATCGCGGTGAGAGATACCAACATATGAAGGACAACAAGAGAAAAGATGAAGACAAAGAAGATAAAGGAGTGGAGATTCCTGATATTAGTATCGTCGATGTCAAAGGCTATGACAATTCTTCATTCCAGATAGACTGAACAGTACTCCATGTACACACCTCTCCATGTATACACCTCCGTTTATTTACTTTGTGTGTACATAATCAACAAGCATGGTGGAAATGGGATCAGTGAACTTTATGGTGAGAGTTTTTCTGGAGAAAACCTGTAAAGATGGACTAACTGGAAGCAATTAAGTACAATCTGAATCATTAACCAGTGTAATTGGAATTTAACTCCCAACTAAAAACTCTGTCCACAAAATGGCGTCAAATCACCAAGCATTACCGCATTCGGTAATGCTGAAAACAGCTGATTTTACCGAGCACTTAGGAAAGTGTCAATTCACCAAGACTGTTATCGCATGAAAAGCTTAAATGACTGAGCAGTGAGGTAAATTACTGATTTGTGTGATAAATACCTCAACAACAGTCAGTAAATGGCAATTCACCAACGTTACAGCATGCAGTAAAACACAGTTCCATTACTGACAGTTCTCTTCTGTCGGTATCAGTGCAAGACTCACAGGACTCACAGAAGCACACCAGTGAGCGATTATGGAACAAAACAAGCTTCCCCTGCCACCCTTCAGCAGTTTAACCTCTTAAGTTCCTGTTTGAAAATGTGGAGGCGCTAGTGGGGGAAATAAGGAGGTAGTGGGGAAATAACATCTAAGATGTGGCAAATAAATAAAATGTTAAGAAAGTCTAATGGAGGCTAGATTCAGAGCAAGCAGAGGCAATATAACAAAACATGTCAGGATGCCTCTTACTACTATTTTGATGCGGGCTCTGCACAGAACAACATGTAACAACACAGATACTGACAACTGGGCTTCGGTAAATCACCAAACTTCTACCCCACCTGTAAAAATATTGGTGAATTAGCACACAAAAGTCTAAAATACCGAATGCTGTATTTTCCAGACTATTTTTTTTCTTATCGAACAGCCTTTGGTGAATTGACACCAATGTTTCTCTTGTTTTTGAAAAAATTTTTTTTTTTTTATACAGCTATATCTAAGCGCCAAGGCATAACTACAAATCATGAGGCTCCATAGCATAAATGTGATCCTGGTTGCTGTATTAAATGAGCAATGGAAGCTCAGTGCCTACTCATGAATAATAACTAGTGCCCAGTATGCCAATATACACAGCATGGTATCTAGTGTCTGTTATTGGACCTGGAGGGTTGGGGGCAGAGCTGGATCATACACAAGGCAAACCTAGGCAGTTGCCTAGGGCCTGGTGGGGGGTAGGCAGTACTTTATGTGTTAATTACCCTTTTATTTTTCCTCTATAATCTAGTTACGGTACAAAGATTGGCAAAGCCAATCCCTGTTTCTTTCAAAGAATGCTTACATAGATCTGTGCTAAAGGGAATTCTAGCTTTCATTGCCACTCTTTTGGTATTTGAATTAGATAAATCATGTTCTCCCCTGTTGTGACAGTGTGGGGTAGGCTGATATAAAGATTTTTTTTTCTCTATCCAGCTATACCATCACCTTGTCCACATGCTGTATACTCTTTGAATTGTGTGTGAGTAAATGTTACCATTCAATATCGATGCTAGGTCATTGTTCTTGTATGCCTCAGTCTGGAGGCCTGATCAATACTTTGCTATTGGACCCCATTATTTGTAGTTATGCCACCAGCAGAAACATCATATTGAGATCCCAGTTGAGGATGGTAAAAATGTGAATCAATAAATCTTCTCTGTGAAGCTTTGTTTAATATGTTGGTGCTATTCAAATACAGGCAACAAATGATAATACCGTAAGTACTACACAGCAGGGTGTCAGTTAAAAATGGCGCACAGCGCCAGGGGGATAAAAAGGGCGCCCCATAGACTTACATTATATAACGCTATTTAGCGTTATAAGTGTTAAAAAATGGCGCAGGCAGTGTGCCTTACACTTATAACGCTAAATAGCGTTATAAGTGGTCAAAAATGCAGCGGGGGTCGGGGGAGGAGAGAGAGAGAGAGAGAGGCAGCGGGACGCTGGAGGGCATAGGCATCGGGGGAGGATGTGCAGAGCCATACGTTACCTTGTCCCGGCCGCCGATCGCTCCTTTCCTCCGCTCCTTCACTTCCTCCATTCGTTTACTGTAGTCCTGCAGCCGGCCAATCACCATGTGGCTTCAGTCTCCGCATGGTGATTGGCCGGCTGCAGGAATACAGCAAACGAATGGAAGGAGCGGAGGGAAGGAGCGATCGCCGGCCCAGGACAAGGTAACGTATGCCTCTGCATACATCCGATACCTATGCCCTCCAGTGTCCCGCTGCCTCTCTCCTCCAGCCCCCCCCCCCCCCCCCCGCTGCCTACACTAACAGCCCCCGCTGCCTGTACTACCGACCCCAGCCCCCTGCATGGTTTTTCATGGCGCACCGCTCTGCAAAACGGTAAATAGCGTTTTATTTATCGGCAGAACGGTGCGCCATTTTTCTCCCTGCGCCATTTTCGGATGTAAGCACACAGCAGGGCTGTGCAGGGTATCCTTAAAGTGGACCCAAACTAAAAATACAAGATTTCAGAAATAAAATCTATTTTCTAAATTATAATAATATATAGCAGCCTTTTTTCAGCTGCATGATGACAAATATGAAATATTTTACATTTATTGGAAGAACCCCTCCCTTCCTTTCATATTGCCGGGACAGGATCTGGCAAACTGGTGGAGTAGATGGTGTCCAGCAAAGGAGGAATTGCTAATGGCTGCCACCTGTATAACCCTAGTTATGCAAAGAGAAGGGTGAAAAGCAAGCACTGAAATGCTCATAGGCTTGAAGGAGTGTTTATTTATCTGTATATGTGTCAGAGTGGTGCAACTAAATATTTTGAATTAAAAAAAATTTTGGTTTGGGTCCGCTTTAAGGAGGGGGTGATTACAAAACAAGGTGTGTTTACTGCATTTTTTCCCAGATTTACCTGTGTTCACCTCCGTATATGCATCCTCCATGTTCAGCCGCTTCCATATTACCCATTCAATGTGCATCTTCTGTCATGTGCCCCCATTCGTGCCCTCTTGTGTGCCCACAGTAAGGGCTTGATTCTCTAAAGTGTGATAACCGAAGGTTTGCGGGCGATCACGTGTGCCTTTCACATGAAAAGCGCACATGATCGTGAGCAAACCTTTGCTTATCACGCCAAGTAACGCTGTTTGTGCGCTACCCTTTCGCGCGGCAGCTCGCGTCATAACTGCTGTGATAGCGGTTATTACACTTTAGAGAATCGAGCCTTAAGTGTGGAACCCATTATATATTCCCAATAAAATCTGAAGTCTGTTAGATGTGTATTTTTTTAATGTATAGCCAATTACATACCATTGAAAGACTGCCATAACAAACAATGCATGCATCACATCTCAACAAATAGGAGCAGTCCTCATGTGCCCAGGATACAAAGTGCTGCAAGAAATGCCAGCCCCATGACAAGCCTTGCTGTACAGTTGCCTGATATGTTTGCATGCCAAGCATCCAAACTTAATGGTATAGGGTGCATGAATTGGGCACCATAATGGGCAGGAGCCTGTGTTGTGCAATGTAACAATAACAAAAATGCTGGGACAAAACTGTTGTACTGCATATTGATATGAAAAGGTTTGTCGTCCTTCATAAGCTGGGACCAAACTATATCACACCAAATCCATATTTACCCCAATCTCATTTGCCCACCTATAACAAGCTTTGCCCTGCCAGCAATGTCGCTGTCTGTGTTTGCCCTGGCACCTGCTGACCTAGCTGCACTGGGAGTAGTAAATTCTCCTTATCCCTGGGTGACGGTCATGCTGTACACTGCAGAGTGCAATGTGTCAATTCTTTCCTGATTCCCACCATCATTCACTCCCCAGTCAGTGCAGTTGCACCAGGCAGTCATTCAATAATACTACTTCTGAGTCTGCCACCTCTTTCAGTAGAGCTACAGTATGTCATGCAGTCATAGATATCAGTTCTACAGCCTGACCACATCAGTGTTCCTCCATGAAGTCATGAGTGATGCACTGAGGCCAGCTGTTAGTTGTCAAGTAGGGATGAATGTACATCACGATTTTGTGTTTGTCAACGCGTTCATGAACATTACCACGAACGTTCACAAATCCCATTGTCTTTAATGCAGATTCACTTCTGAACCCTTCCTGTCATTTCTGAAGCCACAATTTCCTTAAAGAAGGTTGTACTAGTGTAGTAAAATCCTGGCAGTGGCATGACGGAGGTGGATCAAGGGGAACATAATCCGCAAAAATAACGCATTTTACGCAGAGGTTTTCTTTCATGCATAAATGCCAAAAATCCCACCTGAATTCAGGGTGAAGGGTCAAAGAATGGCCCTATGGGAAACTAAAGGGGAGGCACGAATGTCCTGTACGGGTCACCGCTAAGGTGAGCTAGCGAACGGCGATCAGTTGCTTGAAACCGTATGCCTGTTGAATGGTTCTGCCATCATCACCAATGTCAATCTCAGTAGTCATAAAGTGAAGTCAGAGGTCAGGCTAGTGAGGAAACAACAAGGCAACTGGCAACCACTACAGAAAAAGAGTGTCCAGCATGCTGCCACCAGCCAGACAGAAAAGTGGCACAAATGGGCAAATCAAAACTAGAGCAGATACCCAATTACGTGCAACCACTCCTCAGCACATGCCAGCTAAACAATACAGTCACACTGTGCAGATGGTTAAGTATTGTTTGCATGGTCCTACTACCACTAGCTTCTTGAATAGCAGGGCATGCATTGTGGATAATGTTTAGATTATAGGCACTTGCTTTACGGGATTCTTTCCTAAAGTTGCTATTTCCTTTGCTATCATGGTTCTGTGGCTTTACTACTGACTAATGCACTGACCTGACATAAGCACACAGTTTGTTAAGTAATAAGCTCCAGCCAGTATGGATCTTAATCAGTAACTCACTAAGCAGCAAAGCCATAAGCTGAACAGGACAGCAATTTCGAAAAATAAGTAAGTGATGGCAGATTCTCCACCTTCCAGGATCACAGAAATTCATAGCTAAAATAAGAAGAAATATTGTATGTATTGTGTGTGTCTGTTTTGTATTTTTTTTTCTTTTGTCTTTGTGTTGTGTATTTGATTGAGGGTCAACGAATAATAAAATCATTGTGCTTTGTAGAAAAAAAAAATCTTGCATCTGTGTATGTTTGTGATAATACTTGTATAACATGTTTTTTACTCACATATAACAACAAGGGTGGAGAAGTGCTCAGAATAGTTAAAACTTAGTTAAAAGCACAAATAAAACTAGAAAAAGTAGAGATAGCTTACCTTTCACACAACACAAAAAAATTAATTAAACTTGATTTTATTTGCACAGGCAACATGTTTCGTGAGCACAAGCCCACTTCCTCAGGCCAAGAAAAGTCTTGGCGCACCTCCTTTCACTCACAAATGCTTGTCATTGTGCATGAAATGGTGCAAATGTTTTTGTTCAAAGTTAAGTATATCGAAAACACTGCATGAAAGCTTTATCTATCAAATATTATCTATCCAACACATATAAAAGCATAGTTTTGACCATTATAGCAATGCAATATTTTGATTAGGGATGATCAAAGGTATGCAAATTCTTCCAAGTTGATGTAAATGTATGCACATTTTTATGCAAATATATGCAGCTTGAAAATGGACCAATCAATCAACCCAGGCGGGAGGGAGGTTAGCAGCACGCAGCCATCAAAATCTGCTGCAGCACTCTGCGTATGGGGGGGCAGAGGTCTTACTAAAGGTGCCCATTAACGATACAATCTCATGGATAATGTATCATTTGTGTGATTGTAAGTGCATCTTGTATAAAGCTTACAATTTAAGAGCATCATATAAAATGAGCAACAACACACCTTCAAACAATATACTGTAAATGTCACTTGCCATGTTACATTGATCTATTGGATATTATAGATAGTTTCTAAATTACACTTCTGCAACCAGAGCCAGTGCTATAATAAGGGCAAACTGAGCAATTGCTCCAAGCCACCTGTCGGCCCCACCGCAGGGCTCCCCCAATGTAATTGTGTTTGCCAGAGCCCTGCAGAGTTTTAGGCAGTGTAGTGACTCACCTGTCCCAACTGGCACACTCATCCATCGTTCTGCCTGGAGAAAAGGCAAAAATGATGATAGGAACACACAGAGCCGTGTGTTCCTATCGTCATTTTTGCCTCTTCTCCATGACCCAGCGTATGTTATTACGTAATATGCCACCACGTCACTGAGAAAATGCAACAAATAGTTGCTCTGTGAACTATACACTCAAAACTTCTCTAGCTTTTTGAGAAGTTTTTGATTTTTAATTGTTTGGCCGAGGTAGATCAGTAAAGCTTTCAAATCACATAGGTCTGTTATCCATTTTACCATATACCATCAATGTGAGTTCTTGAAAGATCAAATGAATAAACCAGCAGTCTATTTTATATCTGGCATTCAAGCTAAGAGACAAAGCACACCATCAAGCTCTCAGAAATGCAGAACAAAGTCAATGAACCTTCTGAATCGTGTAAACAAACAGCTGTGAAGTTTCTGAGCCTAGTGCCAATATTTGACATCACTGGCAAAGGTTAAGGAATGTTCTCTTTGGAAGTAGTGTGCTGGGAACTGCAGGGAATGATGGGGATATATAATTATAGCTAATCACAGTATAACAACTGCACAAGGCTTTACTATTAATAGTATATTGCAAAGGCAAGCCATGCATACAAACTAATAAGATAATCAGGTTTTGGCATTGATGCCTACATCAATGCCGAAACCTGATTATATTATATGTTTGTGTGTATGGCTTGCCTTTGCAATAAACTATTAACAGTAAAGCCTTGTCTGGGGTTGAATCCCGAATTAAGCCAGTATGTAAAACAGTAAGGAGTCTCTGGCTCTCTAATGATCCTGGGAGAGCTCCTGGGAGAGCGCCTCAAGTGGCTGAAAATTCTGAAGCATTTGAGTCCAGCATGATATAAATGTTATATGTTTTGTCTCATGCAATAAAAGGAGATTAAAAGGGAGACTTGCCCAATAAGAGGATGAAAAAAGGAACGTTTTCAATATAAATAGTATAAAGAGGTTGTCTGAGATTGTCATGTTCTCTTCCTATGTGAGTTTCCTCTTGTTAGAAAAATATACTGTTAGATTTTTATTTTTTTTTGTATCCAAACCTTCCCACCAGCAGAGATATGGAATCCCCAAATAGCTTGTGGTGACCCAGCACCATTAGGATGTTACAAGGGGCTTAAATATAAATGTACCTTTTTAAAAAGGATGGCATTTCTTCAGCTAGACCAGTCAAAATGTTCAGCAGTTCCCCTTAATTGGTTCATATTCAAGCTGCACATATCCGCATTAAAAAACCATAGCACAGCTGTAGATGCTACTTATGGTTATGGACATCTAGAAGTACTGATGAGCACAAATTTCACATAGAAGTAATTTTGCATTGAAGTTCGCAATTATGATGCAAAATTGTTATGCGGAATTTCAGGGAAAATCATAATTAATTTTGCCTGTAATTGTAATCATTCGTAATTTTGCGTAATTTTCACATAATTTTGTGCCAATTTACTGGTTAACAGCTAAGCTCCCATACATGCTATTGCCACAAACATTGCTACATATGTTAAGGAGAATAGTGGGTACAAGTAAAAAGAAAAGCCCTTTTAACCAGTTCGGCCTTTCTGGACGAGCTTTCTCGTCCAGAAAGGCACTGCTGTGTTCCCTGCGTGGTGCGCGCGATCGGGCGCGCGCCCGCGCGCGCACCCGCCGCCCGCCGCTAGCCCCCCGATCAGTGAATGGGAATATAATTCCCATTCACCGATCTGACTTCCCCGCAGAAATACCGACGCTTTCTCTCCAGAGAGCGTGGTATTTCTGCCCCCCAGGAAACAACTCCTCTGAATTTTAGTTCCTGGATGCGACATAGTTCGCATCCAGGACTTTGCTCACTGTGGCCATCTTGTGGCCAAATAGTAAACTGCACCCACATACATTTTTAATAAAACAATTACATTATTTTACATTAGAAAATAGCAGTTTCCCTCCCACCCCAAAAATTACCCACATACATTTTTTTATTTAAAAAAAACAAAAAAAAATACAATAAAAAAAAACAAAAACAACATAAATAGTTACCCAAGGGTCTGAACTTTTTAAATATGCATGTCAAGAGAGTATGTTATTATATTATTTAAAATTATAAGCCTATAAATAGCGATGGACGCAAATTGAAAAAATGCACCTTTATTTCTAAATGAAATATCGGCACTATAAATTGTGATAGGGACATCGTTTAAACGGTGAAATAACCGCGACAGATAGGCAAACAAAATAAATGAGTTTTAATTACGGTAGCGTATATTAATTTCAAACTATAATGGCCAAAAACTGAGAAATAATGATTTTTTTTCATTTCTTTCTTAATCTTCCTGTTAAAATGGATTTAGAAAAAAATAATTCTTAGCAAAATGTACTACCCAAAGAAAGCCTAATTAGTGGCGGAAAAAACAAGCTATAGATCAATTCATTGTGATAAGTAGCAATAAAGTTATAGGCGAATGAATGGGAGGTGAACGTTGCTCGGATGCATGAGATTTTCGGCACTGCGGCGCTGAACCGGTTAAAAAGACCTTGTCGTTTTTGAGAAAATCGATTTTAAATATGCAAAAGAAAAAATGTTTTTTTTTACCACTTCACCTCCAAGGGTTTTTCCCCTTAAAAAACGAGAGCAATTATCACCACTCCTTCGGCACTCCTTCCATTCATTCGCCTATAATTTTATTACTACTTATCACAACAAAACATATTGCTTGTTTTTTTGTTTTTTTTGCTACCAATTAGGCTTTCTTTAGGGGGTACTTTTTGCTAAGAATTATTTTATTCTAACTGCGTTTTAATGGAAATAATAAGAAAAAAAATGTATTATTTCTCAGTTTTCGGCCATATAGTTTTAGAATAATACATTCACAAAATTACACAAAAATTGCACAAAATTACGAATGATCACAGACAATAAATTGAGTTTACAAATTGTAATTACTTATGTGTGTAATCGTAATTAGCTGATTATGATCATCACTATCTAGCAGTACTGCACCAGCATCATCATCAGTTTGTAACAATTCATAGAAGCATCAGTTCATTATCTATATATCAGGAGCTTTATTGCTTTATAAAGTGCACAGAAAATAATATTATAATGTATAATACAATCATAAGTCCCCATGTTACAAAATGTGACCAGCTTTTGTTATATAACATAAAACATTCACAGAATGCAACAATAATGAATCAACTGCTATAAAATCATCTAAGTAGGAAGATTAGTGACCTTGTCAGGTGAATGCTAATGCAGTGATGTATTAATAAAGTATCATACCTATTATATAAAACTATCAAGTTGTGTCCCTCAGTGAAAATGTTGCAAAGGAGGAAGTAGACAAAGGCATCATTTTTGAGACAGTCAGGTAGTTTGTATAGGAAGCAGCATAAGTATAATAGTTACTTATATAATATAGCAAACCGAAAGTGGAAAAAACTTGATACTGTATATATGATATAATGAATTGTATGTGTAGTACAGCTAAGAAATAGAACATTAGTAGCAAAGAAAAGAGTCTTATATTTTTATTTTCAGCTGTATAGCTTTTTTTTTTAATTTTTTTAATAACATTGCATCATTTTGTCACAGTTGCAGTTTTAAAAGTACATTTTGTCTTTTAAACTATAAAACAAAGCAGAAACAATGACCCTTTGAGCTTTCCTACAGTAAAACCTTAAACAGCAAAGAAACAGTGAGAGACAGCTTGAGCTAAGTGCTTCTGAAAATAGGACTGTATTCTACCCAAGTTGGGTCAGAGAGCTCAGAGAAGCTCTTTTACATAAATAACAACTGAAGCTTTTTAACTCTTCCTGTACTGGAAACAATATGAGAGTCTTTACTTTGCTACTAATTTTGTATTTCTTAGCCGCACTACACATCTCACTAATATTATGAATGCAAAAGTTTGGATGTTTGTTGCTCAATCACGCAACAATGGCTAAATGGATTTGAATGAAATTTGGCACACACATAGTACATTACCTGGAATAACATATAGGATACTTTTATCCACATAACCAAAAAGTGGGCGGAGACAAATACAAATTTCACTGGGAAAATGTAAACTGCAGCCATTCTCACACTGTTAATGGCGGGGTTCTCAAACTTTGCACAGTTAGTCACTGGGTGACTGGGATTAATTTTCAGAAAAGTGGGTGGAGCCTACAAAAGCCAATCAAAATTCACCTATTGATTTTCAAGGGGAAAATTTAATTGCTGCCATTCTTGCACTGTTAATGGCACAAGCCTCAAACCTGGTACTATTGGCCATTTGGTGACTGGGTTTCAAATTCAGAAAAGGAGGTGGAGCCGCAGCCAATCAGATTTGTTTAATTTCAATGCAAATTATTGATGCCAAAGACCGCAAAGCTCACAAACTAGGTAATTGAGGAATTGTGTGTTAGGGTTAGAAAAAGCGGGCGGAGCCAACACCAGCTAAATACATACCCGGGCAACGCCGGGCAATCAGCTGGCTATCTCATAAGTTTATTTTCACTTCAGGTTTTCTTTAAACAGATAAGACCAAATGTCACATATGTACCTCCTGTCGGAGTTCATGCAGTACTTTGTATGCAAATTCATGTAGCTTGAAAATAGACCAATCAAATTTGCTAAGGTGGAATTCAATTGAACTGTTTTCAAGTTCTATAAATATGCATTATACATAATTTGCATAATCCTGCATCAATGCAGAATAATTTGCATCTCACTGACCATCGCTTGCAGCCTCCCCACTAGAGATCTTCATTGAGATGCTAATAATTTAAGCTTGAAGGCAAATTTAGTGCAAATGCTATGCACATTGGAATTTAGCCTATCAAAACCGACAGGAAGTGCACTTGATTGGCCCAATTCCAAGTTGCATACATTTTGCATTAAAGTATGACTGCTTCGAGGCAAAGCTGCATAAGGTAAGCACAGAAGTACTGTATATTCCTGCTGGATCCGAATACCTCTGTGTGTTGTTTGTTCCTCTACAAGTTCCCCCTTAAAGCAGACTTGAACTCAGAACTTCCTCTCTGCTCTAAAAGATAAGCAATAGCATGATAACTTTAAAAAAAACATTTATTTGTTACAGCTGATACAAATCCTTCAATATTTCTGCAGTGTGTCTACTTCCTGCTTTCATGGAAGCAGACATATTGTTAGCATCCTGGGTTTACCAATTTGCTGTCTGCCATGGCAGCCAGCTGACACAGCTGAGGGATCAAATTACACCTTACAATTAGTCATGGATGAGCGGGAATTAGAGAGGCTAAACTCGCTAAATACATACAGGGTGCATTTCTCTCTATGTTTTCCTTCTATCCTGTGAGGTTAGATCCACTTTAAAACTTGTAGGAGTGAATGGGGTGGGTAAGAGGAGGAAATGGGAAGGTGATAGGTGGGAATATTGCTGCAAGCCTGTCTCTACCTGTTTGAAAATGTGACTTCAGCCGAAAGTCTAATTTTTCAAGGAGTGATTACAGGGAATCAGAAGAGGTATGTGGATCCAGAATGAACATACCTCTATTCTTACCCTAGTTAGCTCTGCCTAGGCTCAGGTGTCCTATAAAGGTCATCTGAAGTGAGAGGTATATGGGGGCTGCCATATTTATTTCCATAGACAATGCAAATTGCCTGGCTGTCCTGCTGATCCACTGCCTTTAATATTTTTAGCTATAGACCCTGAACAAGCATGCAGATTAGGAGCACTGAAGTCTGGCTGGATTTCCCGTATGATTGTTTCAGGTGTGGTATTCCAACACTGCTGATGTATGAAAGATCAGCAGGATGAGGAAGAGTGAGTGGCAGCCCAGAATATGCTTTTTCCCATAATGAAACTGGAAACTAAGCTCTGATCCTCACTACATTCCAAATCATGTTGTTTACTGCATCGGAGAGCAGCAGATCAATGGACATGTTGATGAGTCCTATGTTAAAGTGGATCCGACATGAACTTTTACACATTGCATAATTGTGTTCCTTTCCTATTGTTTATAGGGCATTCCTCAAGTCAAATACTTTTTTGTTTTTGTTTTAATGCTCTAATTCCCTATAAGCTAAATAAGCCATGCCCACAGGTTTTCAGAGAGCCAAGGCACTTTCAGACAGTAGCAAGGGCTCATGGGAGCTCAGTCTGGGCAGGAGGAGGGGGAGGTATTACTAGCCAGAGATTTCTGAGGCAGAGGGGAGGAGGAGGAGGAGGGAGGATTATTTTTCTTTGCTCAAGATGCAGATAAGCCTGCCTCTGTGTAATGTTTGCAAACAACATGGCTGCTGTCATTGTATCACAGGAAGAAATATTCTTATTCTATTAAAGTGGTTTGCAGCTAGATTTGCTGTGTAAACTATCTAAACTTTAGATAAGATATATAGACAAGTTACTTGTTATAGTTAGTTTTTCATCTCGGATCTGCTTTAAGTATAGGATCTGGTTATGCATGTCCATTGTGAAAGGATTCACTATGCGGTGAGTGGAACATACCTGTTGGTAGTATCAACAGGATTACCTAAACTGCAGTATAGTAAAATATCAACAAGACGTCACTGCCTGTAAAATGCTACAATGATCTCTACAGAATTGTGATTTCCTGTATTATTTCTTTGTTCCTCTCCATTCTATGTGAGCTGCATTATCTGATGGTGGTGTATGATTTATCTCTGCACTGGTTGCCTATCTGCATGTACTGACCACTCTGCTCTATCAATACCATTGTGTGTTACATGATATTTCCTGTCCCCAGACACGGTATACACAGCATGCTATGTATGACATGTCCAAGGGGCTCCAAGATGACACAGCATGCTAGCTCAGACAGGGATGGGAATTATAAGAATGGGCCAGCCTACCCACAGGCCGTAAGGGCACACTAAAGGTTCATACACACCTACCAACTATCTGTCCAACTATCTGCCAAACTTGTCTGTTAAGCCCCATACAACTTTTGTTGTGAAACAAGTTGAAACATCTAAAAAAAAGTGTTTTACTATTGTTCAAACAGCTGATAAGACTGATAAGAAGTCAATCCAATCGGATTGACTTCTTATCAGTCTTATCAGCTTTTTGAACAATAGCACGACTTTTTTTTAGTTGTTTCAACTTGTTTCACAACAAAAGCTGTCTGCATAAAAGACCGCTGTTGAGCATGTGAATGGGGCTTAACAGACAAGTTTGGCAGATAGTTGGACAGATAGTTGGTAGGTGTGTATAAGAGTATTCACAGTATCTTATAATAACCAGCACAAACAATAATGTAATGTTTGAGATGGATGTGGGGTTAGAGAAATAAGTCATTTATGAAGATTAATCGCAGATACTTTAATCCTAAAAACAGCCCTCGTTTTAATTTCACTGTAGTTCTTTTTTGCAACCTTGTCTTATTGACCACCTGTGCAATAAACACAGCCCTGACCCCATAGTCTAAAAACACAAAGGGGAAGAAAAGTAAACTATTTAGTAAAGTATGCAGGGTGGCATGCATAGGCCAATATTCATATGGACATGGAAAAACACTTCACTTTTATCTGCCTGTTTATTTTTAGAGTTTTTATCTTTTCGTTGGTCTGTCTCCATGCCAGGTATTTCTCTACCAATAAAAACACAGCTGAGACTAAGTGGAAAGAGAAAGGCGTAGAGGGTATAATGGACACAATGTAAGCAAAAATAAAGAAGAACAGATGCATGGAGTTCTTTAGTTAACATTTTAGATGTACCCAATATCTGTCTGTTGTCTAAATGGCTGAGCAGGTTGCAATATTACTATAATTAGGTTATTGTGACTGACTGTGTGGTATAAAGTCATTCTTCCTATTTCCCTGTGATATTTATTTCAATACAGTATTTCTGTTAGCTTATTCAATCTTTAACCTCTGGTCAGCAAGCCAGGACTTTGGAGCAAAGCACAAAATTTGAGTGCCAGAGAGCAGTGGAAGTTTGGGCGCTGCCATAGGCAAACCAAGTGTCCACCAGCTTCAGGGATAAATGTCTATAGATAGCGGGGAGTCCTAGTGAATTAAGAGGTCCATAAAGCCTTTTATTTAATAGTCCAACCAGATACAGGATTCCCACACAGGACTCCACCCTCCAAGGATATATATCCAACTTCTTTTATTGCATTTTTAGTTGCGGTGATACAAAATAAAAGACCAGCACAAAGTTTTGGGCCTATCGCCCTTTGTCAAGTGCTCTTGACAAAGCCGACAGGCCCAAAACGTTGTCCTGTGTGGGAATCTTGTATCCCGCTGCCATAGGCAGTTAGGCACCCATACAAATACTATTTATAGATGGAAATTTGGGCACCAAAGGCAAGTAGGGGGTATGGTTAAAGTTAGGCATCAGGGGAAAGGTTAAAGTGGACCCAAACTAAAAATACAAGATTTCAAAAATAAAATCTATTTTCTAAATTATAACAATAAATAGCAGCCTTTTTTCAGCTGCATGATGACAAATATAAACAATTTTACATTTATTGGAGGAACCCCTCCCCTTCCTTTCATATTGCCGGCAAATAATCCGGCAAACTGGTGGAGTAGATGGTGTCCAGCAAAGGAGGAATTGCTAATGGCTGCCACCTGTATAACCCTAGCTATGAAAAGAGAAGGGTGAAAAGCATGCACTGAAATGCTCATAGGCTTAAAGGAGTGTTTATTTATCTTTGTATGTATCAGAGTGGTGCAACTAAATATTTTGAATTAAAAAAATGTTTGGTTTGGGTCCGCTTTAAGGTTAGGTTTGCAGGGAGGGGTGGTTATGGTTAGACTTTGGGGACAGGTAAGTTTAGGCATGTGGGAGGTGGTTAAGGTTAAGCATCGTGGGGGGTGGGCAAGATTAGGCATTGTAGGGGCCGTTAAGGTTAGGCATCGGAGGGTGATGGTTAAGGTTAGGCTTCCAGAGAAGTGGTTAAGGTTAGGCATTTGAGGAGCAGTGGTTAGGGTTAGGCATCAGTAGAGGGAGGGTTCGGAGTGAGAATAGCGTTAGATTTAGCTGTAGTAGAATATTGGTATAGTTTACTAATATTACACTATTGTAAATTGCGTTTCATAATAGTAGAACATCATTAAATTTACCAACATTTTTCTATCCGATATTTTGGATGCCCACATTTCCAGGTGATCTTTTTGCATGCCTTTGGAGGTAAAGTGAGTGGGGAAAGGTTTTAGAACGAAAGTGCATAATTGTTCAGGAAAAAAAAAAAGTTTTCAAATAAGATAATAGACTAAATACACAGAAGCCCAGAATCCAGATAAGCGTGTTCCAGTGCAAAAATTAATCAGTAGTTATGGTTTATGTTTTGTTTACAGCAGACTTCTCCAGGATGGACTGATGCATCTCTCGTATTAACAAATAAACAACAAGAATATGATTCTTTGTGAGTGTTAGCCTTCAGATGCTAAGCTGAGGTGATTGTGCAGAGCAGACTAATACTATTAATTATCCCTGATCTGTGCATAGTGTGACATCATCAGCAAACATAGTGGCTCTCATGCAGGCAAAATAACAAAAACAATAGTGAAGAAAACTGAAAATAGTGATAAGAAATCTTCCCAGCAGGGCCATTATTAAATTTAGTCCAAAAGTAAGACAAATCTTTTTTTGGCAGGCAATATAGTGTATAGTTAACCTAGTAGAGCCTCCTTCAACAAACCATTGTACAGGAACACCTCAACTAGAAAGAGAAGGCTTTCTATACTCAGTAGGTTTGCCTCTTATCCTAATATAAACAGCTATTGTCCAGATATCGTTATGATGAGCCACTTTGGAATGTGACTGATGAATACTAATGAATCAGCTTCTACTTTCTGAGGTAAGGATCCCATCTTTCTGTCCATGTTTCCAGTGGGTGCTCAGCTGACCATATGACCATGTGACTCTTCTCATTGCTCCAACAAACTTTCTGCTTGCTTTGCACTTCTGTTCTTAGTTTTTCTTGAAGCTTTTACCCATTTAGGACAAAAGTCCTAATACCAGATGAATGTCAGCATGGCTCATAAAACAGTACCCACTGACAATATGTGGGAAAATCATGATAGGCACAGCAAAAAAAGTAAAATTGTACAGAAAGTCGTTGGGTCATACTGATGATCTTGCATTAGCTCTACATGGTTCAGGCTCTCTGGAGTCACTTCCCTTTCGTGAAGAGTTCTCCTGGCTATTTGTGTTGTGTAGAAGTTTTATACTACCAATAACATGTCTGAAATTCTCTCGAAATTGGTTCCCAACAAAGCAATATAATAGAGGGTTAAGGCAACTATTGGAAAAGCCCAGGCAGAGGCTTATTGGCAGGGCAGCCTCTACGAGCATCACTGTTCTGCAGTCTTGGATAACCTTTAATCTTGTAAGAACATCAAGGAAGGTCACTACATGGAATGGTAGCCAGCAGATTATAAAGCAAACCACAATGGCCGTGACGATTTTGAGGACCCGATCTCTGCTCTGTTTGTTGAGCACGGAGCCTTGAGATTTTTTGAGATGTAATCCAATCATCAGGTAGCAGGTGATGATGACTGTTACGGGAAAACAGAACCCAAAAACAACCTTTATCAAAGACATGGTTATGCACCACTTGGAGTATGCTTGCTGGGGAAAGTCCATTACACATGCATGGACATCAAGATCTTTGATATAGTAGGTGTTTCTAAAATGGAACGTAGGAAGAGTAAACACAATGGCTAACACCCAAACAGAGAGCGCCACAATCACAGCCTGGTTCAATGTTCTCCTCTCTGATTGTAGAGGGTACACAATGGCCATGTAGCGGTCTATGCTCATGCAAGTGATGAAGAAGATGCTTGCAAATAAATTCAAATTTATAAGAGAACTTGAAATTTTACACATTACTGAACCGAAGATCCAACTTAATCCATAAGCATAGTATGTAGCCCAGAAGGGCAGCATTATTATACATAGTAAGTCGGCCAAAGCCAAGTTGAAGATGTAAATCCTTGCCACGGCCTTCAGGTCCCCTTGGACACACAGTACCATAATCACCAGACTGTTTCCTATGATACCAAATATAAAAATGAAGGCGTAAAATACAGGAAGCAACTCCAGCTGATAGTCCTCAAAAGTATGATTGAAGCACAATGATGAGTTGGAAGTTAAGTTGCTGGTCAGGTTTACAATCATATTTTCTAATTCCTCATTTAGGGATAACCAGAATAGAAATGTTTTTGTAGAATGCCTCCCTTTGTGGATGGTGCCAGGTGCGTAGTCTTTATCCACAAAAGAGCCAACAGGTTCCTCTGCAAAATAATATTAGATACGATATATAAACAATATAATAAGAACGTAAAATACATCCAATTGAATAAATCCCTCCAGCTGCAACAGCGTCATAAAAGCAAGCGCTTACAGGCAAGAGGTCATGGGAACTGGACATTTCCAGCATCAGCAAGTACATGTGACTTGTGCAGGGCAGAATGACAACTAATAAAGAAAACAGCTGGAAAAGTGCTTTTTACACGTCAGTTGCATTTCTGCCTGCTGTGTTATAATACAGCAATGTGTTACCATACAGCAATGCACATTTTAATGGACAGCAGGATGCAAAGCTATTCATCAAATGCATGGCACACAGCCACACTGGACCTGCAACAGATGGACAACAGGGACATGTTTACATTGTGTTAAATCTATGCCATAAGGGGCCATTGAAGTATTGGTAAGAAGGGGAAATTTGGACAGCAGTGGTACTCGATAAATATCGGGAGTCGGAGCTGTTTGTAGGGGGTTTATTGTGGTGCCGGGGATGGTTAAGGTTAGCCGCGAGGGTTAGGAACATTAGGGTTTTCCATGTGGGATAAAAAGATTAAGGTCAGCCAGACAGCCACAGGGAGTAGGAAGATTAAAGTTAGCCGTGGGGGAGGGTAGGTGGATAAAGGTTAGCTGTGGCGGGGGTTGGAAGATTAAGGTTAGCCGCACACGTGGGGGGGTGGGTAGGTAGTTAAGGTTAGGCATCAGGGGTGGTTACGTTTATGCAGCAGTAGTGGGAGGGTTCAGTGTGAGAATAGGCTTAGGTTTAGCTGTAGTATATCAGTACTTCATACCAATATTTTACTATTGTTTTTTCCACTTTAATAGTAGAATATCTGTAAATTTACCAATATTCTACTATTGGCTTTTCTGGGCACCAAAATTGTATCTAATATGCTCTGAATTAGGCCTACACACAGGCTAATTTCTACTTCCAATTTGATCACTGATCTAATGAAATGATCAGATTGTTAATTTGGTTGCAGACCCATTGCAAACAACTGATCAATGACTCTTTGGTTGGTAGCTGAGGGATTATACTGATTATACCTACGTCGTACTGTGTGTATAACTGAACAAGTCACTGCACATGTGCCCACATTGATTTGGCATTCCCATCCAGATCATTACTGATTGGGAGGTGAATTGCAATGATTAATTGTCTGCATATCAGTTTCTGTGTATCAGGGCAAGGTCACCTCAAGACTTCTTTATTGCTGTGGATTACTTGACTTTGCACTGTGGCATTGTGCAGCTGCTGCTGAGTTTATGTAGTTAGAATTCTGATTAATAAACTATCGTCATCTTTTTATTGTACAGTATTATGTTTATAACATTGGGAGAACAAGACATTTTACATACATAATAACACTGACATTGTAATATTTATTTAGCATTAAGCATTTTTATAATTGTTGTCTATACTTCAACTTGCGTGCATCTATATGCAGAATTTTGAGGCAGGAAATAAATTTATTTTATCAGCTTGAGTTGAATTAGCAAGGTAGGCTTAATAATCTTGCAAAAAGGACCTCATGTACAACATTCTCCCAACGTGCATTTTCATCAAATGATGCTTCGTAGGCAGATTTGCCAAGTTCGAGAATAGCAATTCCTTCCAGACAAGCTGTAAGCCTGAGGCAAAATTGGAACAGCTGCCAAGAGCAAAAAAATCGGGTGTTAACTATTAAAGTGGTTAAATAAAATGAGGACTTTCTCGGGTTGCTGAGAGTAACCACTTTTTTTCATCCATCTATAAAATCAGTTTGATTGTCATGGAAACTGGAGAAAGTAGGTTTAAAATATTCAGCTTCTTTATATTATAATTTGAATGAAACCCTAATATGACAGTCTGACCATTGTACTCCAAGAATATGTTAGCTATTGCATTTCACTGTGCATATATTTTTAATCTTAAAGGAAACCTGAAGAGTGAAGGATTTAGAAGCTGTCATATTTATTTTCCTTTAAACAAACTAGTTGCCTAGCAGTTCTGCTGATCTCTTTGGCTGTAATCGTGTCTGAATCACATGTCTGAAACAAGCAGGCAGCTAATCTAGTCAGATCAGATCTGCACAGTGAACTGATGTCCGCTGTATTTCTGGATACCTTCTGTTATTAAAGTCAGATCTCAGATGTGCGTCAAAGCAAATTGACTGTGTTATTAGGTTTACATGGAAGCATTAATTGCACAACCCATAATGTGCCTGCTAGCTCCAGAGCAACGGACATTATTATTTTTATCATTTATATAGCACTGAGATGATCTTCCGCAGCACTGTGCAGAGTATATAGTCATGTCAAAAACTATCCCTCAGAGGAGCTCACAATCTAATCCCTATCATTGTCATATGTCCATTGTGGTCTAGGGCCAACTTAGGAGCAAGTCAATTAACTTATTTGTATGTTTTTTGGGATGTGGGAGAAACCAGAGTGCTTGGAGGAAACCCACACAGACACAGGGAGAACATACAAACTCCTTGCAGATAGTTCCCTGGCTGGGATTTGAACCTGGGACCCAGCTCTGCAAGCGCCACTATGCTGCCCATAGACTAACTACAATTATCGTTGAAACGGACGGAAATAAGTATGATCCTTGAAGAAAACCTGCTTAAATAAATCTACAATATTTAGGCCAATTTTAATACAATGCATTGTGAACAGTCCTTGGTATTCATCAAGATTTGTCTTTCATAATTGTGTGTAAAAGGTTGCAAGTAACTTACCACAGTTTGTAAGGTCTATGAAGAAGCAGTGTGCTGTGCTCTGTGCTTGTTCTGCAGGAATTGCTGGGGCGCTCTGGTTTCTCTCTTATATCCTCGGTTTATTCCTGGGGGAGATGTCAGTCTACATTAGTGTGGGACTGGAACACAGAATCTTCTTGGCACACTTGTCTCTGGCAGCTAACACTCATGTTCTCTCTTTCCTTCCACATTGTGTATTTAACTCATCATCCTCGGAGCAGCAATAGAAGGAGCTGCACACCAGGCGTTCATATTGTTGTGACTATTGTTTCAGCCAACAAATATAAATCCTGGGCTTTTCAGCATCTTGCAGGAAAATAGGTCATTTAAATCTATTCCAAGATGTAATTTGTCCGCAGAAATTTATAATGATCATTTTACAGACGTTTCGACTTCAAGCTGGACCCTGGTGCAAGAATAATGTCATCATAGAAGAATAATATTGACATCCACATTGGGAGATGAAGGCTTGGAATTTCTTTGGGGTTTTTTTTTTTTGTTTCTGTTTTTTGGTGTTACAAGTGCGTTTGCTGCTTCAGAAACTAAATCATTTTGAATGTTGTTTTATAGCAAAGGTTGGAAAGTAAATAAATATCCCAGGTAGACTGCTGTCAGTTTCCCAAAGTTAAAGGGAACCTGAGATTGTCAGGAAAGACAATAATGTACATACCTGGGGCTTCCTCCAGCGCCCTCCCGGCTAATCGCTCCCTCGCCGTCCTCCTGTGCCATCTGGATCTTCAACAATTCACCCGCAAAATCCTCGTTCTGTGCCTGTGCAGCACTACTGTGCAGGAGCAGAACGCTCTCAACCACGGGAGCACGCGCAGCCGGCCTGCATTGACTGGCCCCAGATGGAGGACTGTGCAGGTCAGATTGCCGAAGATCCAGATGGTGCAGGAGGACGGCGAGAAAGCGATCAGCCTGGAGGGGGCTGGAGGAAGCCCCAGGTATGTATATTTTTTTTCTTTCCTGCCCATCTCAGGTACACTTTAAACCTGTTCTCTACTTTTACTACAGTGGCCAGACGTCCCAGTTTACCTGGGACATATAATAGAATTACGGTCCCCTGTCCCAGGTACTAATATGTCTCAGGTGAGCCGGCAGATGTCCCAGGTGGGTCGCCGAATGTCCCAGCTGCCATACTCTGTGTCTGCTCAATTGGCTCCCATGCTGCATGCCCGCCTCCTGGCAAGGGGCCACGTTGACTACCTGCCACCCGTCTTTCTTCTTTTCTGTCACCACTTAGCTGTTTCTGAGCAGCGTACTTCAATTTGTGATGGTGGGTTCACACTGCTTTATTACACACTGCTTTTGTACATCTACATTTGAGGGATGTACAAGGTTTAAAGTGAACCTGTGAGGAGAAATAAGGTAAAAGTTACTTACCTCAATAAAACGAAGCCTCTGGATACTCCAGGGGCTTCCAGAATCATTCTCGAACCCACTGTTCCTGCACAACAGCCCTCTACACATATCAGACCAACGCTTGTCGAAATTGTTTCTTGTCTGTGTATAAGCAATGATGTGCTGCGCATGAGCGAGGACAGTACGCACCTTTGCAGTAGCATGAAGCCGCTCATGCATGAGCATCAGTGTGGTACTGTGGAGGTGCAGACTATACTCGCGCATGTAGATAATATTTCACAAACGCATTTGGGAGTGTTTTTTTTTGTTGTGCCCTGAAATCATTAGGATGGCTCTAATGCTGCACTGTAAAAATGATATGTATTAGCAGCAAATCTCTCCCTGCCATATATATTTTTCAAAGTTAATCTGTGTTGGTATGTAATATAATATCCCGTGCCCGCCTCCCGACATTGGCCCCCCACACCCTCTATCCACCCACTGCACCCCGGCCCAAGTTGGGCCCGGAAAAATGTGATCACTGACTGTACTTTTGACCTACAAATCACATTGGCACAGAAGGAGTCTACATTATCTCAGCTACATGGTTTAACAAGCAGACCCTTCATTTTTATTAATGCAGGCTCCATAGCTACCACAACCAAGCCACTCCCCTTAACATATTCTTTATTTTATATTAAATATAATTGTGTGATCACCATTATGTTACATACATGGCTGAATAGTGTATTGGTAAAGGGCTCTGCTCTGCCTCTGACACAGGCGACCTGGGTTAGAATTTCAGCTCTACCTGTTCAGTAAGCCTGCACCTATTCAGTGTAGGGCCTTATGCAAGACTCCCTAACACTGCTATTGCCTATAGAGTGTGTCCTAGTGGCTACAACTCTCACACTTTGAGTCAGCCAGAAGAAAAGCGCAATATAAATGTTCTATGTCCTGTCTTGTCACATTG